>NC_056524.1:207978026-208147457 GCF_019175285.1 Sceloporus undulatus
TAAGCATGTCACAGAATACAGCTTCAGCTTGGAGGTTTTCTTTTCTTCCCTTAGGCTGTTCATGAGTAAATCCTTTTTTTAACCTACGTAGGGCAAACCAGCAGTTAAGAGGAAGGTTATAAATGAGGAATCTCTTTGCTACACAATAAGAAAGGGCTTAAAAGTGGAGGGGAAAGCTTATGTTATATTGAAATGTGTTAGATTTCTTTGCCCTGGCCAATAAAGGTCCAGATGACACTGGATAATGCAAAACTCTGTTCCAACATGGTTTTAAGGCAAGATCTTCAAATTAAAACAGATCTTTAACAACTTTACTTAGTTTAAATTTTGTTCAGTGGAGATGTGGTGGCTCAGTGGTTAAGACTCTGACTCTGACAGTTGCAAGATCAGCAGGTCAGCAGTTTGAGGCCCAAGAGCCTCATAATAGAGTCAACTCCCATCACTAGTCCCAGCTTCTGCCAACCTAGCAGTTCAAAAGCATGTAAAAGTGCAAGTAAATAGGTACCATTTTGGTGGGATGGTATCAGTGTTCTGTGTAGTCATGCTGGTCACATGGCCATGGAGTCCTCTTTGACAACTCTGCTTCTTTGGCTTAGTAATGGAGGCGTGGTACAGAGCGCCAAAAAGAGGCACTGGGGAAATGCCTCTCCTTGCTCCACCGCAGCGCAGCAGCAACCAAATTGTGCAACACGGCTGTGCAGCAAGAAAGGAGCGCACGGAAGCGGCTCCTTTTGAAGCATACCTGCGATGCCATAAAGTGCTGGTGGCAGTGGGATGACATTATAGCTGCACCACGCTGTTTGGACACGGCGCAGCTGTGACGTCATAGCTGAGCGCGCTGTCTGTATGGTGCTGCTCAGCTGTAAGAGGTGCCCCAAAGCAACCCTAGCATGTCACCTGGATGTGCTTAAAGGCCCATCTATACCGGGCCAGAGATGAGTACTTCCCCCTATAGTCAGACACAACTTGACAACCTTATCAAAGGGGAAACCTTTACCTTTACTTTCACAATTTACACAGTTGCATTCTAGCAGCCCAAGCTCTGAAGCTTCAGCATTTTGGAGATATTAACAGTGATGCTCTTTACAAAGGCCAATAGATTTCTCAAACGGTTAGTGGCTCTGTCCTTTGCATGAAGCAGGGGGACATAAAAATTAATTTAACATATGTACATTTGTGAAGTCAAAGGTTCTTGAAATGTTCTATTTAGTTTTCAGCACTGGGAAGAACAATTCGTTTACAGACCCTGTTTTGACGTTTGTTAGTTCCTCTGTTTATTGATTTACTTGAGTGTTTAGGTAGTCAGAAGAATCTATTGATTCTATTCCAATCCAACTCCCCTTTCCTTTCAGAAAGGTTTCTTCCATTAGCTGCACAGCAATTTACCCAGTTAAGGAAAACAAGGATAGATCACTGAGGTAACAGGTTCCTCTGGAAATCTGTATACATTTTCAGGGGATTAAGCCCCATCAAATATAATGGGACTTATTTCTGAGTAAACATGCATGGTACTGAGCTGTATGTTTGTTACTTTAAGCAAAAATCAGAAATCAGGAGCCTGATTCCTTGTGGCTTTGGTCCTAATTATAGAATTTAATATCAGGATGTTTGGCAGCTTTTATGACAACAAAATTCTATCTATACTCTGCTGGGAACTATATATTATCGAGTGCATTAGTACAAGAAATAAATAGAAGCACTGTGAAAATGGGGGGGGGGAGAGACAAGCTATCAACTTGGTTAAAGGAAAAAGAGAAAGGGGGAAAGTTGTATTTTTTATTTACTTTCCAAATAAAAAATTCTGAGTTATATTTGCTGGATGCCGGAGCCTTAATACAGAGAACTAACCAATACAAAAGGTGCAGAAATACCAAAGCAAGGACAATAAAAGAAACACAAAACACACACATAAAAACAAGCCAGTCACATCCTGAATTTCTCAGACATAGAATTTAGAAAAGAAACAAGAGCATTCTTTTAATGAGAAGATGGGGTTTAATTCCAACTGGCAAAAGGTTCTTTGTTGCAAAGTCATCTAACAACATGCCCACTGCAGGACCCTCCACCTCTAGATTTGGAAAATGAGTGGGGTTGAATGTTGAATAGGAAGGGGGGGGCACAACCTATTTAAAAGGTGAAGTGACTCTCCTGGAGAGTTTTGGAACAAGCAACTCACCCTTATTTTGAGCCAAAAAGGGGGAGTGCTCACAAGTGTTAGAGGAGTCAAGGATCACAAAAACAGAGAGTACAGACTTTGCCCACTCCTGCCTTCACTGAGTTCTTCCTCCCAGCCCATCTTTCTTTTGCAGGCAGGCAGACAGCTAGCTACACATGGCAACAATGGGGAGAACAGCCTACTGAGGTAAAAACATAAATGTACTCAGGAAAATAATAACAATAGAGAGGGCATTGCTTTTAGCAAAATCTGAGTAACCTACTTTTTGGAGTAGACGTTTTCACACTTCAGTGCAAATGGATGTTTATTGTATTCCATATTCTCAAATCCAATAATGTTGTGCTGCACACAGTCATGTACACAAAATCTCACAGAAACTTGAACACTAATCAGTGGCGAAACAGCAGCAAATACCTAATTTCTGTTTTTCATTCAATTTTTGCTACTTCTGTTATTAGACACAACATGAAACTGCTTTATCTAGGGATCTTTAAATCAGCCTATATCTGGCCCATGTCAGATTTATTTTCATTCAGTAATATGAATATTCTGCTCAAATTTCCCAGCATTCTGCACATTTTTAGTAACAAAAAATTCAGGTTTCCCTATCATATATGGCATTTTGTATGCTCCTTTCCTAAAATCCATACATTTTATATTTATTTATTTATATATACATTTATGTATATATATATATATTTAAATAATATATAAATTTACTTTGTGAGCCACTTCTGAATTCAGAAATGTATCACAAAATTGAGAGATGTGAAAAATTTCTAGGATAATGCATTAGTCTAAGAAAAATGATTGGGTTATTTGTATCACTTTATAATCTGGATGAAACAAAATGCTATAGTATCTCTAATTTCTGTGACAATTTTATTTGCAGATCATGATGTCACTGTCCATCAAGGGTCGAACTAAATTCATATAGCAAAGCCCCAGAGAGTAAATTCTGTCAGAGAAAAGGTGCTATGAGATGAGATAATTTGGAGCACAGAAGCATCAAGAAAGAAAGAAATTTAAACCTTTCCCCACCATCTGTTTTCCATAAGCAGAGAAGCAGAAAGAGAGGTTGATTTTCAGTAGCAAATCTAAGAAGAACAGAGGTTTAAGCACTCATCTTTCCTGTTACTCTTGTTGTTATTATTGTTAATAACTGTTACTTATCTACTCTAAATCACACCTCTCCTGAAACAGCCCTCTGTGTTTTCTTGAAGAGAATTGTGTATAACGATTAGTTTTACCCTAAGGGAGCACAAAACTACATCAAAGTACAAGTCGGTGGGAGACTGGGTCAGAGAAGCTGCTATTGAAGCTATATGATGCCCCTGCTGAAAATTTCACCCTTCCCATGAGCGGCCATATAATCCCCTGAAGGGGCAATTCAACTTCAGCAAGGCCACAGTGTGGAAAGCTTTAGTAGATGTCTTACAGCGAGTAATTAGAAGAGAATGGAAAAGAAAAACAAAACAGACTTCAAAGAATAGTTTGGTTTCTTGTTCCCTGTGTATCCTCGAGCCCTTCAAATGTCAACAGAAACACACTGCGTGATTACAGGAAAGACAAGTCCCCACACTGTTATTAATTGATTAAATCAATACCCAGTACCATACACCGAGAAATCCAATGTGTGTAAACAGCTGGCAGGAATCCAACCTAAAGAAGAACTTTGACTGCCCTCTGTGCTTCTCCCAAAACAAAACCAGGCACCTGGAAAGAAAGACTTTAACATCTTTTGTCTTCATCTCCGTATACCCTCAGCACTCTTGAAAAACATAAAATATATCAGTAATCAGCCAAGTGGGCAAAGAAAAGCACTGAATGTGGAGGAGACTGTGTTCTCTATGACTACTAATGCTTTGGCTACAATCATGTGCTCATTTTCGAGAAAGGAAGGCTCATGGAACCCTAGAATGCTTACTTTTTCTGAGTAAATATGCAATAGCACATTCTCTCCGTGTTGTTTTCATAGTGCTGTTCTAGACTTTCAGGCATATCAAGGTCTCTATGTTAAGGATGGAAATACACGTGATGTTGGTGAATAGTGAAGGCGATTTCTAGCTGAGAAAAAATAAGTGGGTAGATGTCAGTGAGCCATGTTATCTCCCCCCTTCTAACCCCTCTCCCAGATTTTCCTCCCAGGCTCAAGTCCAGTCTCAGAGGTACGTTACAGACCACCTGAAAGCGGCGGTCTGCCAGCGCCGCCGGTTGCTGGGTCCGCGAACTGCAGTAGCCAAACCGTGTGGTTCCTGGGTGCAGCGGAAAAGAATCGCCAAAATGGCGCTTCTTTCTGCGCCCCGGAAGTGGCACCGCGAGGTGCTAGTCACGCACTTGCGGCGTCACTTCCGCCGCGCGACATCCAGACGCTACGCGTCCGTGATGTCAAAATGGCAGTGCCGTGTGGACAAGCGCTGCCATTTTGTACGGACTCAGTCCGTACTAGGGTTGAGGGGCGTCAGGAAGTGACACCCCTTCGTAACCCTAGTACGCAGTATAGGCGCGTCTGTAACGCACCAGAGTTCATCTGAAAACACTTGGGGGGGATTTGTAGTGGTGGAGGGTGAAAGACAGAGGAAGGATTAAATATGCCACGTGTTGTTCCTACATTTAACAGCTGCACCAAGTACTGTCTGAATAGTTACATGTATGCTCTTTTCATGTCCTTGTCACTCCCCAAGCATCCTTGACTGCCTGTCACAGTACTGAAACTGACACAACACTTCAGAAGGACCATTGACATAAGTCTTAAGATTCGTGCAGCAACTCAGAGTCAAAATATGTGTCTTCTTAACAGGGATGCCTTTCTGAGAAAGAAGCTGAAAATGACTGACACACATCAGACTGCTCTTTGCACACACTTGACCCAGCAGCTGTGTTTTATGCTGTTGCCCTCAAACTCCAATTTGAGTCACTCCCTTCTTACCTGGCACTCAGTCTGCATTGACTTCCCATTGTCTTCAGTTCAGCATGCTGGATGTTAGAATAAGTTATTCTTGTGTGTGCTCTTTCATATTTCTTACAAATAAAGGTTGCCTTAGTTCACCTATGCCAGGAGCCTCTATCAGCTGGTATAAAAGAGTACTAAAGGTTACCAACCCTCTTGAAAGCTAAAATAACATTCCCCAACATATTTAAGATAGACTGCTGCTATTAGTGGAGGCGCTCCAAGCCTCATACCTTTGTAAGTATTACAAGCGCGAATGTTAGTTTATCTAACACATGCCATTTCAACTGGCCTTGACTCTGGAGGGGTCTTTGTCTAGCTATGCTGTTTGAGATCTTCCTGCTGTTGGCAAGGGCTGACTTGGAGACTCATATATGAAGCATGCTTTCTCCCACTGAGCTTTGACCCCTTCAGCTGCCATACTGTTGAATTCTTAGAAATTCCAAACTACAGGTGCCAATGACCTACAGAGTTGCCTTTCTTTTTCTCTTCTGAAACAAGGAGCATAAGCCTGACCTCCTCCATCAGATGAGATAACAAGGTGCAGATGAGCATTTAGTCTGCCAGCAAGTCTACTTGCACCCTGAAAGGACTGAGCAGCAGCCTGGAAAAATGCTGTGACAGCAAGAGTGGAGTTTCCTATTTTGATGCATGATACGCAATATGTAAGCCAGCTCTGTGTCCCTCACAGGAGGATTGCATGCCATGATTCTTATTCCCCAGTTGAGAAGTTCAGATTAAAATTAATCAAATACCTTGGAGCAAGGAGCTTCTATTCATGGGACCTACTTTTTAAAGCTGCTCTGGTTTGGCCTGACAGGAAATCATTCTGAACTTTAAGCCTCACAGGTGATCTTTTACATCCTGTTTGCACTTAGTTCCCAGAGCTGTGACCGAGAGGGAAGGAAATAAGAAATGCTGAGGAGTACCAGGAGTTGCGGGACAATGATTATAGTACAGTGATATATACAGCAATATACCCTAAAAGATACCATTCTATGCTGGCAGATCACACACACACACACACACATATAGAGGGGGAGAGAAAAAAAAATGAAAAGAAAGCTTTTCCAACAAAACAGAAAAACAAAGGTGCATATGTATTCTTTAGCATATATACACACACACACACACACATATATATATATGTACACATATATATACACACACACATACACATACATACATACATACACACACATAAGTACATATACCTATGAGATTAGCACATGAGACAGGCCCTTTACTGATTTTGCCAAATATACCTAACAGAGAAACTTCGTTGCTCCGACTGTTCAACTTTATAGAAAGGGGTATTCCCTTAGAAAGCATAATATTCTATACTGAACATTCCATTTTAAGTAACAAGACACTATAGTTTATTGAAACTTTGATCTAGCATGCATATGTTATGTTTACACAGGCAGGACCATATGTCCAAATACAAGATGAATATCCCATATCTGACAAGCTTGGAACCAAAAATGTGTTGGATTTCAGGGCTGTTGTGTGTGTTTTGTGTGTGTGTGTGTGTGTTGTTGTTGTTGTTGTTTTGTTGTTTTTAATATTGGAATGTTTGCATATCCCTAAAGAAATATCTTGGAGATGGGCCCCAAGTCTAAACAGAAATTTCATTTCTGTTTCATATACACGTTATACAAATAGCCGGGTGCTAATTTTATACAACATTTTTAATAATTTTGTGCATAAAACAAAGTTTGTGTATACTGAACCATTCAGAAAGCAAATGTGTCACTATCTTAGACACCCATGGGAAAAGTGTCAGATTTTGGAGCATTTTAGATTTTCAGATAAGGGTCACCTTAGAGCTGTCATAAGTTAGAAACAACTTGAAGGTACACAACAACAAGAAACCTGTACAATAGAGTATATGCTACCAAACATGAAAGAGAACTAAAGTGGCAATAAGGGACTAAATACTCTAAAGGCACCAGATCACATCTGCTCTTTGGGGGCTAAGCAGGGTCAGCACTGGTTAGTACTTGGATGGGAGACCATCAATGAATACCAAGCTGTAGGGATTCTATTTGAGAAGTTAAAAGTGGCAAACCCACCTCTGTGTGCTTTTTTTGCCTAAGAAAATCCTATGCAATTCATGGAGTTGTCATAAGTCATCAGATGACTTGGAAGCACATACACACACACAAAAAGGCAATGGGTGAATTTTATAGGGTAACTGACCTCCTGGCAGAGAAAAGCCATACATTATTGCCCTCAAAACACTTGCCCAATGAAGCCAGTAGCACCATTCAAGTTTATACACCAGTTAAGAAACCAACTAATTTCTTTGTAACAGACTGTATCTTCATTTTTTATACTATGAATTCTTGCTAGAGGGGCCTTTATAACATTTTGCACAGAATATTAGCAGCACAATTATAACTGAGTCTTCTCTATGGCTTAATTGGACACACTTCCAAAGTTGTGGGAGGTTTTGTAATAAAACTTCACACACTTAACTCTCCTCCTGTATCAATGAGCTTGCCTCCAATTTTAATTTTTATATGGTAATGATATATGTGGCTAGAAAGTTGTGGGGAGTGGGCTTTCTTTATCCTCCTGCTCTCTGTTATTCAAGAAGGTGAAACCCCAGACAAGAAGGCAACACTCTGAGGATAAAAGCTGACTGTGAACAATGCCTTGTTTTACATACAAAAGTATTCCAGGCAATGTGGGGAGAGAAGATTGAATTTTATAGACTGTTGAGGTTGCCTATTGGGGAGTGCATAATGCTCACAGCCATGCCTGAACACTCTCTGATCTGATCACTTTGTGTAGGAGCTACGTAGGTTCAGAAAGATATGCAATGTTCAGTGTTGCTGATAATTCAGTAAGAGACAGATTTTTTCCCTCTGAACCAGGGGTAGGCAACCTGCGGCCCGGGGGCCGGATGCGGCCCTGCGAGGTCTTGGGACCGGCCCCCGCCCGGTCCTGCCACCGATTGCCGCCGGGGCCTTTGGCATCTCGCGCGAGGGGCACGGTGGAGCAATTGTCTATAGAAGCCTCAGAAACATGCATTTATCTTAACATTTTTTATAAAATTAGCAAATTTTTTCACGTGTCCTCCATTTTTTATTTAAAAAGTGCCCTCCATTTGGCAATTTTGTCCTACATTTGTCCCGGTTTATTTAATTATTTAATTTTTAAAAAACAATATTTAATTATTTATTTTTTGGCTTCGGCCCCCCAGTTGTCTTGAGGGACAGCAACCCAGCCCCTGGCTCAAAAGGGTTGCCTACCCCTGCTCTAAACTGTCAGTTTTATGGTGGTGGGGGGCATCACTATGTGGCTGAAGGACTGAATCCTTTGAACGGCACACTGTCACCTGATTCACTGTGCTTTATCTGACAATGCTTTACTTAACAGATTTCATTTATCATAAAACAAGAATCCTAGGAGCAATCAGCTTTTGTTATCCTCAAGGAAGTAAGAAACTGTGTGAGAGATGGTATGACCCTAGGAGGGCAGGCAGAAGAGTTGTTTAAATGCTGATCTCCCCAAACTATGAAAGCAAAATCAAAGGAAAATCAAATGGACTTCCCCAAATGTAACATAGAGAGGATCACAACAGCTGTAGAACAAGCCAGATTTTTTTTTAAAAAAAAGTCAGCTGTATGATTGAGTAAGGGAGCTTGAGGAGTTCACCTATCACCAGCAAAAAATCCTTTAATAAAGGTAATATCTTGAACAAGATTGCAAACCTAATGAATGCTGTAGCACCATTTTTTTGCTGGTCCAAGCAGCCATGTTTGTCATGGCCTTCCTGGTTAAATTTTGTATGTATGTTTGTTTGTTTCATTTATATACAGTACTGCCCTTCTCCCAGAGTGGGACACAAGGCAGCTTCCAGAAATAGTAAAATTAAAAAACATTATAAATCCCAGGATTCCACAGAATGGAACCATGATAGTGAAAGTGATGTCAAATTGCCTTAATTCTGCAGCATGTCAGCAACCTATGTTTCCTGCACAGAAAGTGATGTTTTCTGGGGGGGGGGGGGATGTGTCCCCTTTTGTGTCAAATAAGTCCTAAGCTACAAAGATTCTTGCTAGTGCAAGATTCTTTTTTTCAAAGTTTCCCAGCACTCAAGAACCTTTTAAACCATTTTTTCAAATATAGTCTTTCCATTCCTAATCAGTGTCCCACTATCCTGATACAGGCAAAGAATGCCTATAGGTGCAGGCTTCTGGCCCTCATGCTTGCTTTTTCAATTCCAAGTATGAGATTTGAACCCACAGAGAGCAGTACAAAATTTTCAACTGTTGCCAGTTAACTCACCTCCCACTCACAGCCCAAGTGAATAACTCTCTATGTACCCCATATACAAAGAATAATTCTTGAAATAAAAGGAACCAGAATTCTAGTCAAGCAGCACTATTGAATGAAGAAAAAAGAAATGAAGCTAAAAAGCAAAAAGAGTGAGCCTCCTGCTGGCATGTCCCCTCCCTTCCAGTCATTCTTTGACTGTTGGGAAATTATTCATTTGTATTTTATCAGCTAATTATACAAGTGCCTTGGCATTTGAGGAAACAGCCTGCTCTTTATTTAGTGGCTGGTAATTGCAGAATTCTCTTTTGATCCCTCTGTTTTAATGCAAGACCTTCCCTTTCTTTTTGAACAAACAAGGAATCAACCCGAGAGGTTAAGGATACTGAATTATGAGTTATTATCTTGAACACAAAAAGCAAACTGAGTGTTTCACCACAAGCAGGGGCAGAGATATACAGGCTTGTAGTGGTTGAACTATGAGAGGGTAAAAATAATAAAGAACATGGTCACTCATGGAGAATTGTTACATGAGTATGGTTAGAGTACTGATCTTAGCTCCTGTGTACTCATTTTCTAGTTGTGATATTGATGGATAAAGAGATAAAATGAAACCAAGCGGATCATATTTATATATGACTGGGCCCAAGCTCAGATGCCAGCCACAGATGCTGGCGAAACGTCAGGAAGAAAATTTTCTAGAACATGGCCACATAGCCCGAAAAACCCACAAAAAGCCATGGATGCCGGCCATGAAAGCCTTCGACTTCACATTAGTCATCCTTTACTTTCCACCAAGTAGAAAGACAATTGATACATGTCAACAAGGTGAAAGCCCTGCTCCTGTTTCTGAAAATTTCATCAGGATAACCTTTCTTCTTCCCTGCATAGCAAACAGCACTTTCTGAGATTCTACTCAAAAGTTTTAAAATCATGAGGACTAGCCACATCTCTTTGTCCTCAAAAGATAGGGGACAGGTCTGATCATCATCAAAAACAAGGAAATAGAGAGTCAACTCTCCCTTCCATACTCTTTTCCCACTGAAATCTTCTCTAGTATTGCTTTTGAACCAATATCTGAATATAATACTTTCTGCAAAAACCACCCTGTCTATGGCTAGAAGGATCCATGCTGCTGCAGGAACTTTGCATGACAGAATGATTATGTATCCAGCAAGACAAATATTCAGTTAGTTGATAGTCCTCTGTCTTCACCCATAATGTAGCTTTTGCATTTCCACCTAGCCAGACATATATGTTGATGTGATTTTTTAAAAACTCACCTGCTGAGCAAAGGCCAGCTAATCATTTGCTGGAAGGAAGTCTCATTAGTTCTCTTCTGTTTAAAATGCTTTCTGTAGCATCAAGAAAGAGAAGTAAGAAAGTAAATGAGGATTGATGAACTCTTGGATTCCAAGATGTTTCAGGGCAAGCAGCTGTCTTTCAGAGGGCTAGAGTCAGAAGAGAAGAACAAACCTGCATACTAAATCTATTCCCAAATGCAGTGCATGTGACTGGGGGTGGATAGTGAGGGTAAAGGAGCATTCAACCAACTGCAGTAATGGGCCTGTGATAAAAGTTTACCAGCTTTTACATTGGCTCTCAATAATTAGAAGATGTTTCAGCTGCTTGAAGCTCTTTGAGATGAGAAAAGCAATTTCCCGGAGCAGGTTTTAAGAGGTTGTTCTATTCTGCCATTGCTTATGTAGCTTGTAATTCCAGATTCTATTACTCAAAAATAACACTGTTAAGATAGAACTTGTATATTATGCTACATATATGGCCACTCGCATTGCTCACTCCCCAACAGACACACAAAGCATCACTATATAATGTTGCAGCAACCATCTTCCTTTATTATAAAAACGACAGGTTGTAAAAACTTTATTCACTTTGTACCATTAGGGAGGTTTATCAAGAAGGGTCGAGTACAGAACAGTGATGTGAATATAATTCAGATGCTTGTGCATTTCCAGTGATAACCTAAATTCTAGAGGCTCTTCCAAACTTTGATGAATTGATTATAAATGTGGAAATCAGTACTTCCCTTATTAGTTCTCATACAGTATGTCATTCAGTGGCTTAGCTAACTTCATGTTCCTGTTAATGCAATGAAAAGCCTAAACCCAATTGTTAGTCCTAGCTAGAGAAACTCCACTGAATCAAAGAAACTTATGATACCACTGGTTCAGTGGGTCTACTGCAGTTGGTCCTTTCCTTTAAGAAATGGGTGCCAAGACTGGCCAACTATTCAGAATTCATCTGAAAGGAAAATAAATAACTTAATGGTTGGTAGCACACATGTTCTTCACATTAAAACATGCAACATATCCCATTTTCAATCTTGGATATCTCTTGGTAAAAGACCTCAGGTTGCTACATTGGGAAAGACCTCTGCATGACATCTTGGAGAGCTACAGCCAGTCAGAGAACTTTATTGCACCTGTTTTTGTCTGTGTTAAGGGTACAGAAAGAGGATGCTGGTGTGTGTGCACATGCACGACCTATCAAAAACAGATTTTACCGTGCGCCAAAGCGTCCTCCAAAAGGCCCCGTTCCATCCCCCGATGCCAAGCCATCCCGCTTCAGTGTTGAGGTGCATGAAATGTTCTGGTCAGAAGTCTTCTGACTGAGCAAAATGGCGCCTGACAGCACTGAAGCGGGACAGCTTGGCGCCAGGGGACGGAACGGGGCCTTTTGGAGGATGCTTTGGCGTGCGGTAAAATCTGTTTTTGACAGGTCGCGCACGCACACGAGCGTCCTCTTTCCATACCTGTAATGCAGGCAAAAACAGGTGCTATAAAGTTCAGAGCAAACAAATTATGGGTTTAAATAACCCAATAGTCTGTTAAAGCATCTTTATGCATTTATTTTCAAAATAGATAATGCTATATATGAAAAATCCAAGAAAAACTATGTAGTCAGCTATTAAAGAAGAATACAAAAATTGGTTTTTGAGAGAGAGAGAGAGAGAGAGAGAGAGAGAGAATAGAAAAACCAAATGCTTTTGATTGTTAATCATATAGTATAAATTCATAAAATGTCCCTCTAAAAACATGTGCTAATTTAATTTTCCCCAAATACTTATCAGATCTACAAATCCACAACATTCAGTAAAGACTATACCTGTAGTCAATTCCAGCTAACTATCAGTATATATGAGGTGCCCAGATTTTGGTATGCTATTAAATAGCTGCAGTAACAATTCCAACAACAATCCTGATATTTCTGAAATTGTCCATTGAACCAGAAAAAGCACTGGCATCTGGAAAAAAGTAATTTGCTAGCATAAAGTTATTGACACTGACCATGGACCTGACATTTTACAGTGCAAATGGCCTTGCCAAAATGCTCACATCTATATTAGATGGCAAGGTCTCAGATTAGCAGACAGCGGTGCTGTACAGACCGGCGCAAAGCGCTGGCCTGCACACATACTAGGGCTGCCTCAGGGCATCCCTCCCAGACACCCCGCAACCCTAGAACGTTGTAATGGCAGTGCCCTTTCTACATGGGCACCGCCATTACAACGTCACAGCCATGCCGCCTCCAAATGGGGCGGCGCGGACGTGACGTCTTGGCACCACTCAAGGGCGCCTGTGGCGACTTTCAGTGGCGCCAGAAGGAGCTCCAAAACGGAGCTCCTTCCTTCGTTTGTGTTCGCTGGTGCAGCCTTTACACGGCTGCACCAGCAACACAAAAGAGAAAGGGGCCGAGCGACCCCTTTCTCTTTTTCCCTGCCGCTGTCGGTGTGTCCTTGGGACATGAAGCCCCAAGGACACCCCTTTTCAGGCCGTGGGGAAGCGGCCTGGAAAAGCGGCGGATCGGAGCTTCGGGGCTGCCGCTCTGGCAGCTGAGGCCCCAATCAGTCAGGGAAAGGGGCGGTCTGTACACCACCAGCGTGAACTAAAAGATGCAACACCAGACCTTGTTAGTCAATACTAATATTAATCAATGCCCATTTCCATTACTAAGATAACTACAGTTCTTTGCCTGAGAAAGAAATTCACTCCTTTTGTGGCATGTCACTTTCTGTCAGGATGTGGCCTCTTCCATCACTTGGTAAAGAAAAAATATCACATGGTCAAAGTGCTGAATCATGCTCCTGATTAAAAAAATAGATGCTATTTGAAATCAACTAAAAAGTAACAGCTGTAGTAGTTACTTTTGAGAATCAGGAATTAAAGTGCTACTTTTTAATGGTAAATAACTGCTTGCAATTATAGCTATAACTAATTACTTTAAAAAGAAATTTTTCTCATTCTTAGCCTGACAAAATACTGGAAGACATTATTATATCACAGCAAGGTGATGTTGTAAATGTCACTCAGTTGGGTCTCAGGTACACAGAATGTGTAGCTATGCCAATGTTGTGACCCTGAAGCAGAAAGCAAGAGAAATTCCTTTAAAATCCGAGATAGATGTGTTCAAATATGAGATGGATTCTGGGCAGACCCTGTGGCCCTCTAGGTCAGGGTTGGGAATTATGCATTTCTCCAGAAAATCTAAATGCCCTAAAAATGCCAAATCCTGTCTGATCCTGAAGCTAAGCCAGGTCAGTTCTGCTCAGTACTTGGATGGAAAATCACCAATGAATACCAGGTGCTGTAGGCTATATTCCAGATGAATGAACTGGCAAAACCATATCTGAGCATACCCTGCCTAAGAAAACACTGTGAAATCTATGGGGTTGCCAGATGTTGACAGGTGACTTGAAGACACATGCACATACACATCAGATGTTGGACTGCAGCTTCTAGTGTTTTCACAACTGGCTATACTAGTGAGGGCCTTTAGAATTTGCAGTCCAGCAACATTAAGAAGGCCAGATAATTCTCAGTCCTGAACAAGACACTGTTAGATTATAACTCCCACATTTCTAGGCTGGCATTTGAGTCCAACAGCATATGGATAGGCTTGTTTCTCACTTTTGCTTTTTACTATGCCTGAGCATGACTACTACTCTCAGATCTCAACATTTGCTGAAGGTGATCCTTAAAGGGACAAGCCTGACACTTGATTCTTTCTCCATTGTTTCCTATTAAGTATACTATCTGCTATTTGGACCAGGAAAGAATATTAATTCTTGCTGGAGTCCAGCTTGGGCTGCTGTTTTATAAGTTCAGGTGTCTTGGACTCATATGGTACTTCTTGTTGGTCTTGGGCTGTCAGGAAACAGATTTTGGTGTTTCAATGGGTGATACTGCTGATTCAGCTGCCATCTCTTTCTCCAAGCCATTGTTTGTGTCACTCCTGAATCCTGGTAGTTACGTCATCAGTTAGGACTCCTGGGCTGAGGCCTTGTTCATCAGTTACATAGTACATCAGTTACATAGAATAAAATTATTCCAGTATAGCTAAACTACCATTTCTGGAGGGCACCATTATACAACCAATTGCAAAGTGTTGGCATGGCCCTGCACACTCTCACTGTACAACAGTTAATCCAGCTCCCTACTCACTGTTAGAACATTTCTAGCCATCATATATGCTGATTTAATGGCTTATGGCAGTGTCACAGAGCTTGTGGAACCCTGAATAGGATGCCACCCTTGCAAACATCCAAGAAAGTGCAACCACTAATGCAAGAACATTTATGTGTGTTGTGTGCCTTCAAGTTGCTTCTAACTTATGGCAATGCTAAGGCGACCCTATCATGGGGGTTTATTGGCAAGATTTGTTCAGAAGAGGTTTGGCATTGCCTTCCCCTGAGGCTGAGAGCATGTGACTTGACCATGGTCACCCAGTGGGCTTCATGGCCAAGTGGAGAATGGTCTCCACACCCTGGCCCTCAGAATCCTAGTCCAACACTCAAACCACCACACCACACACATACCAAGAATCTGGTCTTGGTTTCATGAATCTGCCATGCTCAGTAATGCCTCAACATGACAGAAAGTGAAAAACTAGCAAAGTCAAAGACCACCTCAAGAAGACTTAACCATAGCACAGCTCCTGCTCTCTCTTTATCATTCTGCTGTACAAAATGACCCTCACAGCAGCACTTTCTCATGAAAGGAAATTATAGCTCGCCATCTTCTTTTTTTCCACTGTTAGAATTAGATTGCTCATCTTATTATACCTTATAAAATTGTTCAATGTCTGCAAGGAGAGAATTGATTTTCAATACCGTCTTCTTTTTTTAATGGCCACTTTTAAGCTCATGAGATGTGCACTGCCAACTCCAAACAATACCATAATTCCTATGTCATACACACAGCTACTATATGGGCATCAGACCAGGAGACATAGGCTGCAATTCTATGCCGTTTATTGGTAGTAAGCCCCATTGACTGTAATAGAACTTACTTTCTAACTAGATATATATAAAGCTGCAGTGTTAAAAGTTCTTCCCTATGTTTCAAAACTGGAAAGCATGCATTTAGTTTATACCGGGCACCTAAAAGGAATGGATCTCCCAGACTACCAGAACACAATAAGTTCTGCAGGGTCATCCCAAAGGACTGTTTAGTTGAACATCCTGTTTCCCACAGTAGACAAGCAGATTTCTGTGAGACGCCCATAAACATGACAACAGCACTTTTCTACTCATGTTCCCCAGCAACCAGCACTGAGAATGACACTGGCTTTTGTCATAGTGGTAACACAGCCATTGTTATTGTTGCTTTTTGGAGTCATTTCTACAATTCTATGATTCTATGATAGCTTCCAGGAACTGAAGAACTTAAGAACTACAGTACCTTGTCAACACAGACTTATAGGCCAACTAGCTATCCCTGGAGAGTGAAGCTGGAGAGGCTGGAAATCTGTTGGTGGTATATATGTGTGTAACTCTAAGTTCTATCTGGGTATGTTTTCTTTTGAACAGGGTACATGGGTCTGTCCTCTAGCTGCCAGACCTGAGGGAGACCCCTGCTGTTGTTGTTGACTGACACAGGATGGAGGGAAAAGGCAACTCTTAGGGAGGATGAACTGCCATGACTCTACCTTGTGGAAACCTGTGATGTATAGTTTGGCAAAGCACCAGAGCTCTCTGACAGACCAGGCTGAATAGCTCACCAAACTACAAATCCCAGGATTTCACAGTACAGAGTCATGACAGTAAAAGCAGTGTCAAACTGCTTCATTTCCACTGTATGGCTACATCCTAAAACAGCACCTTCATGTCCCTTACCCTTGCAGCCAAGACAAGCCACTTCTTCCTTCTCTGTGTAGTCTCCCATTCCTTTCCCACACCAGTAAACAACTGCAGCATTGACCCTTAGTGGCTATGCCTAATAAAGGATGACTGACTGACTAAACTGCAGCATTGACCCTTAGTGGCTTGGCAGCTGCCAGGGCAAAAGGAACTCATTTAATTTCATTGGCAGGGTGTTAAGGAGCTTATTGCTCAGCATTTTAAACCGGTTCCAGCCTTCCAGGTTGGAGCCAAGATGCGGGATGGAGGCAGGGATTATCACACACTAAATCGCTGCCAAACCACTGACCACCATCAGCCTGGGTTCCAGCCAGGTCCAAGCCATTCTCTGCCAGCACTTTTTAGAAGTTGGAAAGCTTTCTGACTACTAAAAAGTGCTGGCGGAGCATGGCCGGGACTCGGGCTGATGGTGGCTGGCAGTTCAGCAGCGATTTAGTGTGTGATAAAACCTGCCTCCATCCCACATTCCAGCTCCAGCCCAGGAAGCTGGAACCGGTTTAAAATGCTGAGCGATAAGCTCCTTAACACTTTGCCAGATTGATCCAGCATCTGAACTGGAATACGTGACATTTCATAAGGTTTGCCATAAACATCAAACAATCAAAAGTATTATATCATTTTTGATATAATGGTAAATAGCAACTAATCAACCCATTCGATAAATCTAATCCTTACTCTATCTGCAATAAGGCCATCTATGAAGTGAGTGTGTGTATTATCTGTAATAATAAATTTCGCAAATCAATTGAACACTGCCCCAAAAGTTATGTTGTTTGTTTATCCTGAACACCTCAGTTTCATTGCATGACTTAAAATACAGCTGTGCTGCCTCATATTATCTTACCTTTCAAAATAATCCAGCAGGTACCGCATGTGTTGAGAATGATACAATCTTGCTGTATGTGTAAAACATGCAAGGATACTCACACCAATAGTGTCTATGCTCAGTGGTACCTCTGCACCACAACAGTTCACCATTCTACTTCTCATTTGTAGCCGTAGCCAGGTTAAGCAATCAAATAACACATCTAGTGGTTACAAAGATTATATACAGCCATCATTCACTTATTTGTTGCTTCCTTTCAAATTTTTACATGTAAGCAAGACTGTGTAAAACCTGCCAGTTCAGTTCTCAATCCAATTTAGGAATTCAGATTTGCCTTCAGTTTGGTCTGGACCAGTTCAGAGCTAATCCAAACTTGATTCCAATCCAAAATTTGGAAACTTGAATTTTTGTGTCTTTTTTTGTCTTTCACCCAGAAATTAAAATTACTACATCTTTCTGTTGTTTCATGGAATTACATGCTCCAGAATAATCTGATCTGCTCAGGATCCAATTGGGGCTAGTCAAATCCAATGGAAACTTGACCCAGATCTGTGTGAATTGGCTTGATTTGGTTCAAGATTCTGTTGAATAGGGTGCCCAGTCATATTTATAACTGGGGCAGGCGACTTTGGAGCTTATCCCTTGACTTATTAATTCAGCTTACCTATCTCAGTTTAAATTTCAATTCAGGCTACATCCTGATCTAATCAGAAGGTTTTTACCACTGAATTTGTCACCTGGATATAGCCCAGGTGCATCCCCACTTCCAGGAGCATTTGGCATGGCTTTTTTCAAATCTACAAGTTTTTCAGCCTAAGAAAATGGCTACCAGAGCGCTCCTGGAAGCGAGGATGCACTCAGGATGTATTCAGGTGGCAAATTTGGCAGCAAAAACTTTCTGATAAAATCAGGATGCAGCCTAAATTGAAATTTAAACTAGGAGACATAATCCAAATTAATAAACCAAGCGATAAGCTCCTTTTTCTGAATCTCATTCTTAGCGTCTATCCAGAAAGGGAGGGGAAAGTGCCTAGAAGTACTGAGACTTTCCAATTCTTCTTTTTAAATTGGTTTGAACTGCATAGCCATGTTTTTACATCCAATCTCTTTTCTGAAAATCTTGGGTTTCCTCCCTCTACCCTCCCTTGTATTCTCCCTCCTCCATTCCCACTGATTATGTGTCATATCTAGACTCAGGTAACATTTCACCAATTTCCACTGAGCCCTTTAACATTATTATTCAGGAGTTATATCAAAGCATTAATGTGCTTTAGCATTAGGATCATTTCATTTTATTGCTAGCATTCCTCTCTCCCTCGCTTGCTCTCTGTTGAATATGCTGTCATGGGAACAGCCACTATGTTTCTTGGTGGTAGCCATCTTAGCTAGTTTTGGGATAACACAGCCAGCCAGCCATGGAGAAGTATATTTTGTTTTGGGAAATACTGGGTTAATAGAAACTGACCTGGAGAATAGAAATAAAAAGTCCCTGTAAGTGCTGGAATTTCCCAGGAATACATCAGGATGGAGAAAATGCCATGTAGATCTCAGAAAGAGAGAGAGAAGGAGAAGGAAAAGGAACAAAACCATGGACTTTCTGGTTTATCCCTTCTTTCTGGATTGGTCTTTATTTTCCACTAAGTGTTAATTTTTGGTGACAGAGCAGCAACAGAGGATAAGGAAGCAACAGAAGATAGTCAGATTTCTAATGCAGATACTCAGTATATGGTTTCAGGCCACCCTGAGTGCTGAGATTACTTTGGCAGAACAGAAATATTCTGGAAATTGTTTTACCCAGGCAACAAGGGGAGCCCAATCAAATGCATATTTTCAACATTCATTGCCAACAGTTGATTTGTTTTATGAATTATGTTGTATTTATATAATGATTTGCTTTTGCTTTCCTGTCCTAATGAACTTGTTTGCAGTCATACACGAAAAGCTTCTACATATATATAGATGTAAAACAGCTGAAAAAAGCAAATGAATAGCACTGTTTTCAAGCAGAACCAGCATCCTAGAGGGGAATTATAAAACTGAATTGGTAACAAGGAAAGAAAGGAGGAGCACCAATATGTGTGCTCCAAAAGTATTATTTATGTCTTCCCACAGTATTCAGTTGGGGTGGCATACACTGAGACTGACCAACTAGAGACCAGCTAAAGATAGAAAATATTGTTTTAAAACGGGGAAGAGCATGGAGCATGGAGAGTTTAAAATCCGCAAATTGAGTAAGTAGGGGCTATTAGCTGTCTGCAGAGCAGGGTACAGAGAGTTACATATATCTCTAATGTGTGAAGCTTTTGAAAAAGGTTAGGAGTTCCATATGTTGAGTTTCACAGAACAAAAAGAAATCCCTTCAACTCTAGAGGACATTTGTAAGCTACAAGTCATACAGGGGTTGTAGCTATAGGAAGAACAAACTGAAGGAACTGAATTCCAAATAAGAGTTCTCCCCTACCCCATGAAATTTTGCTTCTGTCCCTAAATATCTATCACTGCAGTAACTTATCACTTCAGTTGAAGTACTCTGTTGGTGTCCAAAGAAAAGGGACAGGCAAAGATACCAAGGGAATGTGAACACAACAAATATAAGAGTCCTAGGTGTAAGCAATTTTTACTATCTCAGTTTCTGCAATGCTAGAAATACAGGGAAGAAAGGAATTTTTTGTTTGTAGGTACATAATTCTTAGTTGTGGGGGACAAAGTCCTCATTTTGCCTTCTCTAGTAGCTACATCCCTGGGTCACCCACATTTCAAGTATGCGACAATGTGGTTGCTATCTGTGTCACTCATAAGAATTTTACAGAACCATAGCAGTGCTAACTTGATTTCAGAACAAGATGGTCCTTTTTCCACAGTCCTCCTTGGTGTGACTTTTATTCACCCTGCTCAAAACACATACACACACACATCCTCCACCTTTGACAAAACCTTGGCCCCTCTGATGTTTCTTAGCTCTTTCATCCTTGCCTTGTAGCTTCATGGCTCCATCTCCTTCATTATATCTTCAACTTGACTCTGAACTCCCTCCAATTTGTCGATATGTTCTGTCACTCTGCTTTACATGAAAGGAAAACACTGGTTTGGGGCACAGATCTACCAAAAGCAAAGGAATAAAAGTGACATGGCAGACTTGTGAATGAGACAAATTACTTTGGCATTTTCCCTTTGGGATGAATTCAGGCTTGCCCTTTCTAAAACAGCTTTCACAAAATTTCTTTTTACATCAGCTGAGCCCTTTTGCAAATAGTTTTACTGAATAACCAGTGAAATGGGGACTGGAACAACCCAAGATAAAAAGAAAGAGGAAAATGACTACATGTTGCTGATTGCTGTTCTGTGGAGCAAAAAAAGGGGGAAAGCATCATACAGAGTTTAACCAAGCAAAAGATTCCTCTTCCTAGAAAAGTTCACGTACTTGATAATGTTGAAAACACTCCAGTCAGCCACTCAGATTTGAGGCAGTCATTTGCACAGTAACTACCACTGAACTAGACCATGTTCCAAACATTTTGAATACATCATGAAATGCTTTTTCAGAAGACTGGAAGAAGCCTTGAGAATATTCCCTGTGATAATAATTTTGCAGGACTCAAATGAGATACCAAGATACTGATCAGGACAGGGAAAGTGGTGTAGTTTCCTCAATTTAATATTATTACTGTTGTTGTATGCATTCTGGTATATAGAAGCCCTAAGGTGAATCTGTCATGGAATTTTCTTGGCATGACTTGTGCCTTCCCACTTGTCCAGGGTCACCCAATGGGTTTCCATGGCCAACCAATGTAATGTTAATATTGTTATGTATTATGTCCACAGTTTCCAGAATCTATTGAATTAAATTATCCTGGCTACTTAAATAAATGAAATTCACATTATAAACTGAACTATACATTCAGATTCCCAACACTGGGCAAAACAGGATAGGCACAGGGTGAAGGAGGCGGAGGGGACTAAAAGTTTCAGACTGGTCAAGAAACTTTCTGGTTCAGGATATAGCTGGAGGCTGGTATGGAATGCTATTTTTTTTCTCAATGTAATACATCTGATGGCACTTGGTATCTTTCCAACCAAAAGATCACATCAATATTTTCCTTACTTTGTATGTTACTACTACATCATTTTCCCTTTACTTTTTTTAAAAAAAATATTTACAGAATTACACTTAAAAATAGAAAACTGCCCCAAAAATACTCCCAATGATCCTCCAAAAATGTTTCACAATTAACAACTTTACTTTAGCTCTTTCAAAAAAGATAAGTCATTATGTTAAGTGTAACATGATACAGGTAACAGTGAATTCCAAACCCTACATAGCATATTTTAACCAGTAATGTACTAATACATTTTGAAATGCATGGTTTTACCATGACAGTTCCCCATAGCCACACACTCCAGGGAGACTGCAAAAATGCTGGCAGTTCTGCCATTCTCTTCTCCACCAGTGGTTTTGTTGTTGTACAGTGTCTTCAAGTCAACTCTACCATAGGGTTTTCTTGGAAAGATTTATTCAGAGGAGGTTTGCTGAGACTTACTCAAGATCACCCAATGACTTTTCATGGCTGGACAAGGATTCAAACTCAGATCTACTGGAATCCTAGTCCAACACCCAAACTATTACAAGATACTGGTTGTCTTCCCTCAGGACTAATGGGCCTTAAATTCCATTCAGAACTAAGCCACCCACAAATACAAAGGAACTACTCATTCCAACATGAGTAGTTCAGAATAATATATCATTGCTGGGAAGCAATAATTAATTATTTTCCCCCATCCAGCTAAACTCAGAGAGAACAGGGAGCCCAAGGGTGGAGAGTGACAGATGATATCACCATCCATGATATCAGAAAGTCCCTTTGCTACCCTAAGAATCTTTGCTCCACTGCAGCCCTGATTATGATAGCCATTGCATTTGAGCAAAGAGATAAGTAGCATAAGGAAATGGCTTCAAATGATTCAAACAAGGAAGCCATGCTAAAACACATTTGGGGTGAGGTGGTGGGATCTCCAGGACCATTTGCCAGTTTAAACCTGATAGAACAATCAAGGCAAAAGGCACACATCATATATCCAAATGGCACTGCATGACCAGGACCTACATAACAATGGTATCTGGTGACTCCAGTGTCAGTGAGGTGGTGAGTTTTTATTAAAAAAAGCTTGAGCTTACAAATAGAGCTACAGACCATTGTAGTCACATGAATGTGGTCCGCAGGATGCAGGGATCAATGGCTGCTCCAAGGATCTCACCCTTGACAATAGAGGGCTTCCCTTGACCCTGCCTCTAATGCCCAAATGTTAGGCAAGAATATCTGCAGAGGTCAGACTCAGAGCATGAAAAAAATTGCCTTTTTGTACTACAGAATCTCAGAATCTCTGTGAGGAGTCTGCTAGTTGTGTTTCAAAAAAAAAAGCAAGTTTCCCCAACTCTGAGAAAACTATACAAAGACATCATCTACATGCCAGTTTCCAGGAGCTGGAACCTTGATTGCCCATGGTTCCAGCTCTCACAAAGATCTATACAGACATCCACATCTAATGTATGAGCAAATGGTACAGGAAGCTTTGTATCATCCAAGGTGGTTGCCCATTATAGCTTTAAAATCATGTGGATCACCATCATGTGTCTCGACATATGAAGGTTATTTATTTTTAAAGGTATTCTGTGTAGCAGCTACCATCCCATTTACATACATTACATTACATACATTTTACATTGATGTTTATCACACTATGTTCTTAAAGAGCTACTATTCCAGTGTGACTCCTCTAGCTGCCTCCTGTTGCATGCTGGGATTGGCAGTTTTAAGGAGCTGAACTTCTCTGCCTGAGAATTCTAAATACCCCTCCTTAAAACTGCCAATCCCAGCATGCAACAGGAGGCAGCTAGAGGAGTCACACTGGAATAGTAGCTCTTTAAGAGCATAGTGTGATAAACATCATTATCTCCATTATACTCTCCAAGTGTACAGCACTTTAGGAAGAAATCAAAAACCTCACTACACAATCATAGCACTTTCAGCTTTTAACTACCATACACAATCTACAGTATCCTGGGATTTGTTCTTTGGGAGGCATGAAAGCTCTCTGGCAGAAAACTCTAAATAACTCAGAACACTACAAATCCTAGGATTCTATAGTATGGAAGTAGGGCAGCTAAAGTTGTATTGGAATGGTAAATTGTATAATGTGAGCAGATCCCTTGTCAGTATGTTCATTTTATTTCTATGATCTCTTTTTTTCTCTGCTGCTCTTTCACCAATCCAGACCCATCCCCTTTCTGCACTTTGATTTGTGCCCATGAACTGATTCAGAAACCTGCATAAATGAAGAAGAACGGGAATGAAATATCTTCAGAAGTAAATACCAGAAATCACTCTGTCCACTATATTTTTCATCAGCTCCAGTTTTCAAACAGTCTTCAAGAGCAATCCTAGATTGAGTAGACTGCTGTAGTCCAAAGCTGATGTGTAAAAAAGAGGCCAAAGTTTTGCATGTTCTAGGGAAAGCAACATATCTGGGACTTGTCATCATCAAGCAAAGGCATACCTAGCCTCGTTCTCAAGGGGGAAGGATGGTTTCATATTCATCCCCAAACCACCTGTAGTACTAGCTGCAGCTCCAAGCCCATATTAGCTATTCCGTTGACAAAAAACACTTCTGCCTGGTCTGCAATAAGTCTCAGCTTATTAGACCACATCCATTCTATCACTAGGGAATTGTTTAAATCACTGCAGGCTTCCTTCTTCTTAGAAGAATAAGATAGAGCTAGGCACCATCAACATAATGATGAGTATGAATTGCAAGTCACAGGGCAAGATAAAGCCCTGAAGGAGCAACCCTAGCACCAACATCTGGAACCAGGTAAAAGCAGCACCCCAAGTTAGTAACAACAAAAATACTCCAGAGAGACATCTTGCATATTACTAAATTGTGCAAGGTATTTCTATGCATATATGTCCCTGCTCCTGCTCAAGATATATATTCTTGGATTTTCATTACCCAGTCATCAATATCAGGTGGAGAGTGGGTCTTCCAAGCCCATAAAAACTGTTGCTTAGCAACTCAAGGAGCACATTGGCTCCAAGCCTCATACATCTTCTTTAGGGCCCATTGGGCTGGAATGTATCCAAGCACCAAGTAAACAAAAGTGAATTCACGGGCTGTGCCTAGTGACAAGTTAATTCTTTCCTTGACATCTTTTCAGAAACCACACAGTATCTCATAGCTGCTCTGATACATGAGCGGAGCTAGGACTAGCCTCTAGCTCTACACATCTCCAGTAAGCAGAGCTCTCAGAAGACTTTTGCTTGACCAATAAAAGAAGGAGACTGGTGGATTTGGAGTACTGCTTTAAACTGACTTTAAGATTAACTGCAGAAGAAATGACTAAATTAAGAACCTGTTTCCCTAGCATCCATGTGCCTTGAAGAATGGGAAACTTTATCGTTGCTAACTTTTTGTTTTTTCACCCCCTTTTTCCTGCAACTAGCACCCTGAGGAGTCAAGCTTTTGTTAACATGCTTGATAAAATACAGCTTGAAAAATGATTATTCATACACAAGCCACTAATCTAATGAGTGATAGCTGAAGCCACATTCTCTTCACAGTTTAATCTTCACTTGCAGTGTCAGAATACATTTGTTCTTCTCCACTGCACTGGCTGATCCCTGTTGTGTGCTCTCTCCAGGACTCACACATGCCATACACAAAGACTCACAAGGACATTGCCATAGATCCCAGGCTGTCAAAGTTGGACTTTATTCAGTCAACTTACAAAGAGAAGCAGAAGTAATTGATTAGTATTTCACTCTCTGATTGCAAACTAGTAAGAAATCCAGAACAAATGGCAGAATTGGTATTTTATGGAGGCTACTGGATACCTTATTGAGTTTTTTTGTAACAAGATGAAAATCCCTTGGACAGAATAATATAAGCAAGGTATTGAGAGTTATGGTCCTCCAGATATTGTTGAGCTCCAGCTCCCCATCATTCCCAACCAGAAAGGTGAATGCTCTTCACCCATGATATAAACCCATTTCACATATTCTGAAAATATACATCGGGAGTGGATGGGGTATTAACCCTGGCTGTCACTATCACCAGTTTCATTATTTCTTTGTGAATAAAGCTTGCATTATTATTATTATTATTATTATTATTATTTATAAAGCGCTGTAAATTTACACAGCGCTGTACATACAGTCTTTTTAACTGGATGGTTCCCTGCCCTCAGGCTTACAATCTAAAAAGACACGACACAAAGGGAGTGGTGGTGGGGATGAGGCCTCTCTAGTAGGATAATACAAATAAAATACATAGCAATACAGGAAATGATTCAATAAAATGTTTCCTCCCTTATATTTGAGTGTCACTGCTGCACACCATATCAACCTCAGTACATATATTTAAATGTAATAAAGCAGCCTGGGTGAACCGATTTTCCAAAGAGGTCAGGTCAATAAGATTGTATGGGCAGTGAACATACACAGGGTTTTTATTAAAGGGGAAAAAATTAAAGGCCTATCTCGGTTAGATTGATTAAAGATCTGCTGTAAAGAAACATCCAAAAGAACATGGGATTTTCCCCAGTGCAGGATTAAAAGGCTGGTGTGGCTAGCTGAACAATATGCAGATTTCTCTCGGAGAAATATACAGGATGTACTGTATATGCAAAGGCTCTGTAATTCACTGCAAAAATGATGATTCGTCACTTTCACAAAAACCCTGAATACAAAGTATATAGCAATAGCAAGTAGATTTCTATACCACTTATCAGTGCACATAAGCACTCCCTAAGCGGTTTACAAAGTGTAGGCTAATTGCTCCCAACAATCTGGGTACTTATTTTAGTGACCTCGGTAGGATGCAGGCCTGAGTCAAGCTTGAGCCCTTTTGCTACTATTGAACTCACAAGCTTATGGTTTGTGAGTGAGTGGCTGCAGTACAGGCATTTAACCACTGCACCACCAGGGCTCAAAGTATATGTGCGTAGGGGCTCTACAGTCTACTTACAAAGGAATAATGGTGGTTGTGAATGAAGAAAATAGGGAAACTACTGCCTCTTCCATGTTTTCTTTCTAAATTTGGGGTGAGAAACATGTGACAGGAGAAGTTATTGGATTTTTGCTCCCAACAGCCATATTGGTCTTGTACACTGAAGAAATAAAGCACTTTGACACCACTTTAACTGTTGTGGCTCCCTTCCATAGAATCCTGGGAACTGTAGTTTGGTGAGGTATTCAGCCTGTTCTGTCAGAGCTCTGGTGCCTCACCAAACTACAAATACCAGGATTCCACAGGACAGAGTTATGGCAGTGTGGAAACACCCCTAGACCACATAGCTAATGATGAAAGCTTATGAGAGTCAAAGTTCAACATCTACTGGGCCACACATTCTGCACACCTGTTCCATGTGCCTCCTTAATCAATGGAAGCCTTGCATCTCTGATAAAGAACTATTACTGAATAGATTTCTGAAGTGCATCTTCCATCTCAGTGTTTAGAAGAATACTCTATAAAGTTAAAAGAAAGATATTGGGCTAGAGCAGATGGGTGTGAAAGAGCAAACCGTGTCCACTCCAGCTGCAAACTGGTCAGGACTCCACTGACCACAAGGCCTGCTCCCAAAATGGGCTGCAGCCACAGGACCAAACCTGTGCCACCGGGAGCCAGATTATCCTGGCTCCTTTTTGCTCTGGTCCAAAGGCTTTGGGCCACTTTGGAGGTATGCTTCATTTGAACACTACACCTCCAAAGCAGCCAGAAGCTGCTTTATTTGGTCCATCTCT
Source organism: Sceloporus undulatus (assembly GCF_019175285.1). Taxonomy (NCBI): domain Eukaryota; kingdom Metazoa; phylum Chordata; class Lepidosauria; order Squamata; family Phrynosomatidae; genus Sceloporus; species Sceloporus undulatus. The sequence continues at coordinate 208,005,219 of NC_056524.1, forward strand.
TCCAGGCTAAAATAAACTTTTTACATTGTAAGAAAAAAACACAGTACAGAGACGACTGTTTTATACAATGAAACTGGACAACAGAAGTGTCTAATAATATATCTTTCACTGCTTCATCTACAATATTGCCCCTGAAGTGTAGAATACCATGTCCTATTTTGTTCCAGAGGCAAGGACTAGAACCAATGGGTAAAAATTACAAAGAAGCAGATTTTGTCTCATTTATTTATTCATTTATTACAATAAATAAATAATAACATTTATTTTGGTGTTGCTGTGTGCCTTCAAGTCACTTCCAACTTATTGTGACACTAAGATGAATACTATCATGGGGTCTTTGTAAGATTAATTAAATAAAATTAAAATAGATAATAAAAATAAAATAGCTATTTTGATTTTATTTAATTAATCTTACAATGCAATTAAGAACAATTTAAATAAGCCCTTTAAAATTCATCACTAAAGCTACTTAAGCAATAAATAAAGCCACTAAAATTATTAGTCAAGACAATTCCTAATGGTATGAATTTCTTAATTGTATTAGCAGTGGAACAAACTGCCAAAGAAGATGGTGGACTTTCCTTTGCATGAGCTATTGAAGCTGCTCATCAGGTAACCCTCTAGCAGAGGTATTGTAGTTGCATCATGCGCTGCAGATTTTAACCTATTTAGAGTGATGTGATCACCGATCAAGGATGCAGTTAAGTTTCTTAGCATAGCAGTGGAAAACTATAACAGTTGTGGCTCAATAGGGGAAGAACATTGGCAGGAGCTTCTCAGTTCTTGGTTGCATATCCAGTTAAGATAAACCCAGATATCAGGCAGTGGAAGAGACTTCTCCCTGAACCCTTATAGAAGAACTCTTATTTGAATATGCTAGGTGTAGTGGCACAGAAACTGAATAAGTGAATGAATGAAATACAATGAAATACGGATTACAATGGAGTACAGCATGCAAATGTACATGCGTGAATCCATTTTTCATATGGAAAGAAATGGAGGAAGCAAGCTACACCTTTTACTTTCAGTGCTGGCATAACTCCAACTGTCCTGATTTGGCAGAAATATTCCCAATTAATCCTCTGTCATTCCATTTTTTTAGTTGCTTTGAAAATGTCTCAGTTTCCTTCTCCTCCCTCCACTTTCCCTCTTTGTCCTCATCTTACTTTAATTGCTTCAAACTGAATTCGGAGTGCTGAAGTGCTTTGAACAAAGAACAAAATCTTGCCCTTCCCAAGAGTTTCAGGCAAAAGCAAACTGCTGCAGCCTATCCTAACATGGATGTTCTACCTCATATATAGTTTCTGCCATCTTGACCATAATGTGATGTTGCTTGGCCACATGTATCCCAGTTTTCATCTATGAAATGCTGAAGGGTTGGCCCCTACCTGGAGCAGTTGCACCAAATGAGCCACTAATAATCTGCCCGTGCTTATTAATACACTTACAAATACTCCAGCTCAATGTAATACAATTCCATATGCTCTCTGGTTGTTTTTCTTTTATGACCACAGATATACTTTCTCCTGTTCTCTATCTGTGCCATTGCCCTCAGGGAGAACCATAGCAGGAATTCATAATAATGCAGCCCTTCTATTATAGAACTGGCCACATGTCACCCTCCAAACCTTCAGACTTCCCAGACCACATTTTTCTGCCCCCTCCCCAAAATGTGCCTGAATTGCCTCTCCTAGAAGCCTCCATGATTGGCAATTCACATTTTAAGCACCCCATCCTTGCACTGTTTAATTTTTAAAACAACAACAACAACACATTTTTCCAAATCAGAAGCAGACTTCAGGTCATTTCTGGTTTCTTTGCTTTGTGTTGTTTTCATTATTGGCCTTTTGGGCAGTTGGTAGAGCCTGTGGATGATCCTGGTGCAGAGAACTGGAGCCTGGGATCACCATAGTTGCTTAACTCTGCTCTATTAGGAATCAATATCCAGGCAGGTCATGAATTATGTGAGATACCAAGTCCTTTGCTTGAAGTGAACCAGGATATCAATCCAACTAGGACTCGATCTACACTGGCTGTGTTGAAAAATACATGGTTGCGCCTCTAAGACTATTTATCACATGTTCAAAGTTATCTGTTCTGCTAAAAGAAGAAAGATTGCCCAGCTCTCAACATAAAGAAAAGATGATGGTTGGCATGTTGAGGAAAAGCCTACATTATCAGGTTTTTATTGAATGGTAGAAGGAGGGCTATTTTTTATTGCATTACACCCAGTGAAATAGGTCTAAAAAAGATAAAAATGAATATAAGCTCAGAGCTAAAAACAGAAATGCTGAAAATCAGCTGCAAGATCAAATGTGTGATACACTTCTTCAGTTATAAACTTAGATTGCATAATTCATTCTCAATTTCGTTGATGCACACTAGTAACCAAGTAATGATACACTTTAAGGTAGAGATGAATCTGGGTGTTAACTGCATATGTATTGCTTCTCTGTACCATAGTATCCATGACACTGTACCTTTCACCATCATGATTCTTTCATTCGTTTCCCCCTCCAATTTAGGATTCCTAATGGTTATTTACACTTCTTTCCCCTTGCATCAACAGGCTTCTAATTATTCCTGCTATGTAAGTGGCTTAGTTATTAGATCAGGTTTAGCAGACAGTGAAAATAATCGTCTTCAGTGAAGTGATTTGCAAAGCTTGTCCCTGTCGATCAGCAAAATGATTTAATCAACAGTTATTTCATCTACCCAAGCAGCTCGAAATATACAAACAGGCATAACAAAACATGCCAAAATAGCAAAGCAAAGGATAAGGGACTTCATAAAGGCAAACAGAAAGGCAAATTGGCTTGCCATCACAATTTGGGGGGTTAGTTGCTAACTGGAGGTTTGAAGTATGTCACGTAGATTCATGCAATACTTAAAAAAAGAAAGAAAAACCTTTTTGCTTTCATCTCCTTTGCCCTGCATTTGCAACATTCTGCACCTGCTATCTTTGGCAGAGCTAGCTGAAGCAGAAACAGGTTGCAGTCCTTTGAACACCTGCGCCTGTTTCTTTTCCTTCTCTTCTTTGTCACAAGAGTCATTTGATTTTACAACCTGTAGGAAATGGCAGACAGCCAGTAGCTCCCTAGTTTTTTGTAACGGGAATGTAGTGCTACGAAAAAATGCTCCATTGCCAAAATGATAGATGCTAAGCCTGCATGTCCACGCAGGATACTGGAATTTAGTTCCATTTAATTCCTTGCTCTGGGATTTCCATGTCATTTGACTGGGCTGGATCCAAGCTTGCAAATGGCATTCACCTCTCTACCCTTGAGATAGGGCTGTCACCTACTGTTATGTATGTATGTATGTATGTATGTATGTATGTATGTATTGCAACTGCATGTTATTTCAGATCAACTGCAAAATGTATCACAGTAGGAAACTCCTACCAGCGCTGGCCCAAGATACAAGACTGCTCAAGAGAAAGAATAAGAGGGGAGCGGGTATTCCATTCCATTTACAAACACCTGTCAGACAGGTAGCTGAATCTCTCTTCAACGCTGTAGTGGGGGGGAACATCCTCTACCACATTTTGGGGCAGCAGACTAATTTCAAGTACAAAAGGCAAACACACAGTTTGCACCTTCGTCCCAGTACCAGCCATCCGAGGCCAATAATTCACTTTGCCTAATGCAAAGGCTGGTCCTGAATTCTCTACTCTCTCATAGGGTCTAGGCCTCTTCAGGGAAGAGGGCTGGTAGTATCGCCAAAAAGTCTGAGCAAGTGGCAAAGCAAAGTGAAGTAAATTCCAGTATGGAAAGGGAAGAGAAGCAAGTGCCCGAAGAAGAGCATAAGAGCAGACTAGAAGTCAATGAAGAATGGAGCAATCTGTGGTCCAAGCTGGAGGAACATCTCATCCCTAAATATTTATTTCCTCCCCCCAGCCCACCCCATGTTAGGAAAGGTCAGTAGGGCAATCACTCTCAATATGTTCCTGTTCTAAATGAAACCTTGACTTTTCCCTTCCTTTATTTGCCCATTCTCCTAATTCTGAGTTGTTAAATAAAGCAGCTCTGCATGGGGTGATAATTAAAACAATTGCTTCCTGAATAGGCAGTAAAGCATCCAAATATAAATTTGAGTAGATAAATACCTACTTCTTTTAACCTTTAGTCAATGTTGTTTCAACAGAACTGACTGCTGCAATCCAGCAATGCAGTAGCATAAAACCCGAGGGCAAAATCTATACCACTGAGAGTTTATGTATCATTTGCGATACAGCTAAGTAGTGGACATTTAGTGCATCTGACACACCACCCACCATCTCAGTAGGGAGACTGGGGCTGCATCTATACTGTAGAATTAATACAGTTTGACACCACTTTAACTGCTATGGCTCAATGCTATGGAATTCTGGAATCTGTAGTGTAGCCTTATCTGTCAGAGAGCTCTAACCACAAGTTACAAATCCCAGGATTCCATAGGATAGAGCTATGACAGTTAAAGTGGAGTCAAACTGCACTAATTCTGTAGCGTAGCAGCAGCCTGAATCCACAATTATAAAGCTTTTTTTCTCCTTATTGCTCAGTTGGTAAGATGCCCTGTAAGTAGGGATGCCATATCCCGGTGGCCCCCGGGACAAACCTGCTTTTGGGGGGGGTCCCTGCCTGCCCCGGCCCGGTTCCCCCCCAATTCTGGCCTTTTTCCCGGGCCCAGCCTCCGGAACATGCGGCCATTACCGCGGCCGCTAACGCGGCTGGCCAGCCATCCACCTCCTCCCCTCCTCTTCCCCTGACACCTCAACGCTCCTCCTTCACCTCCCCCCCCCAGCGCAGCTGCTGCGCAGCCCGCAGCACTTGCCTGGGCCACAGCTGGCAGCAGCGCGCACTCGCCTCTTTTGCGTGCTCGCGTGTGGGACTTAAGGGGCAGTGCTCACCTCCTAAGCCTTCTGGCCAATGGCAGACGAGCAGGGGCTGGCCTAGTTTCCAGTCCCAGTCTGCCATTGGCCAGTGTCAGGAGCCTTGGAGGAGGAGGAGGAGGCAAAGGAAGAGGAAGAGGAGGCAAAGGAGGCAAAGGAGGAGGAGGAGGCGGCGGCGGCGGCAAAGGAGTAAGAGGAGGAGGAGGCGGCAAAGGAGGAGGATAGGCCTCTGGGCCAGGGGGAGGGAAAGGTTTTTGTTTTTTTAAAATATATACAACCCAGCCTTGGTTTTTTATTTTATTTTATTTTTGTTATTAAATAACAAAGTGTCCTCCATTTTGACCATGTCTAAGAAACATGCATTTATATTAACATTTTTTAAAAAATCATTATTTTTGGCGTGTCCTCCATTTTTTTAAAAATGTGTCCTACATTTGTAAATCTTGTCCTACATTTGTCCCGGTTTGGAGCTCCTGACTTATGGCAACCCTACCTGTAAGCTACATCCTTCTCTATCCTGCCTTCCTGAAGTTTAGGGCAACTCCAATGAAAGGCTGCTGTGACTCTCTAGGAATACCTATCCAAGGTCACCAAAGAGTGTTCATTACAGCAATCTCCATGTGATGATGTAGCAATATTGGATTGTCATGTAACTAGTGTGAACATGTAAATAAGCTCCAAGTGATCAATTTTGTATCAGCTGTTTCAAAATCAAATATTTGATTCCCACCCACCACTTCCACTAACAGAGTGAATTTGAGCAAAGTTGCACCAATTTCGCTTGAAGTGTTTTAGATCAATATGCTTGACTCCAGGGTGCACAGAAACCTCTGCTTTTAGAGCTACCTCCTAGTTAATTACATTTAGAAATTTAAAGTAAGTGGAATAGATCTTCAGCTGGCATATATAGGCATTGATTCCAAAGGAGTCTAAAGGGTTGCATTGATCCACACCAAGCGACCTAGTAACTTGAGCTGAGAAAACTATAAAAGTAGATATACACAGCAAACTCTGCTATAATTTGTGGCAAACGCAGGAGGCATGCATCTGTAAAATGTCCTTGGGCTCAGGCCTAGAGAACCCATATGACAATGTTATAAAGGAGAACATCAAGAAGGGAAACTTAGGAACAGAACTATCAAAGGAGATAATCAACAGTTGAGGGGAACATTACTGTCAGCTCAGTATTTATCAACTCAGAATTTGTTAGAAACAGCTAACTGCTGCTACATGTGGGGAGTCATGTCACTGCAACTTCCCACTAAAGTGACTGGAACTGCTAACCATTTCCCTTTGTGGTGACCTTGTGATTACAGTTACTCATGGAAGAATCTTATAGATTGCCTCCTCTTGGGGGGGGGGGCAGTCATTCACATGTTGTTGTTTTTAGCATGACTATTCAAATAATCTCACTCACGCATTCCGGGTTTATTGTTCATACAATCGAACTGCATCTATGTGCATCTCTGCGAGTTCTGTTACTCACATGTGCCAGAACTCCAATAAAGATGGAGTTTATGATGCAAATGTATTTGAAGCGTGTTCAAGGCATGCAGAGTTTCATCCCAGTTTATCCAAGGTCTATTCACATCAATTATTCACATGGCCAAGAATGCAAATCTTTTAGAAAAACTCAGGGAAAAAACACGACTTCAATTACCTCGGTTTGGCACCAGCACCACCCCAAAAAATAAATCAGGTGCATTTGAAATGCAGATAAACACCAAAGATTCAATGCAGACTCTACTTGGATTGTTTTCACAGTCTGAATAACCCCTTAGACTGGTAATTGGCTCCTCTTAGGTAGGAAGGAGTATAAGGTAGCTTCGTGCCTCAGTGGAATCTACTTGAACAAAATTTATACCCTTTCACATTTCACAGATGAAAATTGGGACACATTTGGCTAAGTAACATTAAAGTATTGTCAAGATAGCAAAAGTTGCTAAAAAGGAAGAACACACAAACTAGAAGAGACTGGTATAGTTTGATTTTGCCTTAGCCAGACTTCACTCCCTCCTCTCCTCTTCAACCATTGAGGCTATGCGTTCGTGGACCATAATACTCCAGGAGCAGCCCAAAGTATTCTGGCCCTAAAGCTGCCCCAAATTTCTCCTTTTATGTGGGCGCTCTGGAATGACACTGGGTAGCCATTTGCATGTGCATTCTGCTGTGCTGCTCACCACCACCATTGCACCTGGCACATGTTGCTTCCTTTCAGACTGAAAACAAGGTACACATGGCTGGGCACCCCAGTCTGACCTCAAAGGGAGTGACTTGTGCCAGTGGCAGCAGCAGGAGGAGGCACAGCAGGAGCATGTGTGCACAGCTGCCTGGCATTGCTCTTAAGCAAAAGGTGGCCTTTTTTAAAACACCATTATGAATCATAGAATCATAGACTTGGAAGATACCACAAGGGCCAGCCAATCCAACCCCCTGCCATGCAGGAACTCTAAGTCAAAGGATACCCGACAGATGGCCATCCAGCCTCTGTTTAAAGAGTCCAATCTCTTGAAAGAGTCCAATCTCTGAGGGTGGTATACTGCAGGTTCAGTGTTGAACTGGCCATATATCGTCTGGGCAGTTCACACCAAAACCAGAGATTGGACTCTACATCCTCTGGACTAATCACCAGGAAGACAGGGGGAGGACATGTTATTTGTCCTGTGAAGATAGAATCTAAATTAACTGAGTGCATACTACTTTGGCACTTTAATTCATTTTGTAGCAATTCAAGTAAGCTATGGACAAAGGGGAAAAGTGAGAAGAGGAGAAAAAACTGGAACATTTTACTAGCAGCTAAAAGTGTAGGATGATAGAGGATTTGTCAGGACTATTTTTGCAAAATCAGGACAGTTGGTGAGTATGAAAATGAACTGCAAAAATAGGAAATAAATCACAATGCATCAAAAAAATTGCAATATGTCTAATGAATAAAATTCCAAATAAACTTATTTATTTTATTTATTTATTTTTAATTTTTGTAAGCTTTTATACAACACACCATAAACACAACATAAATACATGAATACAACACATTAAGATACACAATCCACCTACACTACATTAACACCTCTACACCTACACACAAACAGACAGATACTACATTCTATGTATTCTTTTGACTTTGTTTCAAATAAACTTATTTTAATAGTCTTTTTAAAACCCTCAGAAATACCAGTGCTAAAAATTAGAAAATATTGAAAATAAGAAATTGCTGCTGCACAAAGTACCATAAAGATATGCAACATAAACTAATGCAAGAAAGGAAAGAAAGTACATTCTCCACTAAAAAAACAAAAACAAACAGTACATGTAGAAATTAAATCACATTTTGACATGGAGCTTTCTTCAGGGGCTGTTGTACTACAGATATTAAACAACTAAAGAGCCAATGAAAACTGAACATAAAAACCAATACTAGAGAAAGAATCATTATAGGTTCCCAGGGATTGAACTGTTCGATCACCAATACTGTAGCTAAATCTGTCAAAAGTTGGGTTGTCTTTTATTAGGACCTTATTGTACCACTTAAATAATCTGGTTTACCTCTTCTGAAGTCTAATTTTGACTGCATCTGGGGTCTATCACAAGGATGGGGGAAGGTATGTATTGCTTCATGATACCCAGCACCTACCAAAATTCCCTCTTCTACCCAACCATTACAGGAACAGGAGACCTCTCCAATTTTCAGTCTGGAAACTCTAGTTTTAAAAGTGTGTTTTGTTTTGTTTTGGGGTTGTTATTTTTTAACCTACTGTTTGTTTCTTTGGTGGGCTGAAAAAGTGATAAATACTGTAAATGCCTTCATAAATAGATATGTAGCATGAGAGGGCCTGAGGTCATTATTCAAGTTCCCTTGGTTCAGAGAACTACAATGGGGAGAAGGAAGATGTCCCCACTGCTCAATCCTCTCCCTCCCTTCCCTGCAGTTTCATGTGAGTAGCAGCCTCTCAGAGTTTGACAGCTGCTAGTAGCTGTCTACAGTTACTCCATCTGCCTGATGTAGGATCTTGCCTTCTGTGTCAAAACATGTTTGATTTTGTACATATATTGATAGTTTGCTTGAGGCTGTAGATTTCCTATACTAGCTTATGTTTCATGTCTACAACATAGTGTGTTGTAGCAACTTTGAATTTCATTGCTATAGAATACCAGGTGCTGCAAGCTATATTTCAGAGGAAGAAACTGGCAAAATCATCTCTGAGTATTCCATGCCTCAGAAAAACCTATGAAATTCATGGGGTTACGATAAGTTGACAGGCAACCTGAAGACACACACACACACACACAGAGGATTAAATAGCTTTATTGTTCTCCTGTCTTCTGTGACACCATGTTCTAGTTGGCAAACAACAACTTTGTACATCCCTGGTTTACAATACTGAGTCCATAATGTGAGGTATATTCCCATACTGCTCTAGTAAGAATTTTAAAAACATTTGCATCATTGTTTCCCACAAAATAACCACTGGTTGTCAAGTAGGGAAACCAATAGTTCATTCAAGTAAATTCAAGTAAATGAATTCAGTTTAATTCATCTGAACAATGGGTGCTCAGGGTTGCCTTCCCTCTTCACCAGTCATTGCAATAGTCTTCAAGGAGCTCAGATAGAACTGAAATCCTAGGATTAATCTAACTGCTATAGAATTAGTTTCACATTATGTTTCCACTTTAAATTTAACGAGATCTGGGGTGTACATGTGTCTGTTCCACATGGAACAGTAGCACCAAGCACAGTTCTACATCTGCAACCTATATCTTGCATCTACATTTTGATTATTATCTAAATATAAGACAGGCGCACAGCATGAAATAGCCACCTTCCCACCTTCCACCCCACACCAGCTTCTCCTCATGCCAGTTGAATTCTGATTAAAGACTTGTGAAAGCTCATTTTGGTTCCGCCATGGATATGGCTTACATAATTAATCCAATTCCTCTTCATAATGAATACGAGGGGAGAAAATATTTGCTCAGAGATGCCTTTCTATGGTTTCTGCAGATGTTCCTTTTCCCATATGGCCATCCATATGGCTTAGCTGTCCTAGTTTCTTTTAGGAACTCTTCTCCTTAGACAGCAAACCCAGTCTCTGCTGAATAGGAAGTGACTGATTGATTAGGAAACAGGTAATTCTGCAAGTCACTTTGTCATTTCTGATAGAAGTGCTGAGCAGCCGGGGCTAAATTACAGCTATCAATCTGCAACGCTATGTATAGATACATTAATTATTTCTTTCTTTCTCCATAGAGATGGTGATTTAACAGTTTTCTCAGCCCTGGCTGTGTTTGGATTGCTAAGCAAGGCCAGCTTCTTAGATGGTTTTAATGTCTTTATTGCACAGATGACATCTTTCAACATCTGATATAACATCCACAGGGAAGCAATAATGATATAAACATTTAATGCTTAGAGACTAAGGGCTTTCCTACACAGCTGAGAAATATCTTTTATGCTTAGCATTACAGCAGTGCTAATGCCAGTCCAACATCAGTGTAATGTATCATTTATATGTAATGGGGACAGGGTTAGTGTTTCTGTCATTTTAGAAACACGTAGTCTGTGTTCAGTCACAAATAGCACTGTCTTGTTGTTGTTCAGGTCTGTGCAGGTGCTGTGAGTAGGGAAAACTACCAGTCTGAACAGAGGAATGTGATCAGTGTTGGATGGGATAGGATTTACAGGTTAAGAGTGGCCCTGGTGTTCTCCTGAATGCTAATGGTAAAGGAGGAGGTGGCATTGGTGATTCAGAGTGCTTTTTCTTTTTCTTTTTTTAAAATAATCTTTATTGATATATATTGACATTATAAAAGAAACACCATACTTCTTGTCCATCCACTTCCAACAGAATCTACTCCCCCCATTTGTGCTTAGTTGTTGTTACTGTCATATTTACAGCTAGAATCTAATATTTTTTATTTTTTAAATAATCTTTATTGATATTTATATAAAACAATAGAGTGCTTTTTCAAGCATGCAGGAAAGAGGGGTTATTCAGATGGTGAAAATAATCCTGGTAGAATGTGGCTTGAATCCTTGTTGTTCCCATGCATTTTGAATTAATTTAATTAAGTTTGGAAGGCTGTCAAAAAAACCTCACAACATTTAACCCAGAATAATCAATGTCGGGTTTCCCCCAAAACTTTCCTAAAAGATTTGCATTGTTGGATGTACAAATAACCAAGGTGAATAAACCCAGAATAAACCAGGATTTCTGCATGCCTTTGTGTTTCGAATACATCCACATCATTGACTCCATGTTTATGCACAGCTCTGACATGTGAGAGCAACAGAACTCATAGACATGTGATCCCGGTTAAAAAATGTGAACAACAAAACTGGAATATGCAAGTGAGATTATTCACATAGTTGTGATAAAAAACAACAACACCATCTGAATAACCCCAGGGATTTGGGAAATAGCACAAAATGAGCCATTAAGCTGAGAGTGTATCTGAACTTCACAATTAAAGCAGTTTGACTGACAGTACTTCAGTTACTATGGCTCCAGCCTATGAAATCCTGCGGTGCTTTTCCACTACATATGTATAATACCATGATTCCATTTTAACTACCCTGGCAACACCCTATGTAATCCTGCGGTTTGTTTGGTGAGGTACTAGTGCTTTCTTGATGAAATTTCTGAATAACTCTTAAACTTCAAATTCCATGCACCCTGAGTGACTGGGGGTGAAGCATTCTCTCCCAGTATAGCATGCCTTCCAGGATTGCTGTAAGGATAAAGTAGGAAGGAGAGGAGTCATGTATATTACCCCAAGAAACTAATAGATGGAGTTTAATAAATGAATTCAATAAATTGGAGTTTGGAGTTTGCCCCAGCTTATAGTGATGCCCAAGCTGCACCCCATTTTTTTGGAGTGGGAACAGTCATATACACCAAACACTCACAGATATGTCCACTCTCAGTCATGCTCTTTCTTCCTTTCTTTCACTCACAACCACACCCATTTGTTCTCTCTCACACAGTCACATAGAAACATTAATTGTCTTGTGTGTATGTGAACATACACAAGTGTGTAGGCGAGTATATAAAAAAAAATGAAGAATGACTAAGTGTGTGAGAAAGAGAAAGGGAGAGAGAGGATTTGATTGTGAGACTGTGTGTGAATCTGAAGGAGGGAGAGCATTACTGTGTGTGAGAGAAAGTCACTCACACAGAATTAACTGGCTAGGATGGTGTGGGAAAGCAAGCAAGAAAAAGTGTGCAGCTGAAAGTGTGTGTGTCTGTGTGTGTGAGAGAGAGAGATGTTTGTATGTGTCACAAACAAAGAGATAAAAGAAACCTGTGTACCACCTTTTCAGACTGAAAGAAATTCTTCTCTCAGAAATGGATCAGCAGGTCAGAGAAATAGGAGCTTATCCCTCACTAAATTGTCGTTGAACCACCAGCCGCCATCAGTCCCAGCTCAAGTTGGGTCCCAACTATGTTCCACCAGTACCTTTTAGAAGCTGGAAAGCTTTCCAACTTCTAAAAAGTGCTGGGACCCAGGCTGATGATGGCCAGTGATTTGGCAGCAATTTAGTGAATGATAATCCCTTGCTCTATCCTGTGTCCTGGTTCCAGCCCAGGAGACTGAAGCCAGTATAAAATGCTGAGCAATAAGCTCCGTAGTGTGAATGAACCCCTGTGAGAGCAAGTATTGAAATAAAAAGAGCATGAGAAACAGTGTGAGTGAGTGTGAGAGAGAATGAGTGCACATGTAAGAGTGTTGGGGAGGCAGAGAAATGGGAACTCATGCAGTGGTGCAAACCACACTGAGTGATACCCCCAGAAGGTACACCCAGGGGGGGCAGGTTGCTGCCTACCAAGTCCCACATGATAATGCCAAGACTTGGAAGGCCGTGGGCAGGGTGGGCTGTCTTCCCAGTCTCATGTGACCATGGCCACTTGGGACTCGGAAGGCTGGGTGCTGCTGAGAGGGCCCAGCATGCCCCCACCTCGCTGGCATGGTTCCATTGTACATGTCATGGCAGCCAGTGGGGGTGTGCCCTTTTGGCTCTGCCCTGGAAGCCCTGCCCTCTGCTTGGGGTAACACCCCAGGCACAGATGCCACTGATCTTATAGAAGCTGGTTCTGCTGGGCCCCCAAATCTTCAAAAAAAAGTGCCTCTAATGGTTGCCCAATTTGTTCTTCCTCTTCATGGGCTCTATCCAGCCTTCTGCCTGCCTTACCAGACCAGAGGACCAGCTTGTCATGTGCCTGTGAGTGGAAGTCCTTAGCTGACCAGCCAGGAGGGTGAAGGTGATGACAAAGGGCAGTGGCAAGCCCAGGCCTATGTTCTTCTCCAGCAGCTTCCAGGACCTCCTCAGCCAGCCATTCTGACATGCCATTCATTCAGGAGCAGAGCCAGACTGATTCTCCTCTGTTTCCATGGGATACCATCAGAGCCAGGTGACAGCAATGCGCTGGGCACCACTGGCCTCCATCACAGACATTGACTCTCCAGCCATCATGCACCCAGCCAGCATGCCCTCCTAGACTGAGTGGGTATACTAGTTGGGGACATGTTGGAAAAGAAGAAGTGGTGGTTAGGGATGGGCCCTACCAGAGGCTATAATCCTGCAAGCTTCTCTGCTCTCCTCCTCCAGAGGTGACTGTGTCCCTTCCAGGACAGAAAAGGTTTAGGAGGGAAGGAACAGATGTATTGCCCTTCTTGAGCAACTCTTGCATCCCTCGAGGGGGGCACGCCACAGTCTGAGAATCATTTAATAATACAGTAAATAAAATGCCCCAGTAACACAGAATCAGCACCACTGCTTGGGATGAAATCACTCATGGTGTAGGACCTAAAGATTAGGATAGCCATAAGATTGCATCAGTACAGCAATTATTTCACAGAGTGTTTCATCCATAATATTGGAGCAGACAGATCAAGATGAGTGGCAGCAGCAATGGAACTGAAAAAGAAGCTCAGTATATGAATTTCCCCACCTGTGTTAGGAAAGAACTCCCTTGTCCCTGACAATGCTAGATAAATAATAGATAAATAATATTGCAAGTGGTTTTAAAAACATATACTATGAAATTACAACATTACATGTGTGCAGTCATATAGAAAAAAATGCAATTGCTTTCTTTTATTAAGTGTAAAAATGTATGAAAATGTTATATTGGAGCTACAGTTTGAATGGACATACATTTCCATTTCTATACACTTTAAATATATGCTTTAAATGTATGTTAAATGTTACATTTTACAATTTCATAAGCATTCTTATACACACTCACACACACACATATTTTGCCAAGATCCTACATGGGAAACATAGCTATGATGATGTAGCTACAACCTGTTTCCTGATCCAACCTGCTAAAACCCACCTTACAACCAGACCAACCAAAGGAGTTCTGCAGCACTGGTGAGCAGGGCACTGAAAGATGATGTTTCCAGCCCCCTTCCACTAATGAGCTGCAGTGTGATGAGCAACAGTAGGGACCCCATGGGGTCCTGTCATAATTGTTTGTTGCACTACAGCTTACTTGTGGGAAGGGGTTGGACATATCATCCTTCAGCATCCCACTTGCCAGCATTCCAGAACTCCATTGGGTAGTGCAGCTGTTTGGCTTTTAAGGTAGGTTGTATGGAAGATTTGTGATCATAGCAAAGGTGTCACAATCATAAATGAAAACATCAAACTTTACAAGGTCATAAGTCTACTTTACAACATTGTAAACACTAAACAGAATGCCAGCCATACATTATTATAGGGGAAGTGAACCAAAGTTGAACTCTTTCTAAAGCAGACATGTGATAGCCACAATTGGTGAGTCCTTTGCCATTCAAGTGAGAAATGTGAAAATGAAGGCTTTCATGGCCAGCATCCATAGTTTTTTGTGGTGTTTTGAGGCTATGAGACCATGTTCTAGAAGAGTTTATTCCTGACATTTCACCAGCAGCTATGTCTGGCATCTTCAGAAAATGCTGGCATGGAGGAGAGTGGGGCATATATACTGTTGGTTGAGAGGAAGTGACTTACATGTTAATCTGTGTATTGTTCTGTTGTTGAATGGCAAGGCCTCAGGGTGTCCATTTAATTAATGATCCATTGTCTGCTGGGAAACCTCCCCTGACCCTGGGTGGTTTTCATTTGCATTTGCTGGGTCTTGATTTTGGTGTTTTTCCAGGACTGGTAGCCAAACTTTGTTTACTTTAAGGTTTTCTTCTTCCCTGTTGAAATCGTCTGGGTTTTTATGGATTCCAATGGCTTCCCTGATTCCTGCATTCTGACCTGATAGCTGTTGGCATGGTCCAGAATTTCAGTGTTTTCAAACAGCATTTTTATGCCCAGGAGGGTTTAAAATGTATTCTGCTACTGCTGATTTTTCTGGCTGACCCAGTCTTCAGTGCCTCTAGTGTTCCTTGATTCATGTTTGAACACTGCATTTGATGGTCCCTATGTAGACTTGTCCGCAACTGCATGGTATGCAATAAACTCCTGCGGCTATGAAAGGGTGTCTCCTGTCCTTCGCTGAGTGCAGCATGTGCTGGATTTTTTTGTTGGTTTGTTGGTTTGTAGACCATTTGGAGGTTGTGTTTCCTCACCACTTTCCCTATTTTGTCTGTGACTCCTTTGATTTTGATAACTTCACTCCTGTAGATTTTTCTGGGTCTGGCAGCCCTTCTGATGTCTGAGCTGGAATAACCATTAGCCTGTAGAGCTCTGTCTGGGTGCTTCAATTCATCTTCCAGGAAGTGGGGAAGTGAGAAAAGTTGTCCATTATTAATAGCCACCTAGGGTGACTAGATACAACAAATTACCAGGTTCCTGTACCTTTAGAAAGGTATCTATAAAACTCAGTGGGCAGGCAACACTCAAATGGCTGGGGTCAAGGGGGATGCAGTGGATTGTTAGGGCTTTGTACTCTTTCTGAAGTGCTTGGGTATCTCTCCATGTGTGTTCCTGGTCCATCTAAGCTGCTCAGTGCTAACAGTCTTGGGCTTCTCAAGGGCAGGAATTGCTGACCCAAAGCTATGCCATGGGCTAGCCACCCAAATACATGTGGCCATGTACATGCAGCAGAGGTGGCCCAGTGTGACTTTGGTCTGATGCCACCACAAAAAACAAATCCAAGATGGAGCCATGGTAGTTAAAGTCATGTCAAACTGCACTGATTCTGCAATGTGGCAGCAGTCCACTGATGGTGAGAAGCCAAGGGCCCTTTTATGGTAAAAGAGGCTTCTTATGCTATCCTTTCAGTCCATGGATTGGGCAACAACCTTTGGGTCCTTGGGCAGCAAACAAACTAACCTAGGATAGCTCCCCTCCTTTAGGTCCTGGGACATGGAGGGATCTATGACCTGGGAAGGTTGTTTTAATAAGGACTAGACAACTAGGTCCTGTGCAGACTGGCCTTAAAGGCCAGCTTGGTGGCAGAGTCAGGGCGTAGCATCCACATGACGCATGTCCTGGCTCTGCTCCAGGGTGGCATGATGCTACGTGCCGCTCCAAACAGCGCGTGGCATCAGGGCACTCCTCTGGCGTGCATCCACAGAATGCAGTGCCAAAGGAGCGCTGTAAAGCTGTGGCACCACAGCTAACATGCACTTTGCAGGGCACAAAAAGGAGCCTTAGGCAAGTCACACACACTCAGCTTAGAGGAGGCAAAGTCAAATCTCCCTCTGAACAAATCTTGCCAAGATTACCAAGGCCTGTTACAGACAGGCCAAAATAAAGCTGCTTCGAGTCACTTTGGAGGTATGGTATTTCAAGAGCAGAGCTAAAGATCCAAAATCCACACCAAAGCTGCACTCCAGTCCTTAGGACTGGAGCATGGCTTGGTGTGGGTTTTGGACTCTTAGGACGCATGCATCATTGAAATACCATACCTCCAAAGTGACTCGAAGCAGCTTTATTTTGGCCTGTCTGTAACAGGCCCAAGGTTCGTCTTAGGGTCACCACAAGTCAGAAACAACTAAAAGGCACAGAACAACAAAGCAATTCCTCTTTTTAAAGCCTTTCTCCTTTTTAAACAATGGGTAAATGATGTTGAAATCCAATCATCTATTTCATCTCCAGGAGCTCCATAATTCAGCCACAGGATTTCCCTGATATACTGATATATATTGAAATGTATAATATACTCATTCTCTGTTTTCAGCATTCCCACCCCCTCTTTTTTCCCAAGACAGAGAAGTAATAGGCAGTTTACTATAACATTTTTCTTTATGTTTCAGTTCCACTTCATTAGACCAATAAGATACTCAATCTCCAGAGTGCACTTCTTGGGCTATTAAAACCACAAGTCTTCGACCTTGTGCCTTATCAACACCACC
Source organism: Sceloporus undulatus (assembly GCF_019175285.1). Lineage (NCBI taxonomy): Eukaryota > Metazoa > Chordata > Lepidosauria > Squamata > Phrynosomatidae > Sceloporus > Sceloporus undulatus. The sequence goes on from NC_056524.1 coordinate 208,022,386, forward strand.
CAAGACACACTATAACCGCCAAGAAATGCATGGGCTGTCATTCCTTATTACTTAATAAACTTGCCAGCAGGTCTGCTGCAACAAAATTATGAAGCCAGATGATTGCATTGGGCTCAGTAAATCTAGAGGCAAAGCTAGCTTGAGGAGGGAAATATCTAACTGAAGAAACTGAAGGTGTGATAAAGAGATCCTGTCAGTTCAGCTAGAGTTTGTAGACTCCAGGAACTTGTTGCTTAAAAAGTATCTGGGAAGTGAGATTCCTGTGGTACAAGGAATTCCAAGAGTCTTGAGGTGAGATAGGGGGCACACTGTGTGCGAATTAACTCTAACACAGAGTACTAATAGTATCTGTACCTGTACATGTACACATATATTCTCTGAATGAGAGACCTCTGAATTACCCTGCTATCAACAGTCCTGCACAGACCTTGCATACTCAGAGGTATCATCACTTCTTTTATTGACTCTCTACCTTGCCAAGCATCATTGTATTTTCTAATGAGTCATGTCTTACCCTGTCCCAGAATATTGTAGCCCTGAATTTCCTTCGAATTCATCCTTACCTGTTCTCTTTTGCTGCAAATTTTCAGATTTCGCAGCAAATGGACAGCTGCCTTCTCACATGGTCCCATTCATTGCCCCGTGGCACTGCTAGAGTCAGAATCAGGTGCCCAGTCATGTTATAGATGCTGGGCATATCATTCTGATCTAAGAGCAATTTGTGCCTCCAGTAGTGGCACCAGTAGTTCCCCGGGGCCACAAGTAAAGGCAAGCAAAGAGAGCTGAAAACATACAGCAAAATGTGAGTTATTTAAATGTAGGTTAGAGGGAAGAATCCCTGAGTTGAATGCAGGCATTGTAAAGAAAGTCTGCACCCAATTTGGGGTTTTGGCCCTGAGTCATTGAAACAGGATGCAGCAAGCCCGGGGGGGGGGTGCAGTAATTTATCCATATAAATAAGCAGTTAATCATCTTGGGAGAGTTCAGGCTTGATTTGCTCTAGGATCAATTTATTTGTCTTTTTGGCAGTCCATAGAATCTACAGAATTCACCACTGGCACCACATTTCAAATGAGCTGATTCTCCTCCTATCAGCTTTCTTCAGTGTCCAGCTTTTACAATCATATACAGAAACAAAATACAATGGTATGGACAATCCCGACTTTGTTATCCAGTGATACATCATTATATTTTAGTATATTGTCTAGTTTTTTCATAACTGCTTTTCCAAGTCCTAGATGGTAAGGCTGGGGGACAGCTGCTCTCGTAAAAGAGAGCTGACATCTGGCGTCCCTCAGGGTGCCATTCTGTCACCCATGCTGTTTAATATTTACATGAAGTCGCTGGGAGAGATCATCCAGAGTGATGGGGCACGGTGTTATCAGTACACTGATGACACCCAAATATGTTACTCTATGCTTCCGACTCTTGCAGTGACCAAAGATGGCATCTCTCCTCTGAATGCCTGCCTTGAGTCGGTAATGGGCTGGATGAGGGAAAACAAACTCATACTGAATCCAGAGAAAATGGAGGCACTAGCAATAGGATCCCTAGGCCAAGGCAGGGAAGTTTGCCAACCTGTCCTGGATGGGGTCACACTTCCACTAAAGGACGAAGTTCGCAGTTTGGGAGTACTCCTAGATCCATCTCCGCAGTTGTCATCTCAAGTAGACGGCTAGGAGTGCTTGGTACCAACTTCGGTAGATACGTCAACTATGCCCCTACCTGGACCAAAAGGACCTTGAAGCAGTGGTATATGCACTGGTAATCTCTCGTTTAGATTTCTGCAATGCGCTCTACATGGGGCTACCTTTGTACCAAGTTTGGAAGCTTCAATTGGTTCAAAATGTGCAGGGAGAGGCGGGAAATAGAAATAACATCATTATTATTATTATTATTATTATTATTATTATTATTATTTAGTCTTCTGATTTCTTGACTGCACTCTCCACATTGAGAGGTATAGAAAATCTTTTACTATTTCAGTGTCATCATCATCATCTAGTTTAAAGTTATGTAAATTTTATATAAATAATCTGGGGTCCTTACTTTTGTTTTCTTAATGTTCAGTTGTGAAGCTCCCTTTGCACTTTCTTCCTTGACTTTCTTCAATAGAATTCCAAGCCTTTGCTTTTTACTACTGGTAGCATGGTGTCATCTGCATATCTTAAATTGTTGCTGTTTCTTCCTCCAGTTTTCACACCTCCTTCCTCTGAGTCTAATCCATCTTTACTTATGATATGTTCAGCATACAAGTTAAACAGGGTGATAAAATGCAGCCTTGCTTGACCCCCTTGCCAATTGGAAACCATTCTGTTTTTCCATATTCTGTCCTGACGGTGGCCTCTTGTCCTGAGTACAGATTACACATCAGGACAATCAAATGTAAAAACAAGGAGTGGGACATCATGCTTATATCATTTGCTTTTAGAGGATTTTTGGACAGCAAAGAAATTAGAAAGGGGAATACAGTACCAGAATTCCTAGGTGAGAATGCAGGCTGGGAGATTAATTTGAATTAGGACTGCAGTGCAATAAAAACTGTGATTAAGGGTCACTTCAATCATTTATCTTCACTTTTTAAAAAATGGAAAGCCAAAGGTGAAATATTTAGAGAACTGTGAGAATGTATAAGCTCTTAAGGGAAGAGAAATCATGATAGAGAAAGCAATTTAGGAGAAATCTGCTGAATATTTTTAGAAGCTCATCAAGTAGAAAACACATTCTAAAACAAAGATACTTGAAAAGTGAATCCACCTTTTAAAATCCTAAACAAGATTTAATATCCTCCAATTGTTAGATTATGACTGAAGAGTGTTAAATACACCATTTCAAAGTGGGGAAAGTTCAAAAGATAATCACACAGTTAAAGCAAAATAATCTCCCTGGTTTGGATGGACATTTGGCAACATTTTGTAAATTCTAATAGTTAACCACTTTTATTATTTAGTTTTCTACTTTGCAAATTCTAATAAAATTTATATAACTGTATTACTCAATCTGTTTTTGTGAATCTGATGGTGAAATAGGTACCTTATCCAAGGGAGCACTTGTAAAGCCTGAAACAAAAGTCTGTAACTTCAGAAAAACAGAAATATTAGTTCCTATACTCTCATATGCAGCTGGATTTAAAATACTGACGATTGTTCTGATTATCCAAATATATACATATAGTTATATCATATTACTTTTTCCAAGAATATTGCATTAGATCACTAAGTTATGTTTAGCATTAGAAGCAAAGAAGTAGAAATGTTTGTACCATTGTTTACAGCATTTTCTATGCTATGTTTATAGCATAGAAAACAATAATATGTGTTTCCTGTTTTTACAGAGTTTAATATGGGGTCATTATGCCACTGAGCATCCCAGGTTTAGCTCTTGAAAATAAAACAATAAAGCTGCTGTTCTGGCACCATAGATTAATAAACTGTAGTGATATTCATTCATTCAAAAATGTGTGGAATCGATGCACAAAGAGAGGAATGTGCTAGCCCTAACCCAGCCACCCCGATCTTAAATTCCGTTGTTACATGGAAGTAACAAGTATAGAAATAGTATCCATTGAAGGTGTCCATGTAAGGTGAAAATGCACCCATGAAAACTCATAACTATTCATGTAAAGAGAACAACAGCACTGGAGATGAAGGGAGCTGAGCTAATGAGTTCCCTTCTTTGTATGCTGATTCAATATGCTTCCAGAATGAGCAGAGTTCTTACTGTAACAGAAATTTTCAGGGACTGTGGTCTATTTTATCAAATAGTCTACCACTGCAGCCCTTGTAATCCTATTCAGTAATAAAATGCGGTAAGCTTTAAGGTGCCACTAAATGCCTTCTTTATTGTTGTTTTTCAGCAATAGATGAACATGGCTACACCTCCTTGAATCTCATGAATACAGCAGAATCCCTCAGAGTTTTTAGTGCCCCAAGGGGTCCATACAAGGATGGCTTCTATCACCTTTCTTTTCCCCATCACTATAGAACCATTTGCAAATGCTGGAAATAAAATAAATACAGCAAAAGGAGTCAAACCAGGGACATAAATTTAAAGAGCCATTATATCCTGATGATGTGGCCAATCTATATGATAAATTTGGAGAAATCTTTGTCAGCTTGCTGGGAACTGATCACTGTATTTAGTGTGATCTTGGGATATGAAGTTGGTGAATCTGAATCGAAAGGGTTTGAAACAGAGTTAACAGATTATTTAAAAGGCAGATTGAAAAGATAGAATATAGACATTTGAATTCAACAAATATGATATGTAGAGGTAAACATTCAAATTACAAGAGAGGTTTGTTGCTAATCAATTACTTGCCACTGAAAAAGAATTTAAGGGTAAACATCCTTTAAAGTTTCCTTAAAGCCTGCAAAAGTTATTCTTACAGATATTCTGACTAGGTAAAATATCTTTGATCAAAAAGAATGACCTGCCAAGAGCTGTGTTATTTTAAATCTTTCCTTGGTGTAATTCTGTAGACTAAACTGAAAGAGGGAATAATAGCTATTATTGGGTTAAATAAACATCCAAGACCAACGGATGGTATGTCCAAAGGCCTATTGAGATATATTTCTTGTCAATTAGAGTTATCATAGTGGGGTTGTGGAGGTGATGAACAATGAGAGCATTCTCAATAGAGATACAGTACTTTTAAAATCCTACTGATGTATGTACCATAGACCTCAATGATATGCAACCTGGGTAATGATATATACAACCCTTATCTCCTACATATGAAAAGCCACTGGAATAAATTCAGATCTGTGATAAACTACATCATTTCTCCTCTTGCAATTATCTGAAGACTTTAATCCAAGCAACATTATGGGTGTCACTGCCCAGTGCATTTGGACTGTTACAAATTAGAGATCTTTTAAACACACACACACACACACACAAAATTATAACAACAACAAAAAACCCAGAAGTTAATGGAAAATTCTTCACAACTTTATGTTTCAAATTGCATAGCACATGGATCAGAAGGAAAAGTCTCAGCTAACCACAAGACTAGTAACAATAAAGATTAATGTACAAATGACACATATTAGCTGGCATCCTGTAAGGGACATATGCCTGTGTAAGTTTGCTTTAGCCCTGTATATGTCCTTTTTTGGTACTGCAGAGTTTTTTGATACTGCAGAAGGTCTCAGATGGTTAATTTGACAGTGCCCTGCCCTCAGATTTACAATCTAAAAAGACATGGCACAAAAGGAGAAGGGAGTGATAGTGGGGAAGAGGACTACCCTGGCATGGTGGAGCTGTGCCTGCCTCTTCTTCTCTCCCTCCAAAGCCATAATAATGGCTGTTAAGATGGAGGGAGGGTCTTTCATCTGCCTCTGGGGCTAAGCATGCTGGAGCTGGAGTTTGGTATTCCTTCAAACAACAGTTCCTGAAGTCACCCTCCTGACTTATAGTGGCCCCTCACCTATCATGGCCATTCCAGGTGTCATGGGAAGTGGGCAGAATCAGAGAAGCAACTGGCCATGTCCCCGTCCCTAGATATGAAATGACTACATAACCACTAAGACCTCTGGAGAGGTCTGGTGTAATTGTTTTGACATCTGGATACAGGAACATAGTCAGACACTTCACTGATGGTACACAAAATGGCAGAGCATGTGAAGAAGGCTTCAGAAGCTGTACAGTAAGTCTGCGGACTGGTCTATGGCTTAGCCAGTGTAGGTCCACATACAGAATTACTACACTAGGCTGAGCCATGCTGAATCGCATCCCTTATCTATGCCAGTATTGTTTTCATTCTTAAGGTCAGCTAGCAACCTATTTGTGAGTTATGACAGTGTAAGTCCAACTTACACTTTCATAGCCCACATTTTGGTCATTGGGGAGGTCAGCCTGTGCAACAACCCCCAAGCCACCTTTTGAGTGAACCAGCCTGCACACCACCCTCAGCCATTTCCATATCATTGAAGAGCTGTGTCCAGCTATTTTCCCTGTAGCTGCCTACACTGAATGAGATCATCTTCAGGGACTTCCAGAGGACCACTGGAGGTGCCTGCAAATGCCTGTCCATTGATGAAAAAGTGGATTTTGGAGAGGAAGTCACTTAAAAGGTGGAGTTTTGGGGACAGCAGTAGCCACAAATACATAGGTATGTGCCAGACATATGCCTCCTGATGCAGGATCATGCAATTATCTTTTTACATTTATTTTGTGGTTAACTTCCGACAGGAATGTGCTTTTTGAAAGAGCTGTCCTTTTTACTATTCTTTGACCATTCTGTAAACATGTTAACAAATGGAATAGCAAAACCATCTCCTAAGCACAGTTGTTAGCCCAAATATAATAGACTGACTGAATCAAGGAACCTACATATGTATTAATTTATTCATTGGACCAGCAATTGGATTTAAGAATTAAATCCTTGTTAATAATTCTCATTCTCTCTCTTTCTCCTAATCACAATTTTATACTAGTTTTCTTTTTTCCCTCCAAGCTCCTGTTTTCTGTTTAAGAAATCAGTTTCCGCCATTTATGTCTGTGTTACAAGAGGCAACATTTGCTGTGTTATAAGAGGTCTGTGGATACAGGCCTCATTCCTTCAAGGACATAGGGGGAAATGAAGGCAAAGCAAAGTGTGCAAAACTCTGTACTTTCTCATTTTCCTCAGGCAGCTGTAATCAGATAAGTGGGTATGTGAAGGGGAAAATTGCCTCTCAAACAGCGGGGGGAAACACAAGGGTTGATCAGTAGAAAAGTATAACTTAGTTTGTGGCTTTTTGTTTGTTTGTTTGTTTGTTTGTTTGTTTTAAATGTGACAGTTCTAAGTCAGGATTTTTCAGAAAAGAAGTTTTTTTTTTGGGGGGGGGGGGTTGCCATGAAGGCCATCTATCCCCTGCTATACTGAATTAATCACTGCCATTTATATCACCCTCTTCTGGTTTTGGCCAAATCCTCTCTCTCTTCTCAACACCATTGCCTAAAAATATTAGAATAATAGAATGCAGAGTTGGAAGAGAGACCCCAAAGGCCATCCAGCCTAACCCCCTGCCATGCAGAAATACATAATCAAAGGAATCCTGATGATAGCCATCCAACATCTGTTTAAAAACCTCCAAAGAAGGAGACTCTATCACATTCCAAGGCAGTGCCTCTACTGCCATTCTACTGGCCACTCTTATTGTCAGGAGGTTTTTCCTAAATGTTTAAATGGAATCTCTTTTCCTGTAGTTTGAGTCCATTCTTCGATGCCCTAGTCTATGAAGAATCCGAAAACAAGCCTGTTCCATCTTCAACATGACATCCTTTCAAATATTTAAACATGGCTGTTATGTCACCAGTGATGTATTCAGGTCTTTTATACCAATTCTACCTTCAAGACTCAAGTTGAGTCTCATGTCTGAGAGCCAACTTTAGCAGAATAAAAGGAGGCAGTGTACGTTTCTTGGAGGGAAACAGCAAGCACTTTAAGCAGTGGGCTTGAGGTGGGGATTGAGGTCTGCTTGGCAGCCTGTCCCTGCTGTACATCAGAGGAGCCTTCTAAAGCTTTTGAAAAGCTTTAGGAAAATCCTTCCATCGCAAGCCCATTACCTAATACATTTGCTGTTCCTCTCTGAGAAACATGCCTATCCTGGAAGCAGATCTTGCCACCGACTCTACGTGAATGATGCCAGCAAGCCAGTCACTAATAATATGCAAGTTGTGAGTCAGTCAAGTCGAGTCAATTTAGTGCATCATTTATTGCCAGGACAAATCCAAGTCCAGTCGCTGAAGTGAGTTGAGTCCAACATGAGTCCAAGTCATTCAACTTGAGTCTACATCCAATGGAATTCAGTAAACTTAATTCATCAGGAATGCAATAGGAGGTGCATGATAACCATCTTTTGGAAGTATATAGAATTTCTGTACACATAATTGGAATGGATGACAGTGAATGACTTTACTCTGCTGTGGCTGAACAGTGGGGACAAAATTGGGCCCTGCAATCTGGGTGCTTCCTTGGGAGTCAAAAGGAAAGTACTATAACCTTTGTAGGCAGAGAACACTGACTTTCTCAAGAAGCCTGCCTGAATATGTTTTCTGGATGTGAAGATACTGCATTTTAGTCACAACAAAGGAATATGAAAGAGGGAGCCAAGGGACTGGGACTTTACTTTTTGTTCCTCCAATAAAGGTATATTTTAAAAAAAAGAAATTGAAACTGGATTTGGTGTATTCTACGTAAAAAGCACCTAAAAGTTTTCATAATGCAACAGCATGGAGGCTTCTTGAGAAATTCAGTGTCCTTTGTGTATAATGGGGGCTGGTAGCCTTGCAGAGGAGAGAAGTAACCTGGATCTCAAAGGAGGTATCTGTGTTGCCAATGGAATTTAAATTTTATTTCCTAGACTTTATGACCCTTTGTCTTCCAGAACCCACATGGTCAGAAGGAGAAGTGGCCTGCCTGCATGGGTATCCCTATATATCATCTTAACTGAAAACAATAACATCTTGACAAAATGCAGGCCTGTGACTCTAACTTTATCATAATTTTCTTTCTCCTGTATGATTTTTAACACCTTTGTCTGATGAAGAAATGAGTGGAGTTTTGAAAGCTTGTAACATGTATTTTGGGCATTTTAGTTGGTCCAATAAAGATATCACTGTCTTGTGGATTATAGACATTACTGTACTTTGCTGTACAGCCAACACAGCTATCCCTGGATCCATTTTCTGACTGTTGATTCATTTTTAGCTTGTGGTCTGCTAAGAGTCCTAGATCCCTTTCATATGTACTGTTGTACCATTAAGTTGCTCAGATCTTATGGCTGATTCACTTCTGAATATGTAAAGCCATAACCAGGGACGTGAGTACTGTATTCCAAAAGGTTATAAAATATCTTCAATTATATTCACATATGTCAGTTCTAATTCTAGAGCCTTTTAAATTAACCACCAAGGTTAAATTATATCCTAGTTACTCCCAATAAGCTGGAATTATTATTTAAAAGGACTATTGAACAGTGGGGAACAAGGTATATATCATAATCATTTTGAAGAACTCCTCACTTTCCTTGAATGATAAGAAATCCACAGAGGTTTAGAAGCTTTGAGTTAGAAGCTACTGGAATCTAAGCCAGCTGGGTAGACCACACAATTTCTGATTCTGATATTCTCTCTCTCTCTCTCTCTCTCTCTCTCTCTCTCTCTCTCTCATATTCCTTATTATAATTTTTCTCAGCCCATTTCTGTATCAGTTTCCAAATCAACCCAAAAATGTTTTCTTGTGTATTTCTTGTAGAAGAGAATGCGAATATAAAGTACAGATCGCAAAATTCCATAGGATGCAGCCATGCCAGGTACAGTGAAATCAAAGAGACTGCAGAGTGTGAAAGGGCCATTCATCTGTACAATACCTAAAAAGGAAGTCTCCAACTAAGTACTGTGACTCTCAGGAGCTTGAATAAACCAGGGATACCAGTTGCAATGAATCCAACCTTACTGTTAAATTTAATGATACGATGAGAAACCATGATTCTCCAAGGTGGCAGACCAATGGGGGTGCAATGAATGCAGTCCATCCCAGCTGCAGAAACTGAGGGGACGCATTATCTCCAAAAACACCCAGAGCAATGCCATGTCCAGACACAACTTGGGGTCCTACTGAACCCCCCCCCCTTTAGTTTAAGGAAAGCCTCTCCACCTCCTCACTTGAGCAGAGACAAAGTGCAACTAGCAACAAATATGCCCTCTTCCTCCTCTTCCACTCTATCTTTTCCCTCCCTTGCTCATTTATTTGTGAGTTTTAAACAATGTGCATGCTGAGGCCACATGAGGATAGGTTTGGGACACAGAAGGGAGCAAGTGAAGGGCAGAGTGGAAGTGAAATAATGGGTGTAATGGTAACTGCCCTTCATCATGCCCAACTGAGTTCCTTCCTCTTTCTACTTCTCGTTTCTAGTATCATCCAAAATGGGAAAACCTCACCATCTTCCATCCATTCGCACATGCACTGCACTTAGTCAACCATCTCCCTGCCCACTTCTCAGAAACTGAGATCAAAAGGACTTTTGCATGGAATAGAAGGCATGCTCTCAAGTGAAGGTGAACAGTTTTTGGTAAAGGAATGGGGCCTGCTGGGAAACCATTGTCATGCAAACAAACAGCAGCAATGGCATTGCTCCTTGTTAGAGGGAAAGTGAGGCATGGACCTAATGAAAGAGAAGCTGAAGGGAACTGGGAGCGGGGGGGGGGCAAGGGTGGGACATTACAGGGTTAGAAGTGTTTTATTTTTCCTCACACAGTGAAAGTGTGTGGGGGTGCATATTTAGCTTCTTTACTCTCTGTCTCATTCAGTCCTTGCAATCCTATTTAATCAAAGTATAGCTGCAAAGTGCAAGTATGGCAGCTCTCTCTGGTGCTTGAAAATAATAACAGAAGCATTTAAGCAGTAGATTTGAAATAATGATACCACAGTGATTGTAGAAATGGGAAAAAAGGACGAGGGTTACTTCAGTTCTATCATTCTGTGGGACCAATTGGAGTTTTTTGTTTAAGGATTATTTTGTGTTCATGGTTAGTAATGAAAATAATTTTGTTGAATAGAGGGGAAAAGTGTTTTTAAAAATGATCTGCTCCAGTGTCAAATACACTAGTTATGCCACTAGTTTTCCATCAAAAATCTCTTTCATAAGAGACAATGATGGCCCCTTTAATGAACGGCTTAAAAACAGGTTAAATTCACAGAAGATGAGGCTATCAATGGCTCATAGGCATGAGGTCAAGATAGCCACAGAGTACCTTCACAATTGAACACCACTCGCTGGGAAACACCACTGGTAGGAGAGTGCTCTTGCATTCATATCATGATTGTGGGATTCCTATAGCCATCTGGTTGACTTCCCTGTCAGGATTGACCCGGGTTGTAACTTTCTCAATGCAGATCTAATCTTATCACATTCATCCATTGCCGGGCAATATGCAGCCCGTATGCAACCCGGGCTTCTGTCACAGCATTTCAAGGATGAGATTTTCCCATTCTTGAAAAGATGGGGGACAAGCCCTTAGAAGAATATTCATAAAATGTCCAGTATGGTACTACCCTATTATAGTTCTGTGTGTCGGTAGTAGGTTCTGAGGAATCTGTGGATCTGGCAAATGTTTAAGAAAAGCATTGTAGTGTTTGATCTTTCTTGCTCCCGTACTAAAAGGCTCATTGTGCTGCCAAATTTGTAGGCAGTTAGTGCTTCTCTTGGGAACAGCTAAGCAATTTGGAACAATTTCCCTTTTATAAAGAATTCTTTTAAAATTTTATGATAAAATGTGGGCCAAGGGAAGCAGGAGAATTTAAAAGTCAACTTCAAAGCTACTGCAGGAAGTGTAAAGCAGAAAGGAAAGGGGAGAGAAGGAGAGAAATCGAGAGAGTTATGGTAGAAGGAAAATGATGCGTTTAGTTCATTGTGTGTTAGTTAACATTGTTTAGTTTAACAAAGTTTAAAAAATCTAATTCAGTTTCATTTACAATGGAAAGAAAAAAATTATTATTATGTGTATGTAAAATTGCCATTTCACAAAGAAGGTTAAATGCCTACAATTAAAAGCCTTACCAGAATGAAGCTGAAAAATGCCATCCATTATTTTGTTCCCTCTGTCCCACATTTGCTCCTAGTCATATTTGTTTTGAACTTGCATGAGAAGAAAAAGGCTGAATGAATTTCTGGGGGGAGGATATCTCTTGTATCCCTCCAAAATTTGCTTTCTGCTTTCTGTTCCCCCTCCTCCCTCATATCCCTACCTTCTCATGTTCTTTACCTTATTGATTCCCATATGGATCCCAGCACTAAGTCCCAGGCCCTGTACAGACTGTCCTTAAAGGCCGGGTTGGGAGAAGAGTTGGGAAATAGCATCTATATGATGCACACCCTGGCACCACCCCAGGGTGGCATGACACCGCACTCTGCACTACACAGTGTGCAGCATCACAGCACTCCTCTGGCACTGCGTCTACATGATGCAGCGCTGTAAAGCTGCAGAGCCGCAGCTATCACACGCTTTCCAGGGTGCAAAAAAGAGCTGCTTTTTGAGGGCTCTTTTTCGCATCCTGGAAAGGCCAGATCGGGGCTGCGACAAGCAGTTACCATGCCCCTGATCTGGCTGTACAAGGCCTATCTGCACAACCCCTAAGAGCTTCAAAATATTGTTTCCTGAGACAGATACCATTCTATATGATGCTACTGCAAAAAAAGAGGTGACCATCTGTATGCTGATGACTACAAAGGTTACTAGTTAGCAAGTTACATACTAGTTACATACATGTCCTATGTAACAGGATGCTAGGGGAGCAGTATACATAAGGAACAGTTTTCTCTACCTCCTCCTGGTTTTCTGTGGTCTAGGGGTGGAGGTACACTGCATCTCACCACTATAGGTGTCCCCTTTGCTTGGGCTACAGGATGTTAACACTTTCTCTGCAGGTGGTGTGAAAAGGAAGTTCCTTTTCTTCCATTCCACCTACTCAACAGTGATTTAAACACTCACCTGCAAGAAATTCATCGTTGCCTTTGGCAAGCAGGTGAGTTATTGAATATTTAGTGTCTTTAACTAAGGAGAACTTCTCAATAGGTCCTGGTTTAGGACTGAAAAAGAGCAAAGATTCACTCCCTACCATAGTGGTCACACTGGACTCTGCTGTACATGACAGCTTTTTGGTGACGAGCCTCTTTGTATTTAGTCAGGCTAAGTACAGATGGTTTTTGCCCCTCAGATGGTCAAAATGTATTCTTCCATACTCAAGGCTTTACTAGTTGGTAGAACCTGCCAGATCTTATGCTCAATTGATAAAGCCCTTGAGAGATCAAGGTCATCTCCATGCCTGATAGATAAATAAATATGTCCATTTATTTATTTATTTATTTATTTATTGTGTCTTGTAGTCCTACCCCAACATTTGTGCAGTGAGGTCAAGGGAACATGCATGACTTTCCTCCTCTGAACTTTGTCTCCACAACAGTCCTGTGAGGTCAGGCTCAAAGTGACTGGCCCAAGGTCACTCAGTGAAACCTCCCTGAGGAATAGTTTTGAATGTGAATCAGTGGGGTCAATCTCTTGGTAAGACTATTGCCTGATTAGTATATATTCTTAGAACACATGTAAGTTATCTTGATAGCATAACCAGTATAAAGAAAAGTCTTTATCCAGTTATCTGAATTAACTGGGTTTCTGAGTAGAACTATATAGTGTTGTGCTGAAATGTGTCTGAAAATGTTTGTGTGTGTGTGTAGCATTAGGATTGTTTCTCAGCTTTGGTTAGTGTGAATTGTCACTGCTCACATGTCTACTTAACATTAAATATCAATATACTATCTTAAGTTAGCATGGGTGATGGCCTGCATCTTTTCCAGTCATAGAAGCTATAATGTTCTGTAACGAGACTTGGGGGAATTGTACACTACACAAATGATCTTAGTTTAATTGCCATGGATGCACCCTATGAAATCCTGGGGTTTGTATTTTTGTATTCTATGAAATCCTGGTGGTTGATGAGGTACTAGAGCTCTTTGGCAGAAAACTGCAAATGCACCTGTCGAAACTGAAAATATCAGAATTCCATAGAAAGTTACCATGATAATTAAAGTGGAATCACAACACTCTAACTATGTAGTGCAAACATCCCTTGGATACAGTCTCATCCTGTTGTGGTTGGTAACCATCCACAAGAGCTACTTCATCTTCCACATTTCCTGCCCCTTTGTCATTTTCTTTGTTCTCTATTGGTATTCAGTAGAAATGAGCATATCACTAGAAACTGTGTCAGTCTAATCAGCCTAGATGACAACGCTTCTGATTCTCCTGTATATGCATGCCAACTTTAGTGCAGTAATAAATTATGGGAGGGCTGATGAAGTATCTGTGAATTTCAAAGGGTTTCTCCTTGACCATTTTTCAAAGAAGCAGCCATGTTAGTCTGTTTCAGCTTTTTAAAACAGTTGTACTTCAATACAACATGAAAAAGATGGATTATAATTCATGACAGTTCATACTAAAATAGTTCTTTCGTCTTAAATGTGTCACAAGAATCCAATTCACCCCTTGAGCACATCAGTTCTAACAGAGGCTGTGAGAGACTGTAGAGAGGATGAAAGAAAAGGTCAACAATCATAGAAATGGAGTGCAGAAGAAAATGGGTGTAAAAACAGCCACATTGAAATATATACAAATGTATGAAGGGAAATGTTGAGTGAAGGACTAACACTCCATTTCAGACTGAATTCACCTCTTCCCAGATGACACAAAAACTGCATGGAGTTTCAAATAAGACTATTAATCTGCCTTTCTGAATGAAGGTCAGCTTGAACACTTCATTTCTTTCTTTCATACAAATCTATCAACAGCAGAAGTGAGGCTCAAAACTGCTGTAAAAGTTCTGTATGAAATGCAGAGCTTCATAAAGTTATTTTTTTTGGACAGTGACATTACAGAATATCCCAGCCATCATACTGGTAGTTCTGGGATTTGCTATCCCAAAAAGAAACTCTCCCAAGCTCTGGAAATCAATATAAGAGAATGTGGTTCATCTGAAAAAGAAAGTGATGTCTAGAAGAAAAAGAGGGGAAACTAAGAAAGCAGTGCAGCTTGCTCTATAAAGCTATGCATATATTTTGTAAAGGTACCAATCAGGAGAAACAAACAAACTAAGTCCATGATCGAAGATGGCTTTTTATTTTGCATGCAAATGAACACAGGGGAATCATTTCTACCAAACTGTGCCACCGGACAAAGCAAAGAGCAGCCTTTTATACAGAAGACAGTGCTTAAGCTTCGGGCACCCTCCTTCTGAACTTTCAATAACCCAAATTAAAAAAGTGTGTTCTTAACATTTAATGAGGATGAAACTCTATGTCTTATCACCGAAGACTGATTTATCTCCCTCCCTGTCTGGGTCAGCTTGGCCTTGACTCTGCAGGTGCACTGTTATCGTGCCAAAACTCAGGAAGGGGAAGGTGGGGAGAGGAAGTAAGGAGTAGAAGGGGGGCAACCCAGCCAAAGGAAGAGCAGCGAGAGAGAGGTGGGTTTATCAAACCCTAACATATTTGAAATAACTAAGGTCCTCTGACCATCCCTCCTGCACCAATCAGCAATATAGCTAGTTCCCTCTGCTCAAAGTACCAAACGCCTTCCTAAGAAAACAGAATGAACATGTTCTTACCCCTGTCATCTTGCATAATCTGCATGGGCCATAATGAGCTTGAACCATTGAACTGCCAGCTTTTGTTACCACCCACTATGCTTAAAATCAGAAGGAAAGGCAACAGCCAATGAAGAGAAGTATAATTAAGGAAGATGCACAAAATGTAATGGTCATTGGACTCTTTGCAAGTGTACTTGTTGTTTATATTTTAGGCATAGTTATGTTCCAGTAAAGCATTTACTGTAGAGTAATATTGCTGCCTGCAGCACCTTCTGCAATTAAACGGAACTGCCAAACTCACTTGTTATCCACAGTACCAAGCCTGATTATTTGCCTTTGGCACTGCAGAGTTACATTTCTCACTGCTAAGCCATGAAGGAGGCAGAATTGCTGCTCCTTTCTCTTTTGCTCTCCTCCATTTCCATCCTTATCCTTGGGTTTGGTTATCCTTATACACTTTTATAAGTACTAAAAATCTCCAGCTAGAGAGACACTATCCTTTAACGAGAAAATGAGGAACACACTTTCCTATAGCAAATTCATTGCCTACTTTGATCAGAAAGGTTTTTGAAATGTACTACAAAACCTTTTTTATTTTCATTCATTGCATTTAATATCCCATGTCTCCTGTCTCCTTTCTCCTCCGATGATGACTCTCCCTCCACCACACACACACACTTTATCCTCACAGGAGCCCTGTCATATTGGTCAGGAAGAAAAAAATGTTTGGGTCAAAGTCACCTGCTGAGTTTCACAATACTGGTAGGGAGGCAAATCCTCAATTATTTCATCCTCATATGCAAGGACAAAAAATGTCAGTAGTTTTCTCAGTGCTGCAGGAGAAAACAAAGGTTTTTCTGCAGTATTTTCCTCCCCCCACCCCCCCAGTATTCAGAGATCCCAAAATGTTACAGAAGAATTACTCTGTGGAGAAATTTTTTTTTTCTGTGCAGAAGACAGATTGCTCTTTGCAACACTTTGAGACTTTCACATATCAGGAGAAAATTGTGGATGGTTATACTTCCAACAGCATTTCCCAATTGTTGCGAAACACATTTTCCAATCTCTAACTTTCAACCTTTCACATACCTTCTAACATTTCACAAATGAAAATCAGGACCATGGCCAAGTAACATCAGAATGTGGTCAAGTTGACAAAAGTTATAAATGAAGATGAACATCCAAACTGGGGAGATTATCGTAAGTCTATTTTTGCCAGATCTGGGTATGGGCTGGTCATGGACTTAAACGGGTGAAAACGGATCTTATTGCATGTCTCTCTGCTCAACTCAGCTACATCGCGTACCCAATCCAGACTCACAGCGTACTTTTTGAAAGAGGGGAAAGTATTGTTGATTTGAAAAATACTCCAGGAGTCCATTCAAGCCCGTGCCCAGCCCATGCCTGTATCGGGAGAAAACAGATATGCGATAATCTCCTAGGAGAGTCTGCAGCAATTTATTTTCCTTGAGCCTTGTGGGAAATTCAAGATCCCCCCCTCTCCCTCTAATTGAGTGCAAACCTCTTTTCACCTTGTACTCAGTATGCAGCAATTGAAGCAAGCTGAGGGCAAAGAGAGAAAGTGGGAGAATGAGAAAGAAACCAGGGTATTTTAAAAGTAGCTTAAAAAGTGGGATGATACAGGATTAACTGGAACTGTTTCTGCCACATCAGGACAGGTGGAGGTATATGACATATTTACTCCCTATGATAATGTTGGTGTATGTGGGCACAATACATCAGTTATGGTTGAATCATATCACCATGACCATTCTCTTTCTTTGTTCTAAAAACATATTTCTTGGAATCTAGCTAGACTGCCAGGAAGTAATGCAGAAAGAAAGGTAAGCACATGGAAGCCTATAGTACTATCTACATGGGTTTCCTCTTCACTGTCCCCAGTAGGCTCAAGCAGAAGTTGTCATGGTTAGATTTACAAAAATTGGCCACAAAGGTCTCTGTAACACAAAAAAAAATTCTTACTCCTGAATGGGGGCAGCAAAATGTATATGAGATATGAGAAATTCCATTAGCTTGTCAAATTTCAATAAATTATGCACATTGATTTCTACACACACACACAGAGTTATTGACATTATATCTGTCTCTTTAACAATTTTCAGCTGAGCTCTTTCTCCTTCCCTCCCCCTCTCTTTCCTTTGCAAGCAAGAATGTAATGGGTTAGCTTTTATGCTTGGAACTCAGTGATTGCTGTGCACAAGAAGTATTCATATACCAAACCCTAGGACATTTGGTCAATTGATGCCATTTATCTCATGCTGTGTCCTCCTTTATCTTGTAAAAAAGTTGAACCAAGAAGTGTAAGGCACTTCAAGGAAGCAGGCAATGTTTGCAACAGCCAGTGGTAACAAACTACAAAAAGCAGGGGCCCAAATTCACCTGAAGGATCCAGAGCAGTACAGAAAATGGACGGCTGTCATCTTTGTCCCCTAGTCTTTAGAAGGCTTTCCCATCCTTTGGTTGGCTTCCCCTCATGCTTGTAGACTTCCTCAGCACTACCCTAGAGTTCACATGCCAGAAACCAGATTGCCTGCTCCAAGGGGTGGGCAATATTGGAGCCACAAATTCCACTCAGGAACAGCAACATAGTGTTTATTTTCCACCCCAACACCCCTCCAGCATTTGGTTCGTCTGCCTCCCTACTCTCCCTTTCCTTAGATAGGGATTTTTGGGCTAATGCATCAATGCACACTTTGATGGGCAGCAAGGATGTAGATCCTGTTTCAGGGGTAGCAGGGGCTCCTAGCCCGACAGTCCTCCCATTCTGAGGGCCCTCTTAAAAGTGTGGCCTAGGGACTGCTTCAATGCCAGGTGGTATGGATATCATACAAGGGGCTGCACTATTGCAGAGTCTACACTGGCCACTCTATAGTTATCCCCCAATAGGCAGACTGGGCAGCTGGGTTCCCATCAAACAGCGATCTAGATCTATACCTTATACAGCTATAAATAATAAAGTTGCAGTCTCATTGTTATCCAACTATTGTTGTGACTATTGCACATTTCTTTCCTGCACTTGTGCCTCACTGCACCCTTGCCTAGTCCCACAAGGGAGCTTTTACATTCTCATGTAGTTAATCTAAAATTTACTTTCTTTAAAGGGGAGGTAATTGATAAAGATACTTTTGGAATTTGATGATTCCACATGTATTTTACAAACACACAATAGAGATCCCAACAAATCTAGGTATAATATAGGTTAGGACTGCAGTAATTTTAATAAGATTTTAATGAGTCAGTCAATGTATACTAGCCAGGGTTTAATCTCCAGGAAGTTGTAATCTATCTGATCAGTTTTTAAGTTTTTGGCAGGCAAGTGAAAACCAAAAAGAGATGTCAAACATCATCGCAAATTGGCCAGCAGCAGCGCTGTTTCCTAGTTTTAAAATGCACATGTAACAACTTCAGAATTAAGTGCATTCTGCTCTATCATTCTGTGTTGATGGTACTAGTTTCCGGTGACTACTTGCCATGTAGAATGGTAGCATTTTGACAACTCAGGCAGGCAAATTGAAAATGAACAAAAGAAGAAATACTGTGATCAATAAATTCTGCAGGGCAAGAACTCTGAAGTATAAGAATTCATAACATGTTTGCATAATTAGTGTCTTTTTAAGTGAAAAGTAGAGTTTTAGAAATTTAATGTAGATGTCAAAGTTGTCAGCAACTCATCTGAGCCATATAGCCAATGCTGGCATATAGCAGAGTATAAGTGGCAAATTCAGAAACGTAGTTCACAGCCCTCAGTAGAGATAACAGCAACTGGATGTCTTCCAGGAACTGAAGAATGCAGGGACTTCGGGAACTCTCCAGCAAACGCTGACTCCAGCTGCTGCTGATAAACGACCAGACAAGCCAAGTCTCCCGAAGTGCTATCTTTATTTACAGAGTGCTATCCAAATCACCAACGCTATAATACAGATCACACGAATACCAACTCCTACTACAACCCACAAGCAATCACTGGAAGCCCCTGAGTTTATATAGCCTTCAGACCATGTGGTCTCCCAAACTCAGTTACTTCCTGTCCCACAGTGTAAAGTGTCCCACTGTACAATACAGACAGATGTTTCATCATCCAGGCATAGGTGCACACAGGCACCAGAGTGTCCTTGAGCCTATGAGCATCAGCTGTGCTTGATCAGCCTTGTCCTTCCCAGTGCTAAATGCTCATGGTCATACACACACACATCTAAGCATTTCCCAGTGTACTGACTTTAACCGCTGACAAAAGTGTGTTCACAACAAAGGCCAGATGAGGGCCGCACCATGCAGTTGCCACAGCTGTGATCCGGTGGAAATGGAGGCAGCTGCAGGATGCCCCTTAGGGGTGGTCTGCACAGCCCTAACTCTCCTTAAACTGCAGATCATGGAATTCCTCAGGGTGTTGTCATTGCAATTAAAATGGAATCATAATGCTATAATTGTGTAGTGTGAAAGAGCCCATTTTTGAATTCTGCTGTGGTTGAATATCTTTCACCCACAATACCTCTTAAACATTGTTCTTATCATAGTGTCTGTCTCACTGCTCCTATGTCTTTAGTACTGTTGGGAAAATACAAAAGAATAGGACAGCAAGCAAAACACATTGGAATTGTTCAATTGCCAACAGAAGAAGGATGGCTCTTAAAGACAGGCACAATCCTCTCCAAAAGGAAAGAGCTGATAGGACATAGCTGAGTGAGAATAAGAGAGGTCTCAGTAGTAAAGGATAAATGCACTTCCGACTTCTAAAAATGGTTGTAGAAGCAGCTTAGACAACTCAGGCTGTCTCTGGTTATGTAGCTTAGTAGGTGACACAGGGTCCTGGCCCTTCTTTTCATAGTTCAGTTGGTTTATTGTGCATTTCTTACAAGTCTTATCAAATTTATTTTCTGAAAAATTATACTGTGTACATTTTCTTTATTCCTATGTATACCTTTTAAACTGTTTTTTTTTAATGAGGAGGGAGGGAAACAAGGATAAAAAAAATCTCTTGACCTGTACAGGGATCATACCCATGACCTTAGTGATATTAGTACCACATTCTTGCAAACTGAGCTGCTAAACCATGAACAGGCATCTTTTCTGACTGATGCTGATACCGATGCTATTGCTAGGCAACACAGGTTCCTACTGAGCATGTACCACAAAGAAACCTATCACCACACAGGCTAATATAGGCAAAAATAGGAGGGGCATGTTTATCATAATCATCATCATCATCCCACTTTCCCCCCAAAATTGGGACACAAAGCAGCTAACAAATTAAAAGAGTACAATTAAAACATAAAAAGTGCACATTAAAATAGCCTTAAACTAGTACAATATTAAAACATGACTCATTAAAAGAATAAAATGCAACTTTTAAAAAAACTACACTGTTTGTAAAAACTACAAATGTGTTATTTCTTGGCCAAAGCACACAGCAGAGATTCCTCTTTACTGTGCACACAGACACACGCAGGTAAATACTCACAGATATGCAATATTTGCACAAAATACACAATGCAAACTGAGAAATGAGCCAGTCTAACCCCAGCCAAGCCTCTAAAGACCAAAAATAAAAATAAGAGCCAACCCCTAACCCAAATACTGCCAAAAATCAAGAGTCACTTGACACTTAGTGTCAGAGCCCCCATCCATTTCATCCTCATCTACATCTATCCTCCTGACAGAGCGCTCTATTTTCTCACCAAACTACAAATCTTTGTTGGTGCTGGTAGTGATGTGTGCATCTGCGTGTGTCCCTTTGTAGCAGTTGCCTTCTCTTAGGTTGCATCCATACTGGGGAAATAATCCAGTTTAACTGCAGTTTAACTATCCTGGCTCAGTGCTATGGAATTTTGGGAACTGCAGTGTCCTGAGACATTGAGCCTTCTCTGCCACAGAGCTCTGGTGCCTCAACAAACTAATAACTTACATTATTATTATTATTATTATTATTATTATTATTATTATTATTTTAAAATAATAAATTATTATTATTGTTATTTAAAAAATAAAGTATTATTATTATGGGAGTTGCCGTTTGTTGTGGGGTCCTTGGCTCGAGGCTATGGAATTCTGGGAGTTCCATCTCTCCCTCCTGCCTCATGTTTCTTTCCCTTCACATCTGTCATCTGGATTGAAATCTACCTTCCATCCCTTTCCAGTTTCATGTGAATGCTAGCCTCTGCATCTGCACTGAGGACATAATCCGGTTTGACTTCACTTTAACTGTCCTGGCTCAGTGCTATGGAATTCTGGGAACTGTAGTGTCCCGAGACATTGAGCCTTCTCTGCCAGGAAGCTCTGGTGCCTCAGCAAACTAATAACTTAAATTATTATTAAGGAGAGATGTAGATGGGGAGAATGACAGGAGAATAGATGTAGATGTGGATGAAATGGATCGGGGCTCTGACACGGAGGACCCTTTGAATTTGGCTGCCAGGGATGGGAAAATAGAAGGGAGGAAGAAAGGTGCAGCTGTCATTCCCGAGAAAGTGGAGGGGAAATAGCTGTCATTCCCGTGAAAGTGGAGCCAGGCTCCCTTCTTCACCCTGGAAGTGCAAAGGTTCAGGATGCCTTCAGGGCCCCACTGAGCATGTGCAAGGGTCCCAAATCGATTCGTTGAATTCCCCATGGTATGCACCAGTGTGGAAATACAATGTGCACTCACTCCGCTTTCCCTGAATCTGCATCACGTGACTTGCCTTGGATTCTTACTGCAGCCTCTAAAATCTAGGCTTGCAGCAACCTCCCAGAGGGCGTTCTCTGCTGTCGCCCCCAAACTCTGGAACAATCCGTCAGATAACATCATTAGACAGCTTTAAAAAAGCGGTCAAGACGGATCTCTTCCGGCAGGCCTTTCCAGATTAACCATCCCGCACAGGTTCCCTGAGTCCACATCCTCCCGTGCCCATCTTTAGAGAGGGGTTGAGGATCAACAGAGGGATATCAGGGTTTTTAGTTTTTAATTGTTTTTATGCTTTGATATTGTGTTTTTAATATGTTATACTGTTTAATACTGTCTTAAGGGGGGGAGGGATAATGTGTTTTTAATTGTTATACTTTATATTTTACTGTTGTCAACTGCCCGGATTGGTTTGCCATAAGGCAGTATACAAATAAATATTATTATTATTATTATTATTATTATTATTATTATTATTCAATTCCCCCTCAGTTTGGAAGGGTAACGGAAGGGCAACCAGGTGTGATAAAACAGTCACGTTATAACGTCAATCCGCATCATTCGATCCACACTCACCCCTGATCTTAGCTCCAATAACCTCAGTGTGATAAGGTCCATAGGAAGGAACTGGGAAAAGCACCTCTGAGTATTCCTTACCTAAGAAACTATGAAATTCATGGGTTCGCCATACGTTGAAAGGTAAGTTGAAGGCCCATACATACACACACATTTAGGCTAACCACAGCAGAATAGAACAAGATATAAAGCCTTATTAAATTTTAGACTTCTTTTAATTTATATTTCTATGGAGGGAGATCTGTGTGTGCATGTGTGCACCAAACTAGGAAAAGGGATGGTGCAGGTGAGCAGTGCCAAATGCTGTGTGTGATAAGGTTTTAGCATGATCAAAGGCTGCAATGCCAGAAAGCTTACTAAAGTGTGATGGGGAAGAGTGCAGACCTGAGTATACAGCACTTTTGAGAACACTATTTTAGCAGGTGAAGAGTCTGGCACAATAAATTCCTTAGCCTATCAAATGCCTGTTTGCAATGCACCAGGTATCATGGAATTTGCATCTGCTGTAATATTCTGTGTGACTTCAAGCTTCTTCACAGAAACAGTTTAATAAAATCTTGTCAGTAGGTATATGCTTCCAGCAATCCCAATTTCAGACAGATGGCCACTGACAGGGCAATTCTCAAAAAGGGTCTATGAGACTGCAATACACTGACTGCCCCCCCCCCCCAAAAAAAAAAAAGCTGATGTGGCTGCAAGCTGCTGCAGCCCAAAGGATTCAGAATTTCATGAAACCCTTGTGTCAACCAGAATGCAGCTAATTCTCAGTTTTCTGAAAAACCTGGTTGTGTATCCCTCATATTTAACATGTCAGTAATTAAATTCCTATGTCCAAACTATTTCTAAGGGCTTAGAGGGTGTTTTTTTAAAAAAGAACCTAATATGTTAGTCATTACTTGTTACTTTGCACATATTAGTACATCACTAACATATCACTTTATGTATATGCAAAGGGATCTTGTAGCACCTTTGAGACTAACTGAAAGAAAGAAGCTGGTAGTTACTACTAAGTAAGTAGGCTCAAGTCTATAAAAGTTCATGCTACCAGCTACTTTCTTTCAGTTAGAATCATAGAATCATAGAGTTGGAAGAGACCGCAAGGGCCATCCAGTCCAACCCCCTGCCATGCAGGAACTCTCAAGCAAAGCATCCCTGACAGATGGCCATCCAGCCTCTGCTTAAAGACCTCCAAAGAAGGAGACTCCACTACATTCTGAGGGAGTGTGTTCCACTGTCAAACAGCCCTTGCTGTCAGGAAGTTCCTCCTAATGTTGAGGTGGAATCTCTTTTCCTGTAACTTGCATCCATTGCTCCGGGTCCTAATCTCTGGAGCAGCAGAAAACAAGCTTGCTCCCCCCTTAATATGACATCCCTTCAAGTATTTAAACAGGGCTATCATATCACGTCTAGTTAGTTTGAAAGGTGCTACAGGATGCCTTTGAATACTGATTTTTCAGACTAGAATCATAGAATCATAGAGTTGGAAGAGACCACTAGGGCCATCCAGTCCAACCCCCCGCCATGCAGGAAATCACAATCAAAGCATCCCCAACAGATGGCCATCCAGCCTCTGCTTGAAGACCACACAGCTATGTCTCTGAATTTACATCTCTCTCTGTGTGTGTGTGTGTGTGTGTTGTTGTTGTTGTTGTGTGTGTGTAATCCTTAAAATAGAAAAATGTCCCAAGTGGCCAAATATTCCTCAAAACAACCACCCCCAAAACATTTTGGAAGTAATGGGTAAACATGATGTGTTTACTCCACCACACACCCATTATGAAGCTACATGATTTCATGAAGGGACCAACATGGTACTGTTATCCTTTAAAAAATAGCCTATTACTATTGTTATTTGTAAAGTTTTTTCCAAACTCTGTGGTTTATTATTTGAATCCTGTCTATTTTAAGGATCATATTTTCCCATAGAAGCCTATCCCAGCTTTGAGAGCACAGGAGGAGCATCCTTTTTTCATTTGTGCCAATGTCAGGGGCAAAACAATGGCCACAGAGGATATTCACAAATTCAGTATAGATGATGAGGAAATTGAAACAGTCAAAGATTTTTCATATCTTGGATCAATCATTGACCAGAACGGAAATTGCAGTCAAGGAATCAGGAGAAGACTAGGGCTAGGAAGGGCAACTACGAAAGAACTAGACAAGATCTTAAAGTGCAAAGATATACAACTGAACACTAAAGTGAGGATTTTTCATGCCATCGTATTTCCTGCATGGGTATAAGATGGAGGTGGATGGTGGGGGAAAAAATGATAGGAAGAAAAACTCATGTGAGATGTGGTACTGGAGAACAGTTCCATGGATACAGTTGGACTGCTAAAAAAAGAACCGCCTCATTCCCACTTGATTTGGTTTCCACCGATTCGGGTAACCGATCCAAATTGACGAATTGTTTCAGCAGTTGATCATGCCAGGCACATGGAGAAGGCAATGACGGAAGGACGCAAGGAGGCTGAGGAAATTTGGAAGGCTGGGATGGAAGGAGGCAAGGAGGCTGGGGAAGGCCCAGAAGGAGAGTCCGAGGAAGCTGAGGACTGCCTAGGCAGATTGGAATCTGCATGGTTCCCACTTGGGCTGAATCGATTTATTTCGAAATAAATCAATTCAGACCAAAAGAACCAGAAAAAACAGTGTCTTTTTGATGCAAATTAAATGGGTCAAAAGCATGGTCCCCCTTTCAGAATCACTTCAGGTTTTCGAATTAAGTGGGAACCAGGGTCGTTTGAACTGGTTCAAACCAATTCACACAGAATGCAGATGCCTGGAGATTGGCAAAAAGAAAGCCTGCTACTGGGACATGACTTCCTTCCCCAAAACCAAGGCTAATAAGTACACCAACTACAGCAAGGGCAAGAAATTCCTGCAGTACAATCATTGGCAGCTGAAACATGTCTACCCCAAGGGGCAACGCCTGGACTCCTCCAACTATGACCGCTGGCAATGTGGATTTGTGGCAGCCAGTTGGTGGCCCTCAGCTTCCAGACACCTGACAAGCCAATGCAGCTGAACCAGTTGCTCTTCATGCTGGAGAGACACAATGGCTTTGTGTTGCAGCTGGATATCATGAGGGATGATCTTTGTGACCCATTTGACAAGAGCAGCCTGAAGCATGTGGAGCCCATCACAGTCCAGTTTACAGATCCTAGAGGCCCGGCACCTTCTCAAGAATGGCCACAGCATTGTTTGCCCCTTTGTAGAGGGGGATGTCTGTGGTTCTCAGTTTGACAACAGCAAGAACAAGGTTGAAGTCATAGCTGACAATGGCCTCAATCCTTTCTGGCTTGGTCAAGCAGTTTGTCTTCAGCTATTAATAACCCAGAATTTGTCTTCCTCCACATTTTTGTCTATGAGGAGGACATGTTCAGTGACCCCAATTTCTTGGCTCAGGCTACTTTCCCAGTCAAGGGCCTTAAAAGAGGAAAAAGAAGATGAGAACTTGTACTCCTCCATCCAGCAACTCCAGGACCAGGCCAACGAGCTCTCCAACCGGGTGTCCAGTTTTGAACATAGCAACAATTGTGATTCATGTTACCAGCAGAGGCTGGATGACCTTCAGGCAGCACAGGAGAGGCTCATGGAACTGACAGAAGTGCACAACATGAAGCTGATGAAGAAGAAGATCATCAGTTGGCTAGCAAGCACAACTGAACCACCCAGCTCACTTTTCTGCCTCCATCCTATAGCCTTCCCCTTTCCCCAACCCAGCTGCCTTTGGATACCAGCCATTGCCTGGACAGTTTTTTACAATCCACATCCTGGCTGGCTGGCTCTCTGGAGGTTGGGGCAGAGGGCAGGACAGCCAACGAAACCACAGCAAAAGCATTGCCCAGCCGTGTTGGGACTCTGGTACCTGGGTGGGCACTTTCTTGTTGTAGTGAGCAGGCTGCTTTGAACACACACATTTGCCAGGACCAAGGGCCCTACAAGTCCCCTCAGGATCTATTACAGACATTTGACATGATGTTATTTGTTGAGAAGTCTGGGGTTACTCAATTTTAATCCAGAGCATTTCATTTCCATATGGACAGAGGGGCTAGGCCTTCTATTATTTTTTGGTTATAACTTAACACCAGTGGCAGATGCCCCCCTCCCCATACAAACCTACAAACCTACAAGAGCTGAATGGAAAAAATGCTGAAAGACTATAACAGCAGGAAGCTGAGCCAGGCAGAGGGAGGGCTGGGTTTACGTGGTCAGTTACTAGATAGCAATTTAGACCCTACTGAAATTGAGCAAGCAGAGCAAGAACAGAAATCTGACTACCCCAACGGGACCCCGGAATGCGGGACAGATACAGTCCAGTTTGTTCTTTGTACTTACACATCTCAAGGTTGGGATATAAACATGGACATGAATCAGATTCTGGGGTACTACACTTCTGCAATAAACTCTGGAATGCAACCAAATTTGGCATCTGTAGCCTTGGGGAGGGATTCCAGCCCAGCCCTCAGGCCAGTGGTTCTGAGAGACTCATTGACTGTGGATCTTGAGTCGCCTGAGTCATACTGTGGAGTTATCGGATGTCAGATTCCAAATGTACAAGTTCCCTGGCATCACCACAGCTGTGTATAATTTTTGGCTCTATGAGCTTTGTGATGTGTACCTGGAGAGCCTAAAACCTGTGTTTTCTGGTCAAGATGAGGCTGCCATTCAGACAGCCAGGAATATTCCCTACACCTGTTTTGATGTTGGACTCAGTCTTCTCAGCCCATTTATACCCTTTGTCACATAGGAACAGTTCCAGTGGTTGCCCCAATGGTGTCCTTCCTCGGAACCTCCTAGCATCTGTGTTACCCCTTATCTCAGCACAGAAGAGTACCGGTGGAGGGCCAGTACTTTACCATTGACTTTGTGCTGAATATTATCAAGACTATGTGTTCACTTCGAGCAGACTACAACCTCACCGAGACCAAAGCCGACTGGAGCCTGCTGCAATGTATACCATGTACAAACAGATGCACCCTCCTACAGGGCTGGAGTTCTCTACTGCAATTTCTTCAAACCGTCTTGGAGATGCCATATTCACAGTGTCATCAGGGGCTGAAGTGAACTTGAGGGCCATTAACAAGGGCTTATTTGGCCAGGGCAAAAGAAAAATGTTCCCAAGATGCCAAATTCCTGACCCACAGTCAGTTTCTCAGTAGCTGTTTCAAATCTCCCATGTATCCTGGTAAAGTGGTGAAAAAACAAAAACAGAAGTTTGGAAGTTAATGGAGTACACCCATGTCTCTTGGGCATAAGCTTTGGGTTTGGCTAACATTTTAACACTATCTGTTAAATAATGGAATGCACAAAGTGAATACTTGGCAGACTAGTTCTGGCATTACATGTCTAGAAAGCAATAGGACAAGATGCTATTGTTTCAAGCATTTAGTTTTAAATTTCTGAATACTTAAGCCATTCAAAACAAAGTTAATCTATGGGTTAAAATAGTAGGGCTAATATCTTAGTCGATCCCAACACTATCAAATCACTGCCAGATTTGTCCATTTTTTCACATGAATAGCTGTCACTTAACCACTCAAAAGAAAAAAGGCATGGCATCAGTCATAACCAGGAAATCCAGCCACAAGCAGATGGTCTGTTTAGCAGAGAGGCTAGCAGCACATTCCCAAACCTGGAGAACAGCTTCAGCCAATTTTGACTCCTCCTAAGCTCTGGATAGCTGCAATTGTACCATCAGAGCTACTGTTTTGGCAACTCAAATTGATAGTCTTAGTAACCTTTTGGCCTATGTCAAGGTCATGATGTTCTGAGTGGAAGTTCCCAAAACAGCATATTTAACTTTTAAAGGGTTATTTGTTTTTGCAACAAAAAAAGACAAATAAACAAAAACAAAATGGGTAAGGTGGTTTCTAGAAATGTGGGATGCTCAGTGGGAGTCCAAGGGCCAATGGATTCCCAAATGGCTGTACAATTCCATCCTTGATTTAGGGTTTTCCCCCTCTGTCTAGGGCTGAAATATGGACATATATCCTCATACAGTACCAACAAGTAGTAGGTAATACCAGAAGAGGCATTCCTTTCTCTGGGAAAAATGAGATGCCTTTCCTAACAAAGGCAGATTCCAGTGCCTTCTCAAGCCTCTTCTAAAAATACATGAAGTATGTCCACCTCAACCTTCCACTTCAACATTAAAAAGAGTTTCCCAAAAGTGAGAGCTGTTCGACAGTAGAATATGCTGCCTTGGAGACCCCTCCTCATTTGGAGGTTTTTAAACAGAAGCTAGATGGCTATCTGTCAGGAGTACTTTGATTGTGTATTCCCACATGTCAGGGGGTTGGACTTGATGGCCTTTATGGTCTCTTCCCACTCTATTATTCTATGATTCTATGATGTAAAGAATATTCCACCTAAATATTAGGAAGAATTTCCTGATAGCAGTGGCATCACTAGGAGGTACACTGGATGTAGCCTGCACCAGGTGACACTCTTGAGCGGGTGACACCTGGTCTGGCCCTCCACCCATGTAGTGTTGCTGCCACGAGTAACAGCAACACACCCCTGTCAGCTTCCCCATTGCCCTGGCTTCCTTCACCAAGAGAACCAGGACATCAGGGAGGAAGGCAAGGGCAGCAGACATATGCATGCCCCCGCTGGCCTCCCTGCTACCCAGAATTCCAAATAAGAAGTCCCACCCTCTGTCCCTGCCTCCCCTTTGCTGTTGCTTGCCCAGCTGCCTGCTCCCCGGAAACACTTCCCTGGTGGCACCAGATGGCCAGATGTTGAGCAAGACAGTGGGGGGGGGGGCACTGCACTTGGTGACACCACCCCTAGTGACACCACTACTTGATGGGAAGAACTGTTCAGTGGTGGAACACACTCCCTTGAAGTGTAGTGGAGTCTCTTTCTATGGAGGTTTTTAAATGGATAGCCATCTGCCAGGAGTGCTTTGATTGTGTATTCTTGCATGGCAGGGGGTTGGACTGGGTGGCTCTTATAGTCTCTTCCAACTCTATGATTCTATGTAGTGAACACACCACACACCAACATATTGTTTTCACTCTGCTATGCTCCCTAGCTGATGTTCCACCACCCTTTCATTTGCCACTCAAAAGAACATAGGTTATGTGAAGACACATGGTAGAAATCTCACTGGGGAGAAATGCAGCAGTGGAGGAAAGGTGGATACACTCATGCCACTATTTACAGATCTTAACCTGTCTTATTAAAAAGCCTGAAGCATTAGCTAAATGTTGCAGTCCTGCATTTCAGTTATTTATATGACAGTAAATGTGACAGTCTTTTAAAAACAAAATAGGTTTCACTGTTCAAAACTACTGTGTTTACTAATATGCAAATTTAATCAATTAAAATTCCCTTGATTAATTGACTAAGATTGCTTTAATTGGGTGCCAGCCCAAGTTAACAAGCACCAGACAGACCTGCTTTATCTGAATGTTTGAGATCCTCCAAGGCAATGACTAAAATAAGTGTATGATTAATAATTGGGTCCACCCTCTACATTTTCCAGGTGAAGCCAAAAACTCCAGGGGAAAATTTCAGCACCATCCCCTTCTCTACTGATTTTATCCTTCCTATTTTTGACCTTCAAGCAAGGTAGCAGAAGCCAGGTCTACAGATATATTTAAGGAGATGAACACTGGTCCTTGAAGGCTTGAACCCCACAGCATATCTTTATCTTTAACGTGCTACAAGACTGTGTTGTTCCTTTCACCTTGTACCTCTGCAATACACACAACAAGACTTTGACTCATCAGAAGACACAGCAGGTTATGCACAACAGACAGAACTTGGGCTCATGCCACCTAGACTCATATTTCAACTTCTGTCATAAATGTGTCACACACAACCACTTGCCTTTTCTTTCCTCCAATTAACAACATCTCAAATTAGGATAATAGCTCACTAGGTAACAGTGGGGTGTAATTAATGAATTGTTCCAAAGCACATGAGAGTTCCTTGCATGACAGAAACCCATAGCATACTTCACTTGCTCTCAAGTTTGAAATCAGTCCTGCAACAGAGGGCAGGTGGTCTGGAAGTCATCAAGTACCAGGAGGACTTGCAATAGACAGATGGTCATGTTTTCCTTTTCTGGGTACCCTCCCTCTATTTTGGAAGCTGTCTGGCCATTGCTAATCAGGAACCGGCTGGCCTACAACTAAAAGCTTATTTTGTCAATGCAAAGAGATAATCCTGCCACATAATATATATTAAGCAATTATACTGTTGCTACAACCTATTCCCTTTTATGTGCATATCTAAATGATTATTGCTTCCCTCTGCATAATGGTTTTTGCTACACAGGATGCCTCATTTGTTTATTTTCTTGGCTAGCACTCTTGTCCATGGAGGAAAAAAGGGAAGGGAGGCGGAAAGCTTTAGGCACTTATTATTGTCACCAATGCAATTTTCATGGAGAAAAGCTTCAGTAGCTGAAAAAGACAGACATCTGAATGACAAAAAATACAATAAAATGCAGAGGGTTTTTTTCCTATCTATTCCCCTGCGGAAGGAGAGGGGGAAATATAAGAAAAGAATTTGTCAGTGAAACATAATTTTAAACAGCTGATAATATCAATGAAGAAAAAAATCTGGCAAGAAAATTAAATGAGACAATTTAATGAAGCATAAAAAGTTGTTTGGGAAAAATGCATCTATCCTTCTGTAAATAAAATTTACATTTTTGGTATTTAAAAGAAAGAGATTAGATTAGAATTCATGGAGCTGAAATTATTAAATAAATTTTACCCAACCCACTAGAGATCTGAACTGAGCTGTAAGTAAATTTATTTAGCTATGTAAGTAATAGGTACCTTGGAGATTTAAACATGATAGGTGGGAAATAGATACTTAGGCAAAGAAGACTTATATACATCTATTTTTAAAACCTTTTAAAATGTCCCCACTATAGAATACAGAGATATACAGTATGGCCTCCATATTATGTAACATTCCAAGTCCCCTCATAGAACCCTGTTATTTTCAATGAGATGAACAACTTCCACCCTAAGCATATCATGGAATCACACTGGAGAACCTAGAAATGCCTAGAGACTTTTTTTTTTCAAACCTGAGTAAGTGAAACCACAGATAGATGAAAAGGAAGAAAAGTATGTTATAGCAACTATGCCAACCCAGGTGTTAATGTGAAGCCTGATTGTCTTTGCAAACACCACATGCAGTGTTCTTAGCAGTCATGTGGGGGGGGAGGGGATAGGACAGCACCTCTGAGTTCTGCCCCAAGATCAAACCCAAGCCACGTCATTGGTCCCAAGGGCTTTCCTTTTCATGAGAAATGCAGCTACTTCAGCCCTGGTGGCGCAGTGGTTAAATGCCTGTACTGCAGCCATACACTCAAAACCACAAGGTTGCGAGTTCAAGACCAGCAATAGGGCCCAAGCTCGACTCAGGCTTGCATCCTTCCGAGGTCGCTAAAATGAGTACCCAGACTGTTGGGGGCAAATTAGCTTACTTGCTAATTAGCTTACTTGCTGTTCACCGCTATGATCTTTGGAATAGCGGTATATAAATAAAACAAATTATTATTATTATTATTATTAATAGAGTTCATTAACCCATTTAGTAGCTCCTTTAAAGTTCAGGCTAAAACCCGAGCAGATTTTCCCAAAAAATCATATTACTGCCACCCTCCACCATTAGTGGGAATGACATGTGTGGCATAATTTTCCTACCAGGGCCACTAAAATTATGCCCAGTCCTGAGATGGAACATGAGTCAACAGTGTGATGCAGCAGCTAAAAAGGCCAATGTGATTTTAGGCTGCATCAATAGAAGTATAGTGCCTAGATCAAGAGAAGTAATAGTGCCACTCTATTCTGCTCTGGTCAGTCCTCACCTGGAATATTGTGTCCAGTTCTGGGCACCACAGTTCAAAAAGGAAGTTGACAAGCTGGAGTGTGCCTAAAGGAGGGCTACCAAAATGGTGAAGGGCCTGGAAGCCATGCCTTATGAAGAAAGATTTAGGGAGACAGTTGAGAGGTGATATGATAGCCCTGTTTAAGTATTTGAAGGAGTGTCACAAGGAAAAGAGATCCCACCTTTGGATACAAGAAAAAGAGATTCCACCTTTGGAGGTCTTTAAACAGAGGCTGGATGGCCATCTGTTGGGGCTGCTTTGATTGTGTATTCCTGCATGGCAGGAGGTTGGACTGGATGGCCCTTCTAACTCTATGATTCTATGATTTTATGATAAATAACACAGGATCAAACTATATAGTCCAGTGGCCTAGCAGATTCCAAGGTGAAGCCTTCAAGCAGGACATGAGTGTAGAAGAACATTTTCACTTATTTCCCTGGCTTTGAGAACCTGCCTCTAAAACTAGAAGAGATGCATGTCCATCTTGGCTAATAGCTATTGGAAGCATCCATGGATTTGTCTCATCTCCCTTTCAGTCCACATAAATTAGCAGCCATCGCTTGTTCTTGTAGTAACGAATTCATAGAATCATAGATTTAGAAGAGACCTCAAGGGCCATCCAGTCCAATCCACTGCCATGCAGGAATACACAATCAAAGCAGCCCCGAGAGATGGCCATCCAGTCTCTTTTAAAGACCTCCAAAGAAGGAGACCCCACCACACTCTGAGGAGTATGTTCCACTGTCAAACAGCCCTTACTGTCAGGACATTCCTCCTCACGTTTAGGTGGAATCTCTTTTCCTGTAGTTCGAATCCAATGCTCTGGTTCCTATTCTCTGGAGCAGCAGAAAAGAAGTTTCCTCCACAGGTGCACAAATTAGTTCTCTTAATTTCCACAAGTGTTTTTCAGAGGAGTCGTGCTGGCACCCTACACTGGCACCACTGTGGCAGGAGGAGAGAAGCCATAGGTGCCACAGCCATGATGGGAATAAGGCAGTGGAGCTATCTGATGGCTCAGAGCTGCAGTTTTTGTCTGTCTTTGGTCATTGCTTCTGTGTGATCCTGGTATAGCACAGCACTATCAAAGTGTGTCAACAGAACTCTTGGCCTATTTTCCTTTCCTGTTCATGGTCTGAACTTCTGGCCCTTGCAGCCTATGGGATTCCATTAAAAGCAGTAGAACTGGCTAGAGCAGGATGCTGGTTTTGAAAGAGCAGCAATAGTTATTTAATTTGTTGTTGTTGTTCTTGTGTGCCTTCAAGTCATTTCTGACCCGTGGCGACCCTAAGGCAAACCCATCATTTTGTTCAGTTTAATGATGTGCTGATTTGATCAGGGATATTTGCCTTAGTGGCACCCACAATAGTAAACCATGTATGTACAACACTCTCTGTAGTATGTGCACAAATTCCAGAAAGGACCATGCATTTCTCTTACTGCTGTGAAGTATCTCTGAGGTGTACCTTATTTTACAATGTACAAAACAACAGAGATAAATTCAGTTCAAGCCCATTCCTCCAGTTCTTCAACAGCTCTTTCTCCCATCCTGCTTTGGTGCCAAGGACTTGGAAGTTCAAACATTTCAAAACTGTGTAACTTCTGTATTTGGCATAAGTGGTGAAGATTTTGCAATGTCAAGAAAGGCTGTCAGAGATAAGAAATGAGCAAACAAGGTGTCAATCAAAGCCTTTGCCCACTTAATCAAAAAGCAATAGAACTACAACTAATCCCTCTTGCTGTTTTGTAGGAAGTTTCTGAGGCTATAATTAGGACTTGGATGAAAAGAAGGTGGCAGCTGTTGGCTTCCATATCAGTAGTCTGGTGAAAGCCTTTCAGGTTTTACTTTAAATTTGAAAGGAGTGATCTAACATACTGAACCATATCCTCTCTCATAAGTTCAGCATCTTGGATAGTTTAAAGTTCAGACCAGACCCAAGAGTGGATACACTGCCCCACTGAAATAAAAAACACCAGCCATCACTGTACAAAAATATGAAAAGAAAAGTAGGGTTGTATCCAGTCATGGCAGCACATTTAGGTCCACTCTTATCTACCATTTTCTAAAGTATGTACTAGCTTGGATCATGCAGGGGGTAGGGCCTGAATTCTCAATCAAGATCGTTTATTGAGTTACTTTAGCATTGTAAAGCCATTAGGAAAGGGATTCCCTTCATTCTCCAACAGCATGATTTAACTTATTACGATCAACAGAGAGCCAATATCCTAGCTGTCTACTGGCAGCTGCGTGCAGAAAAGAAATCTGAATGTGGAACTTGACTGCATTTATATAATTGGCTTATATAATTCATTCTGTTTGCACTGATGAAGTGATCATAATTTGGGTTGCCAACTTTTTGCCTGGATCAGTTCCCATAGCTTCTATAGCTGTGTGACAAGTGGAAATCCATCCTAATTTCCTAAGCTTTGAAGAAGAAAAAAACATTGCTGGAGGAAGCTTGCCCTGCTTCAATAGCACATTAAAGTACAGAATCCCTGGGGGGGAACTATTGGCAGCTGCACACACAGTACTTGGGGCAAGTAATCAGTTGGCAAAAAAACTAAAAGGCAATTGCGTACTGGTGTGGGAGAGGGAATGGTAGGAGCCTGTGGGACAAAGATACAACAAGGGAGAGAACTATGAAGTTATAAAATTGCATGGTCCTTAGCCAGTGCAAGTAATTCCACTGGCCTCTTTTCCATTTATTATGTGGCCATGTAAAGAAACAGGGATTCTGTCAACTACTACTACTTTATTTTAACCTGAGAGAACACTTCTATAGGCATTTCCAGGTCCTCCAGCATGATCCTTCCTGCTGGAAGGTGACCTACATGATTATGTTGGAGGACCTTGAAATTTTTAGAGAGAGAATCTTTTTTGGTCACATATAGGACAGCAGAGGAGGCTGTGGCAAATACTGTAATCTGTGAATAATCAAATCCTTGAATGCTTAATCTGAAAATGTGCGGGAATGACTATAATTTCAGAATTTGAAATGTGCATGTATAATCTAAAAGGGATGTTCTCAAGGCCAATAAATTCCAATTGGTTCTCAAAACCTACTTCTAAAATGAAAGTAGAATACTGGTTCTCTTAGCTCTGGCTAAGCTCTTTCCTAAGCAATTATTCAAAGTGAACCCATTAACCAAATTCTAGTTGTGAGGATCCACTTCTCACCAACCCATTTGTTATTGTTATGTGCCTTCAGATCAACTCCAACTTATGGCAACCCCATCCTAGGGTTTCCTCAACATTTACTCATGAGAGATTTGCCATTGCCTTCTTGGCAATGAGAGAAAGTATGACTTGTCCAAGGTCACCCAGTGGGCTTCCATGACTGAGCATGGATTCAAACCCTTGTCTCCTAGAATCCAGCTCCAACACTCAAATATGGTTAAACAACTATAGCATGTCTGGGGAACAATTTTTTGTTCCTGGAACCATCTAGGGCATCACACACCAAGTGTCAAACACATCCTAGAAGCAGCCAGAAATCTATAATTTCAAACAATTCTGAAAGGTAGGTATTTTTAAAAATGGTAAACAGTTCAGAGAGTCCAAAAAAACCTGCTTACTGTTGCTACTAGTGGTTTCCAGGAGCAGGAATTGAAACTGTCCATTTTGGGCCAGCAAAAGGGATAGTCTGGGGAGTATGGTGGGTTCAAGGACTACTAAGTCAGCCTTAAATGGCACATGCAGCCCAGGCCATACTTTGTCCATTCATGCACTAGGCATTCTGATCGGCTAAAAACAGAGAGCATGAAAAAAAAAATAGCAAAAAGCTGTTACTTTCAGACTGTGCTAGCAAGTAGGTGGAAAATGTAGTAAAAGTGAATCAGTGTATCCACAGGCCTGCCACAACTATTGTGCTTCTGTTTCCACAACTGGAACAGAGACTTGAGGGGAGGGGGGGAAACCACAGTTGTGGAAATCAGTGTTGGGTTGCTGTAGTTGTGCCCATGGATAGACTAGTTCACTCAATATGTTTTGTACATAAATCTTGTTGCTGCATAGCCAAAAAACCTACAAGAAGCCTATTTCCACCCTGTACACAAAGTACATTTTCTGCCACAGTTTGAAACTTTGTGTAAAAGATCAAAACTACAACTTTTCGGTATGAAAGCAAGGATCCTAACCTCTTTGACATACCGCCTATATAAGTGGCCCTGGTAGATGATCAATATTTTTTAAATAAAGGAGGCTTTCAAATGTAATTCATTCCATCAGAGAGGGAGGGAAATTTAAATGATGAAAAAGCCTTAATGCCATTCAAAGTTATTTTTAACCTGACATTTCTCTGCTGCTGTCATTGCCTAATTGATGACACCGCCTTGTAATATTATGTCTGTCTTCAGTATTTATAGCTTCCCAATTATCTGGGCACTACTAATGAGCTGCTAACTGATGAGGAGGGACTTACAAGATCCAGATCTTTCTTGGGGATGAATCAGCACAGTGCTGGCAGTTGTAGCCTATTTGTTCAAGGAGCTGGCCTCAGTTCAACATCTCCTCACTGTAGCATAGAGAAGCATATGTGGTCCTTATGCTGCTACACTGACCCATATACCACCTCCTCAATGTACCTTAAAGCCCCCAAGCCACCTTATACAAGCATTTCATGTGTCATCATGAGCAGGCAGGATCAAAAAAGGTCTGGATACCTTCACCCATAGCCAGGCACACGATGACATCAGAGCTGAGATCCATAAGGGGTCTCCAGAGCTCTTGCCACTTCTGTAATCAATGGGCATGGGGGGTTGCCAGATACTTCTCTAATCCAATCTGTTGATGCTGAAGCATTTGAATGCCTGTATGAAGCATCTCCAAGGCTTTAAATTGGGAGGGAGCTTTAGGTCCTGTGCAGAGAGGACAGGAGAAAAGCCACTTTTCACAGTGGCTGAAAAATCATATCTGCATGCACAAGGAACACATACATATGCGGATGTCCCAACCTGAATTCCAGCCAATAAATCATTCCATCCAAATCTATTCCCTCTTGGGAACTATTTGCTCTGGGATGCAGATGGATCCAAGTTCTGTCTGCATTGACACCATCTTTTCCTTCATTTTGCAATGAGGATTCAAATACCATACAGTGGGCATCTTTAGTACACCACTAAAGGTGGGAATTAGCTATTGTTGATAGAATGGAGAGAGAGAGACAGTCATACAACTGGAATGGTACAAGTAGCTATGCATCAGCCACATAGAGCTATATCTAATTGTCAGCCCTATTTAAAGTAGATTAATTGAATCAATGAGAACTTAAACCAACATTTTTCTAAGATCCACTGATTCAATGAGTTTCTTCTAGGTGAGACTAACAATTAGACTGAGACCCTATATCAGGTTTGCACAGCAGAGATCTCTGCCTCTAGTACTGTATTAAACATATATTTGTTGTTGCTGTCTTGAGTTGACTCCAGCTCATGGCCACCCTGTGGATGAGACATCTCCAAGACCCCTATCTTCCACTACTCTTCTTAGATTGTGTAATTTCAGGCCTCTGACCTCCCTGATTAAATCTATCCTTATAGCAAGTGGTCTTCCTCTCTTTCTACTACCCTCCATCTTTCCTAGCATACTTGTGTTTTCTAATGAGTCTTACTTTCTCATGATGTAGCCAAAGTACAACAGCCTCAATTTGATCATCTTGGCTTCTAGGGAGATTTCTGGCTTCATCTGCTCAAGGACTCGTT
Organism: Sceloporus undulatus; assembly: GCF_019175285.1. Lineage (NCBI taxonomy): Eukaryota > Metazoa > Chordata > Lepidosauria > Squamata > Phrynosomatidae > Sceloporus > Sceloporus undulatus. The sequence goes on from NC_056524.1 coordinate 208,060,327, forward strand.
TGATAATCTTTTTGGCTGTCCATGGTATCCTCAGCACTCTTCTCCAGCACCACATCTCAAATTAGTTGGTTTTCTTTTTACTGGCTTTCTTCACTGTCACAGCTTTCACATCCATCCATGGTGATGGGAAATACAGTGGCTTGAACGATTCTAACTTTGGTATTTAGTTGTATATCTTGGCTCCTTAGGATTTTGTCTAGTTCCTTCCCATTCCTAGTCTTTTTCTGATTTCTTGACTGCAGTCTCTGTTCTTACTAGTGTTTGATCCAAGGTGTCAGAACTCATAGGTACACATAGGTAGCACAACACAAACCTTATATTGAATGGCAATGTTTACAAAATAATCTACAACATTTCATATATGAAAATTGGGACACATGTGGCCAAAAGACATCAGAAAGTGGTCAAGATGGTAAACGTTATTAATTAAACACAAGCTAGCCGAGGCAGCAGCGGTTTATTTTTACCTGAGACTACTGAGGAGCACAAGATTCTGTACTGTCATTTCCTCCCCCTGCAGCTGAGTTAAGTGCAAGCACCTTTAGCACTTTGAACTCAGTTTGCAGCAATCAAAGCAAGATGAGTCAAAAGAAAGAAAAGAGGAGGAGGAGAGAAAAACTGGGAATTTTAAATGCCACTAAAATGTGGGAAGACACAGGTTTCATTGCGATAGTTGGAGGGTATGGCACAATCAAATGCATATCTGAATGCCCAGCCAAATGAACAGCCCAATGTGTGTGTGTCCTGGCGTGCAATGGCTCTGGATGAACAACACTATTTCCACAACCTACAATTAAATGCAGACAATCCACATCTGATAAATATATCCAGTTGCTTCTATAGAAATATGTACCAATATGTAAAGGAACAACCAAATTCTGGTCTTGATTTTAAGCCAAGGGTAATAATTTTGGCAGCCAATCCAGAGCTGCTCCTCCATATTGCCCAGTTCTGCTCTGCAGCCAGTAAAGAAATTGTCAGGGTGAATGCTGTTTTTTTCCTCCTGGCTTAGCAATGAAAGCCAGCCAGCATCAGAGAACAGTCCAGCTAATGACTGGCCATAGAAGTATGCTCTGTCAATAACCAGTCACTCTTATGCAGCTTGGAAAAAGGCATTGCACAGTGATATGTTGGATAGCTCTTTCTTGTTGTTGCTAACTGCCCTTGAGTCAATCCCAGCTCCCTGGTGACTCTGTGGATGAGACATCTCCAAGCTCCCTTATCCTCCACTGCTTTGCTTAGATCATGCAAATTTATACTTGTGACCTCCTTAACTCCTTAACTGAGTCTATCCATCTAGCTTGTGGTCTTCCTCTCTTTCTATTTCCCTCCACCTTTCCTAGCATTATTGTCTTTTCTAATAAGTCATGCCTTCTCATAATGTGACTGAAGTATGACAAGTTCAGTTTGATCATGCTGGCTTCCCAGGAGGTCTCAGGCTTGATCTGTTCAAGGACCCATTTGTTTGTCTTTTCGCTGTCAACAGTTTCCTCAGCACTCTTCTCCAGCACCACATCCTACATTAGTTGATTTTCTTTCTGTCAGCTTTTTTCACTGTCCATCTCTTGCATCCCTGTATGGTGATGGGGAATACGGTGGATTGGATTATTCTAACTTTAGTCCTCGGTTGTACATCTTTGCTCTTTAGGATCTTTTCTAGCTCTTTCATGGCTGCCCTTCCCATTCTTAGTCTTCTGATTTATTGACTGCAGATACCACTCTGATTGATGTTTGATCCAAGATACAGGAATTCTTTTATTATTTCAATTTCCTCGTTGTCTGGGTTGAATGTGTGTAGTTCTTCCATGGCCATTATTTTTGTTTTCTTTATGTTTAGGATTAAGCCTACCTTTACACTTTCTTCTTTGAACATCTAAAACAGTTTTTCCACTGGTGTAATGCTTCAGTTATGCCAGCATAAGCCACCCATAGGATTCTGGCTTTGTGTACCTTGTAAGAGCGTACTTTCCCCCCCCCCCCTTTTTTTTTTTTCCTTCAAGGAATGCAAGCTTTATTTTAAAAAGACAAAATTACCATCATCCCAGCTCTGACTGGATATGTGAGCAAAAGCCACCATATTCTTCCTGGAGCTTGGTAGCTACTTAAGGTTTAGGGTGTGTGATAGCCCCAGGCTTTTCATCCCCATGTGATCCCTTCATTATAAGGATGTTGGTACTTATTCTCAGTTGAGAACAGCAAACATTAATTGGGCTAAATCCAATTGTAGAGTAAACCAAGAGAAGCACTGGGGCAGGTGTACGTTTTGACTTCATATTATGATTATGACCTTTACACTTTTCCTCAAAACTGGGACTCAAGTGACTTAACAAGAAACATTGATTAAATTAGTGTTCTCTATTTGCACTAATGATGAAGCTCATGAAGTTAGCTAAGTTTGTCACAACCACAAAATGGCATTTACTCTCCATTGAAAAAGGCATCTGAAACCAACATGGCCTTAGACATTAAAAGACTTGTACCAGAAGCAGAAGTGACACAAGAGACAGAATTGTTTATGCATCATTTTGAGAAATTTCACCCTAGGTGCTCTGAGTCTTCTTGATTTCTGCTGTGATCCAGTTCAGGGATAAGTGTATACCACTTTCATGTAAAAATTTGTTACTTGTCTTGAGGATATGACATCTTCTATGAATCATGAGGACACCTTTGTCAGGTGGCAAGATGTTTTTCTTTTAAAAGTACCTCACCCTCCCTCAGTTGCCTGAAGAGTTACAGTCTTCTACATTATTTTATTTAAAATAATTTTCCACTGGTGGTAAACATCTTATATGCCCAGGTGCTTCAGTCCTGCCTTTAGCTATGTAAATACAAGGAATAAATGCAAGCTGTGGCAAGCACTTGAACTTCCCTCATACAGGTTAAATGCTTGATAACTTTAACAAATCTGAAAAACTGTTACTCACTGAATAGCAAAATGCCAGGCCATTTAGATTAGCTATGCTCAGATTCCTGTTGCGATTGGAGTGTAATTGTCCACAAGCAAAGAACGATCACTCAGTATTACTGCTTGTCACTGAGCTCTATGTAGCCTCCAGCAGCACTTGCAAATGTTCTTTGCTTCAGTGTGTGCTTGAAACCCACTATTGACCCAAATCAAAGGAAAGTTTCTCTCCATTTCCCTCCTCCTAGAATGAACTAGTGTTGGCTTTCTGCAACAATGTTCTGTAATGGCAACTGGGGGGGGGGAACCAGACTAAAAATCTAACCCCAGTTCATAGACCCAAACCTACGGACACCCATCACCCTGCAAACTCTGATATTGTGCATGTGTTTAACAATACTGTCATACAAGCACAGTATCAGATATAATTGCCAAAGACTGGACTTACATTTAATTAATTCCAAAGAGGGAGCAATCCTCTGAGAAACAAAATAAAAAATATGCTTCTACTGTTCATCCACACCCATTTCCAAACCTCACCCTCCCATATTAAATGGGCTGCTGAGACTTCAGAATTAAAATCAGTCATAGCAGCTTGGCCTATCCTTCCTTGCAAGCAGGCCCTTTGCCCATTTGCCATGACATTCAAGGAGAGTAATAGTATGATGGCGCATATTAACTGGAGAAAAGTAATTAAACAAGTGGGGAAAATAATGCTGATGTGGTACAGAGTAGGGTGAGTTTTGTGAATTTATTATTTATTTCATTTATATCTCAATATGGGACCAATGTTACTCGCAATATTACTCAAAACAAAATACATTGTGTGGATCACACAAAAGTTTTAAAAATGAAATCAAGAATCATATTTTAAAAGATTCATTTAAAACAGTTTAAAGGGCAGCTAGAACAACATAACAGGCCAGCATGGTGTGGTGGGTTGACATTGGATTACAACTCTGGAGACCAGGGTTTGATGCCTAGCCATGTATGGTATGTTTTTGTGACTTGTTAATGAAATCATATACAAATGAAATATTCAGGCATTTGTAAATTTTACCTGTAGACCATGTACAGGCGTTAATGTTTTCCTCTTTTTTAGTTGTTGTTGTATGCCTTCAAGTCACCTCCGACCTAGAGGAATCCTAAGACAAACCTATTTGTTCAGTTCACTTGGCAAGGGGGAGTTGTTTTTGCCTTACTCTGAGGCTGGGAGAGTGTGACTTGCCCAAGGTCACCCTGTGGGTTTCCATGACTGAGTGGGGACTTGAACCCTAGTCTCCAGAATTGTAGTCTATTGCTTAAACCACTACACCACACAGGCCCATCCAAATATAGGGAGGTTGTAGTCTGGGTGGCAGTATCGCACTCCCAGTATATGAGGGGACTGCTGCTTTCATTACCTTTATTGCAAGGGAAGCTCTCTGGCTGGATAATAATATAGCTGCAGTTCCCCATGCAAATGAAATTCTGGTTCCCAGTAGTTCCCAATGGTGGGAAAGATTGTAACTGTGGAAGCAAACACAATCACATTCTTGGTTTAGCGTTTCCCACTAAACAGAAAAATTACATGTCTAGAGAGGAATGGTGATGCATACAATCTTCAGTTTAATACAATTTATAAATAGACCTATAGAATAACTGGGATTTTCTGGAGCACACCCAGGAAAGTTGCAAATATTTCTGCTTTCAATATTCCATCCAAATTTATTATTGATTATTGCCCCTTCCCCCTGATTCTTTCACTCTTTGTACCATTCTTTGTTGTCCCTGGTAAGAAATTCAGATGGCATTTTAAAAATTTGAAAATGTTTTTTTAAAAATAATAATTATAATAATAATGTCTTTATTTAATGTTTATCCTGTCTTTCTCCCAGTATGGAACTGAGCAAGTTGTTACTGGTTCACAGCAATGACTTTATCATTAGATTCCTTTACTTCAAAACCATTATTTCCCTATGGAAATCAGTAAAAGAGATCCATAGCTGGGTGTGCATTTGATCTGTAATAACAAAGTGAGATCAGTCTAGGCAATTTAGAGCTGTCTGTTACTCTGATAGATAATATTTTTTACTTTACTGGGGCTTTGTCAGATTCTTTTTTTTAAAAATATGATCTTTGTCACAAGCCAATATTTCTTATTTTATGGGACCTAGTATAGTTAAGTGGTTAGGCTCTTAAAGAACAATAAATCTTTCAGCTTTCTTATGACTACCATGATTTCCAGGATGTGAAGATGTATCTGTGTTACCTCATCAGAAATGAGGAATGAAGGAATGAAATACACACACATACAATATAACATTTATTTCAAAATGGATTCTAAGGAATATAATGTGCTACAAAGTGAATTAGCCAAGGATGTGTCCTTTTCTTGCCATAAGTCTTTCTCTGATAATGTCAGTAAAATTCTGACATGTTGAGGAAATACATTCTCTGCAAGGATGGGGAAAAGCTTACTATAAGATCAGAAGAAATCTATATCACTATATAAATAAAGAATAATAATATATATTTCAATTTGGCCAAACGATTTAATCTTAATTTTATTTGTTTGATTCAAATGTACACCTTTTAATGATTTTTTTTGCTAATGTGCCTTTTAGCTCATGTCCAGAAATCACTGATCTCATGTGCAGTGGTCAATTTAAGCTAGTCACTGCTACACCAGGGTTTACACTATTGTAACTAAAGGGAGCTAAGCAGTCCCAGCAGCTAAGGGTAAACCACAATAGTACTAAAAGAAACAGTTGATGTGACAACACAGCCACTCCCACTAGTCCATTCACCAGTCACAATATTCTTCACAGTGCCTCCAATTTCAGCGTACATAGAAGGAACCCAACAACATGTGGAGTAGACATTACTGCTGTGCTATCATGACGTACTGCTGTGATGTCATAACTGAAGTGTGGGAAAGTGTGCCTTTCAGACTTTATTGGATTCCTCCTTTTCTCAACCTGATACAGACTGAGCACTCATTAAGGTTAAAATTGCTAAATTTAAATCCCCAAAAGCATAATCAATTATCTAAATGGTAGAGAATAGAAAGCGTTGTGTTTTTGAGAATGTGTGTGTGTTGCTGAGAGGCTAGTGACGGCCTAATTGCAGGCAGAATATTGACACAAATATAAACAAGATATGAAATTAGAAACAATCTCACTTGACTGATAAATCCATAGCAGTGTCGCAATGGCTGATGCCATCAGCTGACTGATGTAATCTGATGGAAGGCAGCCAAAAGCCAAGATCTAACTTTACCCAGCTTGTTTAAATTATCTCTGAGAACTCAATTGGAGAAGATGATTTCATGATGTAAACAGGGTTCACTAGAGATCTCTTCTGTTATTGGACCAGACAGAACAGCTAATAGGTTGGGCAGAGGCTAAAGAGAATATAAAATCAGCCAAAAGGAAACAGAAGTCAGACTGCTTTTCCAGTCTCTGCTGTATAAAGAAGGCAGTTGGTAACAGTTGTGCTGTTCTGAGATGGTAAACTACTCAGACATGCTGATGTAAATAGATACTACTGGTAAGAAAACAACTATGCTATGCTAAATAGAAAAAGTTGGTTCTTCATATCCACAGGGATTCCATTTCACACACACACCCATTAATGCCAAAAACTGTGGGACCTCAAATCCTGTGGTTTTTAATGGTGGCATTGACATATGGCAAAGGACCCTCAGTTTAAAGAGACAGAGGTGGGGAACCAGACCTGTTTTACTACACAGCACAGTCAATGGTGATGAATATGGAGAGTTGCACTCCAGCTTCTGGAGGAGTCTGTCTTTGCCCAACTTTGATTTCAGATGTTCTTAAACATCTTCTGATACACAAAGGAAAGAAACAACAACACAGTATCACTTTCACCACAGCTAATGCTCTCTTTCAGCTATTAGAAAGAGCCATACAACCTAGGATTTATTGAGATAGATGTATGATTTCCTAAAATAATAGCTGGGTCCATACAGAAGGATGCTGTTTCCTTCACAAGAGCTCCCTAACTCAGTGCTATGGACTCCCAATGCAGAATTAATAGATAATATTCCCCAAGGCAAGGATTAGATGGAGTCCCACAGTGCAACCAATGTTTTGGCATTACAGCAGAACCAGATACAGTACTGTTCAGAGGAGGGATTCAGAGACCAGCAGGATGAAGAAGACTGAGTTCAGAATTGATCTCAGGGAAGGCTCTAATACAATTGCTCATCCTGAGATTCCATTGGAGGGTGCTCTTAGTGAGAAAAGTTGAACAGAGTCTTCTCAGTATCTGCCCCTCCTGAAAAGTAGATTATAATTTTTGAATGGATGCATAAAAACATACAAAATGTTTTTTTTCCCAATTTGTTTGTACTTCTCCTACAATCTACTGCCATTTAAGCAAAACAAATAACAAAAAGTCCTATTTGGGGATGCAGAAATAATACAGTTTAACTTCCATGGTTCCATCTTACTGACTCATGGGGGTCTGTTGGTGTTTGAGATACCAGACCTCCTTGGCAGAGAAAGCTAAAGACCTTGTAAAACTGTAAATCCCAGGATTTATAGGATGGAGCTATGGCACTTAAATTGGTGTCAAACTGCATTATTTCTACTGTGTAGATGCACCCTTTGGATATGCAGTGTAAAAAAATTAAAAAGCAACACAGAGATAATGGGGAACTAATTATTAACTGTATGTAGTATATGTATACAGAATTAAAATCCTGACCATATATACTTTAGAATATAATCAGTGGGATCACTTCAACAGTAGCAAAACAGGCATACAAGTAAACTATAGCTTTCCTTGAATGCATACTGCCTGTGTTGATGACACTATTATTTTCACTAGCTGGCATTTTACTTATCTAAAAAGGTTCTAAAACATTAAAAAATATAGTCTTCCTATTTAATATAGAAACAAACTATTGATACAGGAATATTGGTTGGAGACAGGAGTATAATAAAAAGAACCACACAGGTTAGCAAATCTGCCACCGAAGCCAGAGGTGGGAGAAATCATTAAACAACAGACAGTGTGAGAATGCCATAGATGACTTAATAATGATGCAATTTAACCCAGCAGAGAAAAATAAGTGCCTTTTACATGACATGCTTTATGGGATTTGAAATGATACATCATTGGGTTTCTACATTTGCTGGGCAGCCTGGTCTTCCATTTTATACTTTAGCTAAAATCCAATGTGCTGAAAATAAATGTACATTCCATGAAATCTGTAAGAAGACTGCAGTGAGCAATTGGGTTAACATTGGTTCAATTAAGACATCACTTTCTTACTCACACTACAAAGATAGATCTTCTTTAAAAACTGAAGGGCAAGCAATATTCAAAATTGTGGCCAGATTTAAAAAAAAAAAAAACAGCCTCCCCCAAAAGAGTTATTAATTATAAAAAAAATTGTTATAAAAGAGTCACAGAAATGATGGAAAATGCCTATACACTTCTTGTTTGAATCCATGGTGCTGATCATGGGACCTTGATAATTTGAAGGAGTGCCTCTCCCTAGATACGTGGGTCTGAAGACAGATGGCTGCCGGAGTGGCCCTCCACTGTGTCCCACCAGTGAAATAATAAACCCCATGAGGCTAATGGAAGAAGGAAAGCCTTCTCTGCTGTGGCACCCTAGTTGTGAAGCGCCCTTCCAAGAGAGGCCCAATTGGCAATGATGCTGGTATCATTCTGGTGCCCGGTGAACAAATATAGCTCTTTTTTCAAGCCTAATTAATTTCATCCTAATCTACTCTCGTGTATGGTTTTAAATGGTCATAAACTATGTTTACCAGATTAAAACTGCCATATTTTAACTTGTTAAATGTTCAGCTGATTATATCTAAAAATTACTCTTTTGTTTTAAATTGGTTAAGGTGGTTTTATCGTATGTTGCCCTAAAATTCCTTGACATAGGGCAGGATGTATATTTGTAGACAGGAAAATATCAAGGTAACAATATCACTTTCAAGGATCATTTTCAATTCTTGATAAGGGGAACCTAGAGTGAAATAGGTCAAGTACATGAAGCTCTTCTTGAAAGGTGGATGGTACCTCAGCTCCGGTATTGCATATATAAGTTCTTGGAGGCACATTAAAATACCTTCCGGGAGGGTACAGACCGGCACTTTGTGCCGGCCTGTGGGCGGAGCCATGACACAGCATCCACACACTGGATGCTGTGACTCCACTTCTATCATGCCAAGATGCTGCACACTCATCTAGATGGTGTGCGGCATCACAATATTGGCAGGGAGGTTGTTATTAATGTTGCCTACTTTTCCTAACCATTATAATTGAAATACCCTTAAATAGGAAGACCCTTGTACATAGGCCTCCATGTGTTCAGTATAGCTTACTCTTAAGTAAAACTGAACAGGATAGGTTGCATGCAGCCTTTATTACTCTTGGGAGGACTCAATGACAATGTCTGTCTTAAATATTTCTTACTCCTTGGTCATTTAGTGCATTTCTGATAGAAAATTCCTGAGGGGGTTTCAACTACATAGAGTGTTGGTGGTCTAGTTGGGTGTGGGAGGACTTAGTCTCCCCAAACCTAGTCTTAGAGGGTCAAGAATAGGGGGCATACTTATCAGATTTGAAGATGACACCAAATTAGGGAGGAGTAGCTAATATCCCAGAGGAGAAGATCAAAATTCAAAATGACTTTAACAGATTAGAAAGCTGGGCCAAAGCTAACAAAATGAATTTCAACATGGAGAAATGTAAAGTACTGCATTTAGGGCAGAAAAATGAAATGCATAGATATAGGATGGGTGACACCTGGCTTAATTAGACTATGTGTGAAAGGGATCTAAGAGTCCTAGGAGACCACCAGTTGAACATGAGTCAACAGTGTGATGCTAAAAAGCCCAATACAGTGGTACCTCGGGATACGAAATACCCAGGTTACAAAATTTTCGGGATACGAAAAAATCCCATTGGAAATCATTGTTCCGGGTTACGAATGTTTTTTCGGGTTACGAAGAAAATTTTTGGTGCTTTTTTCGGCTTTTTCGCACGAAACGCGGCTTTTCCCCATTAGCGCCTATGGCAATTCGGCTTACGAAGGCTTTTCGGGTTACGAAAGCGGCCGCGGAACGAATTACTTTCGTAACCCGAGGCACCACTGTACAATTCTAGGCTGCAACAACAGAAGTATAGTGTCTAGATCAAAAGAAGTAATAGTGTCACTCTATTCTGCTTCGGTCAGGCCTCACCTGGAATACTGTGTCCAGTTCTGGGCAGCACAATTCAAAAAAGATGTTGACAAGCTGAAGCGTGTCCAAAGGAGGGCAATTAAAATGGTGAAGGGTCTGGAAACCATGCCCTATGAGGAACAACCTAGGGAGCTGGGTATGTTTAGCCTGGAGATGAGAAGGTTAAGCGGTGATATGATAGCCCTGTTTAAATATTTGAAGGGATGTCATATTGAGGATGGAACAAGCTTATTTTCTGCTGCTCCAGAGAATAAGACCCAGAACAATGGATGGAAGCTACAGGAAAAGAAATTCCACATCAACATTAGGAGGAACTTCCTGACAGTAAGAGCTGTTCAACAGTGAACACCCTGAAGGAGGGAGTCACCTTCTTTGAAGGTCTTTAAGCAGAGGCTGGGTGGCCATCTGTTGGGGATGCTTTGATTGAGTGTTCCTCGTGACAGGGGGTTGGGCTGGATGGTCCTTGTGGTCTCTTCCAACTCCATGAGTCTATGGCGCTTTACAGAGCGCCCAAAAAGGGCGCTCTGTCGGCGCCACTGGTTGCTGCGTCTGGGAACTGCAGCGGACAAACCGCACGATTCCCGGACGCAACGAAATGCAGCTTCTTTTTGCACTGGGGAAATGGCGCCGCAAGTGGCCAATGGCGCACTCATGACGTCACTTCCACCGCATGACATGCGGACGCTAGGCCTCCGCGATGTCAAGATGGCGGTGCCTGTGTAGAATGGGCGCCGCCATTTTGTATGCACCAAGCACATACTAGGATTAGAGGCATCTGGAAAGGACTCCCCTTTCTAACCCTACTACGTGTGCGGCACTTACTTTCGGTGCATCTGTAATGCACCTATGTTCCTCTAACACCACCCACCCATCCCCATTCTGGGGTATATGTCTTTTCCCATGAAACTAATATGATGGGCTCAGATGAAAACAAAATGCCTTTGCCACAAACAAAAGAGAAAGCTCTACATGATCCTCAAGGGAAGAAATATGCTTCACCATCATATTCATTAAGTAAAGGGTAAAGTGGTGGAAAGGACACAGCTATGCTAATGACAACACTGCTTTTTGAGATGAATGCACCAGCTTCAGGAAAGTTGTTGTTTTTGTTATTGTTATTCCCAAGACAGGGAGTCAAGGCAGATTAAAATAATTACAATATAGTTAAGAACACTCAAAATATCAAAATCAAAACAGAATCAAACTGTTGACAATATTAAAACAATTTAAAACCTACACTTCCAATTATAAAAAGCAATTTAATACCATACAGCACCCCGTTAAAGCCTTTCCCATAAATATGTTCAGTTTTAAAAGCCCTGTTACACTGTTGACTAAAAGCTGCTCAGTTTTTGTTGTTCAAAGAAATAACAACCATGGCTCAGCTTCATCTCCACACAAATTATACGCCAGTAACTTCACTGCACTGAGGCTGCATTGATTCAAAGCATCTGCTAGGCGATTAGCAGGGTTGGGAGCAGAGGCAGAGAAAACTTTCTGGATCCAAGCTACTTAGTACGCCACAGTGAGCATCCCAAGATCACCCTCTCAGAAATAGTCTTCCAACAAGGAGGATTGTGACCCAGTAGGAAGAGTGGTCTGCTAAAGATCTTGTTGGAAGACGGGGAGGGAAGTGTACAAGGCCTCCTAGGGCTGTGATAAAACAGGCCAGCTGGTATGATTTAATTAAGGCTTCTCTGGTGCTCATAAAAAATAAAGAGAAAGTGAATGACTATTCACTTGCTAGGAGGAGATGTCCCAGAACATCTCTTCTCACAGTTGTTCCCTCCTTCCCCTGCCTGACCTCTATCACACTCAGCTAAAACTTCATCTTTGGGATAACATCTAGAAAAAAAAAGGAGATAATATTGCCAGGGTGGGATGCCCTCGACACCAAAAACACTGAAGCCATAAACTAAAGGAGCTCTTGAAATTAAAAGCAATCAGTTTGCATATCTGATAAATTCACATTGTTTTGGGCCAGTCTTCCTCAAATTGACCCTCCAGATGCATTGACCTAGAAGCCCATCTTCCTCAGCCCAAGAAGACATCTGAAAGGTATCAGGTTGGCTAAGGCAGTGTGCATTGCACAACATTCTGCACAATGCACAGAGATAAAATGACAATGTTGCCTCCCTATAAAAATTGTTCCCCCATGAAATTTTCTTTCTGAATCCAAATTTCTAGAATTGTAAAATGATGCTGAAAATCATTCAAGCTTAGAACTCTCAAATGTATTTTGTTCACATTTACTTGGTAACTTTGCTTGCCCGTTTTCTTTGAATGCATAAACTATATTTCTAAATGCTCAGCTGACACTTTAAATTACTACAATGCTAGAATAATAACAACAATAATATAATTTATTTATAGTCTGCCTTTTCCCTAGGGAATCAATTGGGAAACTGAACGTAGATTTCATTGGAGTGGGCAGAATTCCTGTTTGGGAGGGCCAATGCTCTCATTCCCTGTCCCCATAGTTTAGGGTTACTATTGTTGTTGTGTACTTTCAAGACATTTCCAATTATAGGGTGACCCTAAGGCAACCCTATCACAGGGTTTTCTTGGCAAGATTTGTTCAAAGGAGGTTTGTCTTTCCTTTCTTGGAGGCTGAGAGAGTATGTTTTGCTCAAAACAATGGGTTTCCATGGCTAAGCAGGGCTTCAAACCCTGCTCTCCACATTTACAGTACATTCAATCCAATACACCATGCTGGCTCTCAAGATTACCATACATGCTTTTTTCCCCAGACATGTCTTCTTTTTCAGGCCTAAAATTTATATTTGAGTAGATTTTTTTAAATTGCCAGGGTTTTTTAAAATGTATTTTGCTGCTTTGCCTCCTTTCTGCTCATATTGCCTCTTCATTATTGGCTCACCAGCTTCATCAAGATCTCCACTAGGAGAAGGGACAGAGGCTGGCCTGGCAGAGCACTCAGAGAGAAAGTCAGGGGAAGAAGGAAGACAGCTGAGGGTGCCTCTGACCGTGCAGGGATGATGCAACAGGGTGGCTTTGAGACAAGTGCAGAAGATTCAGGGAAGGAGAAAGGGATGGCAAAGTGTTATTTAAATATAATAATAAATATAATAATAATATAATGAAACTTAGGAATATTTCTAGTAGTAATTATTGTCACAGTTTACTCATACATAGCAGGGCATTTAAAGTGAAAGTTATCATAGCAATTAGAGATTTAAACTACAGTACTCAGTTAATTGGGTCCTCTTTTTTTTCTTTTAAAAATAATAACTCTACTATAGCTATACTTTTGATGTGCATTATTTTTGCCTCTACAACATTTGAAATGTTTTATCAGAATTTCAGCAGTGGAGGAAAAGCAGAAGGGTGTGAAAGGCTATAGGAGAGAAGAAAAGGATCCGGAAGCAAGGACTGGCAACATCAAGTACCATGACTGCTTTCTTTTCTTGATGCAAAGGCCAGGGACACTGGAACTGTCTTTAACATTGGCAGACAGCCCTTATTAATTTGCCTCTTTGCAGGTATGCTTTTGCAAAGCAATGAAAACATCTATAAAGGGCAGTATTACATTGCGTGAAAAGTATCCACCAACTAGATCATGCTAAATACTGGGGGGAAATAAATAAATAAATCCAACTACCAATATTAGAAATATAAGCCAATCAACTGACCAAAATATCTAGGATCAAGGTTGAAACTGTCAGTATGTTAGCATGTGTATGGTTTGTGTTTTTTTTAAAAAAAAATCCAAGTTAATTGGAATAATTAGTCAAAAATCAGAAATAACTCTGCCAGCATCATCTCCCCTCTCCATGGTTCAGTCATTTCTGAAATACTGTGGCCACCTTTGATCCTGTACAAAGAAAGATCAGATGTAAATCAAGCAAGCAAGCAAAGAAACAAATTCTGGTCATGGCACTTTAAAAAGATATTGTAGAGAAAATTAAAGTTTAGAAAGCAGCAGCTAGGAGCAAATGACTTATGAGGATAGATTGAAATGTTTGGGGCTATTTCAGTTTGGGGAGGGGGGAGCAAGTAAGGGAGACATGATAAAGATATATAAAATTATGCATCTCTCACAATCCTAAAACTTGCAGTCATCCACTGAAATTGAATGGTGGAAGATTCTGGACAGATAAGTAAGTATAGACAAGTAACTGAAGTGTGGAATGCATTGCCACTAAGATGTGATATTTGCCAACTTGGGGTCAAACATATGGTTGCCCCCCACCCAAGACACCGCAGGACCACAGCAACCACATGCCACGGTCCCAAGGGCACCCTCTGCTGCTGGCCCAAATAGGAGTTGGAAAGATTCTCTCCTTTTTGGGCCAGATTTGGGTAGCCCAGAAGCAACTTTAGTGCAGTTTCAGTTCAGCTTCAGTGCATCTTGGGGGCATACGTCATCTAATGGCTGCACCCTCAAGCCACACAGAAGCCAGCTTTCTTGGCCCATCTGTTCAGGCCCTTGGATGCCTTTAAAAGCTAACTGGATGAATTTGTGGATTATGGGCTATCAGTGGTTACTAATCAGGATGGCTAGAAGTCACTTCCAGTGCCAGGGGTAACATGAGAGCAACTATGCATCTCTCAACTGGAGATTACAAGATGGAGGGTGAAGTTGCACTCATCTCATGCTAGTGGGTTTCCAGTTCAAAACTGGTTGTGGGAACAGAATATTGATTCAGACAGTTCCTCAGTCGGATCTACTTTAGTCCTACTTATGTTCTTAAATCAGCCCAAAGACTGAAGAATCAAGAAAATTTTTGTGTAGTTCTAAAAGAACTCTTAAGCAAGAACAAAAAAAATCAAGAATATGGAAAAATAGACCTTAAAAAGAGGTGGAGGGGCTCTTCTTGGTCTTAGTGAAGACCAAGAAAAAGATTAGCTCCCCTTCCCTTTATGGCAGTGGTTCCACATTTCCTATCTGAAAACAAAAGAAAATCTATTAAAAGGCCAAAAGATGGAAGGAAAAAATCCCTCTCTCCTTATGTTCTGGATACTTATTAAAATAAAGCCTCAAAAACCCTCTGATAACATCAGGATGGCACTCTAAATAAGCTTTAAGCTGGATAGAGGTACATGGATTTAGTAAGCCATGGGATAAGCTCCAAACTCAGTAGAAGAGGTGTGGCCAGAAAGTGGGACAAATGAGGGCTTTCCTTTCTCTGCCCACTGAGCTTCAAACACCTTCTGGGAGAAGAGGAGGAGACATGGCAGAAATGACCCCAGAAACTCCTACCCTTCCTTCCACAGAGATCTGCCTTCCCCACACACAAACACTGTTTTATCTGCTACATCTTCTCTCAGTCTGACGAAATAAAGCAAAAGCAGCCGTGCAACTGCAACCTGCCATTCAAGTCCTGGCAAAGCTCAAGAAACTTAAGCAGGGTTCCCAATTTGAAAACTCCTTTTTTACCACCACTTCTCCCCCGCTGCCACATGCTCTAACACCGCACTCCAGTCAATCAGTCTGTCCTAAAATGGCATTGCACCAAGCCACAGAAGCAATGCCCTACACCCAACCCACATGAGAATTTCCCAACCACTACAAGTAGCAAAAGACATGGCTAAGGGAAGTGAGCTCATGTGGGGAGTTGAAGAGTAGGAGACAGCAACTCACGAAGAAATCAGTGAAGCTGTGTGGTGGTTTTAAGGGACCGGAAAAAGATGTTTCATGCAACCTTCACCACCAGCATGGTCCTAAAGGCCACTGGTTCCCTTTGTCTTTCTTGCACATCAGTACTTTGACTGAAAGCCCCCCCCCTTTCTGCCCCCTTTCTGCCTCACTGCCCCCCTGGATTTTTCTACTCCCTCGATGGGGAGGGGGCAAAACACCCCTTTTGATAATTAATGTTTTACAAAGTTATAAGCTGAGGTTGGATGTCCACCTCTCAGGAATATTTTATTGTAGATTTTGTCCTGGCAGATGTTGGACTAGATCAGTGGTTCTCAATCTTTGGTTCTCCAGATGATTTGGACTTAAGCTTTCATAATTCCTGACAGTTGGCCAAGTTGGCTGGAGTTTCTAGGGGCTCAGGTATAAAACAAATGGATGACCAACCGTTGAGAAACACTGGACAAAATGACCACTGGGATCCCTTCCAGCTCCATGATTCTTTAACTCAGATCTGAGCCATCAGTGTTTCAGTGCACTAAAGTATTGAAATAAACTGGCTCCTGAGCAAAGTGACAGAAGGGCAGACCAGCTCCATTGGGTCTAATCACAGTAATAAGAAGAGCCTTCCCTCCAGTCCACCTGCCATGGTCCAGGCCTCTGAGGGAGAGAAGATCTGCAGGACTTTGCCCCTTCCCCACTGCCATTCCCTTCTCCTTTTGTGTCTTCTCTCTTTAGATTGTAAGGCTAATTAACAATTTGTAAACCACTCTGATAGCCTTTTGGCTGAAGAGCAGGGTATGTATGTATAAATAAATAAATAAATATGAAAGTACAAGCAATAATTATGGACAGAAAACTTCCTGAATGCTACTCATTGAAAGATGATTCTGAGTCGCAAGGGTGTAGTAGACCTTTCTTCTTCACATTTTTCTTTAGCAGGCAAAATAAAAATGGCTGCTGCAGTCTCCTTTGTTCCTGCCCAGAGAGGTAAAACCATCCTTGCCTCAACAAAACAACAAAAGAGCATAGGCCTTTCTTAAGTCCACTGAGTCCAAAGCAGTGATTTGAAATCTCCTATCAGATTATCACAACAGCTATCATAGTACCTGATGGAACAGTCAGGGAGTGCAAATTATTTCTCACATGCATTATCAACTTTAACTATGAACATTTCTATTGTGTTCAATTAGAAGAGATCTCTTAATATTTTTGGCACTTGATCATTTAGTATACTTCTGTTTGATAATTCCTGAGAGTCTGAAATACAAGACTTAATGATCCAATTTTGCCTAATCATTTTTTGAGGGGAGGGCTCAGCTCCCCTAGCCTAGACTTAATGGGACTGACACCTCTATACCCCTATTCTGAGGTCAATGAAAGTAGCACAAATTGGATAAATGGCACAGTCTAACAAATGCAATGGTCCTGCACTTGAATTACAACTCCTAGAATAATTGACCATTGATTGTGATAGGAACTAAAGGCCAACCCTTGTATAGAAACTATTGAACTAATGGTCAAAGCAAGAGAACACAAACTTCTATGTATAGATAGAAATCAGGCTAAGAACAGACTCAGATGGTAATAGTAATTAATTTTTAAAAATGGCTGCCATCTGCTTCCTTAGACAAGTTTGCTCTATTAGGAAGTTTTCCAAAGGTAAGAGCCATCTTACTGAGCTGAGAATTTCAGAACCATCTAGGATTAATTCAAAAAGGACTTTCTTTGTGTTAGGTACCAGCTGAATTTTATATTTTAAATCTCTTTTAATATACACAGTATAATTACCATCCATGTTTTTGTGCACATCTTTGATATTCTGTCTATTAGAGGTTTTCCTCTTCAGGGGGAAGATATGAATTTAAAAAGCCAATGAGAAATAAATGCAGGGAAAATAAGAGAACCATCATGGCCAAGGATTGTTGAATCATCAAGCATGGTTGAACAGAAAGGAATATAAGAATAATTCATGGACTGCAGGCACAGTACAATCATATTCATGTTTACTAAGTCTCATCATATTCATTGGGGCCTACTTCCAAATAAGTGTACATAGGGTTTTGTCTTTAATGATCCTTGAGAACTTTTCCAGTTCTGTGAGTTTATACATTTATTCAGAATATGAAATCACAAGCACAAAGGCCTTGCTATAATTACTTCTCTTCACACAAGTTTGCAATGTTTTACAGGCCTAGCATACTTACTGTATGTACTCATTGTTCAATCATAGCTGATAAAAGATTTCTGGCCTCATTTTATGAATTGTCTATTCGTATTGCTAATTTCAACTCCTGTGATCAGCAGTTCTAAAAAATAGTCATGAACACTGCTCTCCATTGCTCTCCTCTTTAAAATTTAGGACATGCTCATTTTCTTCCTAGAAATTAATACCCAGGACAGATGGGCAGGAAGGGGTGACAAGACTCCACTCCTTTCTGCCCTGGACCATTGCTGCAGCAACTGCATGGGTGTGCCAATGATCCACCCCAAAAAGGAAGCTGTGGAATGTAACTCCTTTCGGCAATTCTGCCAAGGCACCATTGGCGCCCTGGCATGCATTGATGATGCAGGATGATGTGCGGACGCTGCGCTGCACTTGCATCATCATGGCAGCCCCTGTGTGGATGGGAGGCCGCCATGATGGCAGCATCCGTACGGACTAGGGTTTTGGAGTGTGTGGTTGCTGAGTGCTCCTGAACCCTAGAATCGGCACCGGCACACCGCTTCCCGCCCAAATGTACCGGGCCTAAGCCTACAAAATAAGCTGCTGAGTATGCTTGAAAAATATTCAAGCTTCAAAGGAAGAGAAAACAATTGAAGAGCATCTTTTTTAAAATAAGACAACTTCAAGAAGAGCCAGTGTTGCCATTAAGTCAAGTGAGATGGCCACCCCAGGCAGCAGATCCAAGTTGGTGTGGAGGGGGCAACATTGGCCTCCTGAGTCTTCTCTTCTGCTGTATATAGAGCTAAACATTCCAGGGAATTTGGTCTTCATACCTTAAGGTGCCCTCAGGTGGGCTGGAAGTTGACTATCACATCACCATTATTGAAGTTTCAGCTGGAAGTCCAGTTGGCTGCTGTGAATGGAATGTTGGGGAAGGTCCTTTGCCTCAGGAAGCAAAATGACTTGGGCTGGTCATGACCTCAAGCTGAACATGGAGGAACACAGGCTACCATAGTATACCCACCAACATTTCACAGATGATAAACAGGATTCATGTGGTCAAGCAATATCAGAATGTGGTCAAGATGGCAAATGGTATTGATGATGTTTATCAGGTAAGTGTTTTTGGATTGCAGTTGTACTGTAGGCTTTATTAAACACAATAGGATTGCAGAAAACTTGCATAGGATTGCTTTATTGGTGACTTTTTAATTACCTGACAGAACATGT
Source organism: Sceloporus undulatus (assembly GCF_019175285.1). Classification (NCBI taxonomy): domain Eukaryota; kingdom Metazoa; phylum Chordata; class Lepidosauria; order Squamata; family Phrynosomatidae; genus Sceloporus; species Sceloporus undulatus. Next base: position 208,079,436 of record NC_056524.1, read on the forward strand.
TTTTACTGATGAGATCAATAAAATGCTGGCTAGTTGGCAACAGTATGTGTGTATAGGGGTTTTTTTAAGCCAAGAGTTTGAATTTTGCCAGAAATGCTGTGATTCATATTCAGAGCACTGTGAAGTTTACTGACTTAGCTCTAGCTATTATATATGGTCAGTAACCTGTTAATATCTTGTTTCATTAAGTCACTTAAAATGGAGCAAATCACATCTTGTATCATGATCAGAAAGAAAATGTGCTATATGGTGGAGATGATGATGATTTGTTAATCCATCGTAAATTCCATTGTTAATCACAATGAGCATTTAAATCCAATTGATAGACCCACCTAGAGTAGACCCACTGAATCAATGGACCTTATAAAACCTGACTTACTAGATTCCCATTGATTCACTGTTGGGACTAAATATTGGATTTATCTCATAACAATTTTTTCCCAGATTTAATTTTGTCACATTGTGTTGTGCCTTCTGAGGCATCCATTATTTATATTAATTTATATCCCACATTTCCCTTTATACAGGATCCAAGGCAATATTATTATTTTAGAATGCCAAGCCATTTTAATGTGTATGCTCTTATACGTGTGCTATAGTATAAAACAACAAGCAGAAAGTTTCAGAAAGCCCCTCTATCGTGCAAATGAGATTCCCTTATCTGACTGCAGTTCATGCTGCAATTTGACTTGTTTTTTGAGTATCGCAGCAAATGGCAGAAGCACTTACAATATATGATGATCGCACAGGTGATGAATGCACAAGAAAAGGATACATTTTACATAATGATGAAGAAATAAAATAAGAAGAAATTATTTGTCTGGTTCTGCACAAAGGTAAACATGACAACATAAAAATGTCATAGTGCATTGATTCAAGTTTAGATCTAGTGATGAGATCTTCTGGCCTTGTTCTTTTTTAGTAACTTCTGCTCCTGTGGCAATTTGGGATGACTTTTCCTATACTGAAATAATAGTTTTACATACATATTTTGTTAAATAAATACATGTATTGAATTTTTTTGATAGTTGTTTCCCATCTGAACTATTTGAGATATTCCAATGAGAATAGAAGGAGCAAAGAAATTTTATTAAGGGAATAAGCCAATGTATGAGAGTTGAGTTTCTAGCTTTTAAATGAACTTCTTTAGCCATGCTTTTAACTAATATACCAGAAACCCAACAATTAGCATAAAAAACTTTTTATGATAGAAATGAACACCAGGTAATGGCAGTATATACAAAGCACAGCTACTGGTCACCTACATTCTCACACTTTTTGGGTGCCACCCAACCATTTAAACCATTGAACAATTTTAAAATACAGATTAAAAACCATTAAAACAATTTAAAACTATTTTTAAAAAACTCAGTATGCAAATATGGATGAATTATTCATGCCTGAAAAGGCTTAGCAATGAGCCATGTTTTTAGTTGGTACCAGAATGACATGGTAACTGGGCCTCTAGTTGGATGATATTCCATAATTGGAGTGTGAGAGCAGAGGAGGCCCTTGCCCACATCTTTCCACAATGGTTTGACCTGAGTATTGATTTACACACGTCCCTCCTGATTCATGGACTTGGAGTCCACGGTCTTGGTCCTTTGCGGACGCCAAGTGGGGAGGGATAAAATGGCAAGCACACAGCACCACACACAAGAGTGTGTGACCATTATAATGAATGGCAACTTGAATATTTGCATTTTTCCAGATTGTGGGTGTGTGTGTGTGTGTCTGGAATGAATCCCCTGCAAATCAGGAGGGACGCCTGTACAGCTAATCTCAAACGTCAGTCAATTGTACGTAGGTGTTTATAATTTTATTTATATCTTGCCCGTAATTTTTTTAAAAGTCCCAGCATGGTTAATAAAAGCACTGGTACATCCAGCAAGAGAATAACAACATGGGTTGACAACCAATTCTTAATGTAGTGCTGAAATAATAGTAATAATCAATGGAAAGGCAATCCAAAGTAAGTACTGTACAACTGGGCTGGAGGTTAGCCCTCCCATTAGATGGTCCATATCTTCCTTTATGAGCCTATTAGAGCTCCAAGATCTTCTAGAGAGACCCTTCTCTCTGTCCCACCAACTTCCCAGGCTCCTTTGTGAGAAAATGGAAGAGGACCTTCTTGGTGGCTGTTCTCAGACTTTGGAACCCTAGTGAGACTAGGGTGGCTCTGTCCTTGTAGTCCTTCCACCAGCAAATTAAAACACTCTTATGTCATCAAGCTTTTAGAAACTGAGTGGGATGAGGTTTTAATAGTGTGCTGTGCTGTTTTATGTTTTGTATATAGTCTTTTAATGCATTGTAATGTTTTTAATTTCATAAATTGTTTAATTGTCTTTTAACACTTATACTTTTGTGGACTTTTTTGTATTGTTTTTAATCTGTATTATTTTGCTACATACTACCTTCAGTCCCATTACTGGGAGAAAGGCTGGATATAAATGAAGATAATCAATCAATCAATCAATCAATCAATTAATTAAAAATAACTAGGTAAAGTAAGATGGCAGAGCAGGAGGGTGTCAAATTGCCCTGCTCTGCTCCCCCACCTGTGGGGTCACTGTAGCAGATATCCTTATCCCCAGACCTAGCCAGATTGTCTCTGAAGGTCCCTCAGAGGCTGGCATTTTGAGTCTGCCTGGTCCTGTGGAGCAGGAGTGCTGCTTTTCCACCAAACATGACCTTCCATCTCATTCTCAGAGACATCCGGCCCTTACTATATTATCTCTTTTTTCTCCCTCATGCATGCAAATTATTCTGGCAGCAATAAACTACTGGGCCCTTTCTTTGAAATCGGTGAGGAAAAAATTGAAAATGAGTGGGGGAAAGGGATGATTGTTGTTCAAACAAATGAAAAATGAAATATATGCAGTTTGAACAAATGAAATCCTTAGAATGAATGTGAATGGAGCAATGAAACTATGTTGCCCTTGTACACTCTTTCAAATTAGAACAACTATGTGGAAGACTGATGGATGTGGGCAAAATGATTCTGGACTGAACTACTAAGAATTGTTACTAGGAAACACTTGGAAATTCAGCTCTGTTGTTATGCCTGCCCTCTGTTCCCAAGGCTAGTAAACAGATGGATTGTTCCAACCACACTTTTGTCAGGGATGATGGGAGTTGTAGCTCTTCACCTCTGGCTCTAACTCACCACCTTGTTATGCAGCGGAGCTGACCAGCTTTGGTCAGTGGTTAATGCTTTTCTACCAAAGCAGCAGAGTTTCAGAGAATAGGCTGAAAACCCAGACAAACTCTCCAAGCCTTCTCACTCTTCTTCCTGAGATGTCTCCAAACTTCTCCAGGATTCTGCTGGCTTTTGTATCTTCACTCAAGACACCAGACAACTCAGTAGTCTTATATATAAGATCTACTTTATTCTACTATATACAAATACTAATGCCCTCACAATCTCTACAATCTCCAAACTATCCACACTACTCCATCTACTCCACAAAATACATAGGCAATCATAGCAATTATTATAGTCATTGTTAAACACCACCCACTTAGTCAGTTTCCACCCAGTGGGCGTGTACACTCATTTTGATTGGTTCACATAGTTCAACCCATACTTAACAATTTCATCATCTCACATTGTACACTTAATGAATCTCAGGTGTTTCCAATTGTACATTTTATAATTCTGTCCTTGGCATTCAAGCTTTCTAAATTACATTAGCTTTTACACCTGTGTGGCTTCTTAATTGCTCTTGCTTAGTCATTGTGACTCTCACATACATGTTTTATTTCTTTTGACTGTATGTCCCATGTTGCATTTTCCTTAACAACTTTCCCACAGTGCAGAATATTACATGATACCACAACCTGTCCAGAGGGCCTGGCACATAACCTCCAACTGTCCTGATTTGTCAGGAACAGTCCCAATTAATCCTCTATTATTCCACTTTCTCAGCATTAGAGGGAGCAAATTACATTAGAAAGAAATATTGCTGGTACCCACATCATATAGGCTGAGAAACTTCTTTGAATTTTACTAGTCCAGGTCTCCATAACATGTGATCAAATACAGCTCCTCCATCAATTATAATGGCCCACCAGGGGCTCAATACACTTTGTAACCTTTTATACAGAAAACAAAATTGCAATATGTAAAGTCAACCACTCAGCAAAGCACAATGCATGGTTTATAATTACCACCTTCAATTCATCCCTGTCATCAGCTCTTAAAATGTCTACCCCTTTTTCACAATGAACTATTGCTCCCTCTCTTCACCAGCCATATTCATGCTCCAATGTAGTCCCAGAAAAATAACAAAAAAACTTATTTTCTCCACTATAAATCCAGCCTCTCCTCCAGCCTCTCTGTTCAACCAAACAATAGCAAAACAAATCAGATTCACATCAGCAATCCTCAACAGCTGCTCTTCTTCACTTTCTACTTAAAAATTGTTCTCTTCAACTATGAAGTCAAAAGTGTATGCTCCAGTCTCTCTGTCAGTTCCTCTATCCTTTCACTTCTCATTCACATTCTCTGCTTTCTAATCCAATCAGTGGCATCATGAGCAGGTACAGATGGTTCAGACCACACCAGATGGAACCCAAGGGGGATGACGCAACTGCTCCTCAAACACCTCTCTTTTGGCAGAAAGGGGCTGTGGCATTCACCTGCTTCCCTTTAAGATGCTTTAAGAGATGGTGGGAGTGGGGTAAACTCAGTGGGAGGGGAAAGGAGAGGCCACAATTTTTATAAAAATTAAAATTTCAAATTTCAAAAATTTAACTTTTTAAAAAAATAAAAAATTGATTTTTTTTAAAAATAAAATGATTACATTTTCTTTTAAACATCACATTTTAACCAAATCCTCACTGTGTATATCTAAATACATTTAGGTTGTGTGTATGATATTGAAATTTGATGGTATAAATTTAATTTATAGTTGTTTACATCACAACTATTATCATTATATTCAGTGGTATATGGGGATTATGATTTATGAGTGACATTAGTATGAAAAAGCATTACTAAGGATTCTGTATGGTGTGAAATGGGAGGAGGTCATGGGGGGGTGACACCATGATTACCGCACTGAGTGACAACAACCCTAGTGATGCCACTGAATCTAATACCTCCAGGTCCACCATCAGCTGAACAGAGAACCTAGCACTGCCACCTTCTCCCACTCCATCCACTGTTGCTGGGAGCAGCCATTTTATCAGGATGAAGGGGAAGCAAAAGGTGAGATGAGCCACTACATCAGCTCTCCTGAAATACTAGCAACATTGTATTTCTTCTCCCCTTGATCTGATCCTGGTCCGATGATTAAGAACTTCGTAACATAGAACTAGTGCTTGGATTTCACTTCTTCCCCTCCTTCACCAAATCCCTTTCTTTTTCTGATGGGTCTTTTATATTGCCAGTATGAGGGCAGAGGCCGTATTATTCATCTTTGTAAGCTGGTCTGGACCCTTTTTTCCTGGCAAAAGAGAGGAGTACAATTTTTGCTGTTTTCACCATTGATAGAGGTAAAAAGGTAAAGGTACCTTTTTTTCCTCCTTGTTTTTCTTATTCTTAGATTATCTGTTTTCTCCTGTCTCTTTTCATAGAATCATAGAATCATAAAATCGTAGAGTTGGAAGAGACCACAAGGGCCATGCAGGAACTCTCAAGCAAAGCATCCCTGACAGATGGCCATCCAGCCTCTGCTTAAAGACCTCCAAAGAAGGAGACTCCACTACACTCCGAACAGCCCTTACTGTCAGGAAGTTTCTCCTAATGTTGAGGTGGAATGTCTTTTCCTGCAGCTTGGATCCATTGTTCCTGGTCCTGTTCTCTGGAGCAGCAAAAAACAAGCTTGTTCCCTCCTCAATATGACACCCCTTCAAATATTTAAACAGGGCTATCATATCACCTCTTAATCTTCTTTTCTCCAGGCTAAACATACCCAGCTCCCTAAGTCGTTCCTCATAGGGCATGGTTTCCAGACCCTTCACCATTTTAGTCACCCTCCTTTGGCCACGCTCCAGTTTCTCAATGTCCTTTTTGAATTGTGGTGCCCAGAACGGGACACAATATTCCAAGAGGGGCCTGACCAAAGCAGAATACAGTGGCGCTATTACTTCTCTTGACCTAGACACTATACTTTTATTGATGCAGCCTAAAATCGCATTGGCCTTGTTAGCTGCCGCATCATATTGTTGACTCATGTTCAACTTGTGATCTACTTGGACTCCAAGATCCCTTTCACATGTAGTCTCATTCAGCCAGGTCGGTTGACTACAGTGTTTATAGTTTGTTGATTTAATATATTTTATACCATACTTTTCCTCATAGAATTCAGGATGATACAAAACCCAGAACCAAACACACTTTATAAAAAGGAACAAATCACAAAGCAAGAGTCAAAGTACTTTCAACTTTAGCTACTTTAGCATGACATGAAAGTATCTGACCCATTTATCCTTCACGTTCTCCTTCCCTTTCTAGAAGCTGATTGCTGTTTATTTATTCATTATTTATTTATTTCATAGTCCGCCTTTCCACAGGTAGGTCTTCCTTTGCATCTTCGCTGCCACGACCCCTTCTCAGCACTCCCTGTCCCTTTCAATAGTCTGTTCCACTATGCCTTTGGCCCACTCGATCCCTTGATCCATCTTCCACTCCATTTACCATTCTGTTCTTCTTCTGTCCTTCTTCTCCAGATATTGAGAGTGTGCTGCTTCCTCTTGCTATCATCAGTTTTCTCTGCGATACTGTCCTTTTCACACATGCACACGCTCTGCAACTGGGTTTCTTCCCCCTGTTTCCCAACGAAACTGGCTTCAACAGTGTCACTTATTACAAAGGATGGGGCCATCTATAAAGTCTTTCCCCTGCTATGTTGATCAAAAGGTGCCAAATTTTGTTGCTGTGGGGGTTTTTTCAACAGAAAGAATTTATTTCTTCATTTTCAAATGTGCATTGCTTTATGCACATTTCTTGAAGTGTGCATTGGTTCAATGTATAACCCCTTCAACTAAAGCATGTTTGTGATGGTTTGAGCACATTTGAAATATGTATATTTTTCTATATGTACTTTTAACCTGTGCATACTTTTTTTCTGGACATTATAATTTGAAGGTATAATTTTAATTGTACTATTTGTTTATGTCACAACTATTATCATTATATCATTCTCAACTATAATTTATGTTTGGCCCAAACCATTTTGGAAAGTGCTGATCTAAAAAAAAACATCTGCCAGAGCAGTTTTCTTATACATCCCTACCTCACTCCTAGACATAAAGGTTTTTATTCAGTCCCCAATTTTCATCTTATATGATCGAAATAAATAATGCATTCATATTTTACATCAGCATTGTGAAATGAGCTGCTAATGCCACAGGAAAAAGGTGCCCAAAAGCTGTACAATTGAAAAGGCAACAAAGAAAATTAGGACTTATTCTGGTTAGCTGAGAATAACAGGAGGCCCAAATTTAGAGTTTAGACAAACAAAAGTATTATATCTCTGTGTTATAGAATTTGTAACTTCAACACATTGTAACAGCAGGCTTATAAAAGACAATTACACAACAGTGAAAAAGTTCTATTGTCCCTTAACAAATCTGTAAGCCTAATCCTAGAAATAACTATTGACTTATAATGTTTAAGACTTCAGTTTTGTTTTGTTTGGGGTTTTTTTGCAAAATGGAAATAAATCATTGCACAATGGGGAAACAAACCAATTGACAGTAATACACAGTCAAATGCTGCCTGACTAAAACTAAATATACATTGCAAATTTAACATAACTTTATCCGTTCATACATATAAATCTAATACCAGGCCTGAACTCTGAAAGTCATGAATCCTTTTTTTATGAAACAGCATAAACATTAATAATTTACTATATCTTGAAACAAAAACACAGAAAGCTTTGTCTGTGCATGATTTCTCCACTGAGAAATCAGTGGAATAATCTTTGCAAGTGATATACACGCTCTTTTAACTCTGTTGTGCTGGTATACTTCCTGAGACTATAACTATGAAGGAAAAACACCTATGGCTAGGATTTTGATGTACTAGCTATCTCTAAATTGAAACTGACTTAAAGATGTCTTGAAAGTCAGCTGAGCTAATCATAATAATCAGTAAACAGCAAAAGGTATTTCAAGGATTTTGTCATGTTCTCCTTGTCTCCAGAAAAGCAATATCTAAAAATCCTCTTCCCAAATAAGAAATAGGCTTAAGTGTATGGTCACATGTGATGAGGAAACCTGTCACCTCTGGACTAGACCTGGCAGAACCCAGCTTGAGAGCTAAAACTCCCACCAGCTAATCATAACTGACAGCCAGGCCAACACCTACTGTTTGAGGGGACACAATCCTGAGCCTCTTAAAAGTTTTAAAAGTCTTAAGATTAGGAAACCATGTGGGTAAAAGTTACTGTGTGGACTGCTGCCATATGGGGTGACCTGAGTTCCTTGCCACTAAGGTGTGCCTCCTTCCCAAGTCTATAAAGGGCATGGTGAGCAAACAGGTATCATCTTCCCCTTGTCTGGAACGGACTCCTTGCAAAAAATGTCAAAGTTGTGATAAGATGGCCTCATTCCCACTACCTTTTAAACTGGATTGCAAATCAGTTTGAACCAGTTCAAATGACACTGGCTCCCACTTAAATAGAATCGCTGAAGTGATTCCAAGAGGAGGGCCATGCATCTTTTTGACGCTGATGTTTTCCTCATCTTTTTCAGTAAATCAATTCCACACCAGATGTGGATCGGAATCGATTAAAATTTGCTCTTCAGCCAGCTGGAGTGGGTCCATTTTGAATCGATACATGCATGAATGTGAACCGCAAGTGGGAGGGATCTTAGAGGGGGGGAAATGTGATTAGCGCAAATGTAGTGGGAACTATTCTCTGCTGTTGAATTGATCCTTCGATTCGGATCACACACCGATTTATCTTTAAGTGGGAATGAGGCTGGTAACACTCATTAAAGTACAAGATAAGGGCCAGAAGAAGACTGGAGCTTTAATGAGGTTGAAATAAGCAGGGTAATGGTTTTATGCTACCTATGCAGACCTGAATGAAATTTACAAGTCTACCTGAATGAGCCTGCCTCCAGCTAACTAAGCCCCCTCTGACTGACCCATTTTCTTGAACAAGCAGCAAACCCACAAAACCATGCAAACCATGAGAAGGAGATGCCAATACCAGTTGAGGAGATGGAACTGATTCAGTGCTTCCCATTCCTAGCCACAAAATGGGCTCCTGGGCATGTCTGAAGCGATCTCTTCTAGAAAAAAAAGTACAGTATGTTTCCCCACCATGGTATGCCAATGGGCTGCAGGTGAAGAGAAGATGGGTGACATTTTCCAGGTGTTGGGGCTTTTTCTCTGAGTAAGATACTGAGTAAGTTTTCCTGGGCTCTGGTATAGAGTGAGAAGACCACCCAATCAGATACAGTCTGGTTTATTGACAAGGGGCAGGGCTCAGGAGCAAGTGAAGGCTTCCCTCAGGTCCACTCCTGGCTCATCCAAGCTGCTTCCCTTGCTATACCAACATCCAGTTGGCTTCAACAGTCATTTCTACCTACCGTCCCTCTGTGATTGGGCTTATGAGCAGTTTTATTGTTTTAATTGATGGTATAACACTGCTAATCTTGCAACAACTTTAGGTGGTTTTGGCATTGTAGCGGGGTGGATCCAGTGTGGGAATAGACAGGCAGGGCACATGTACCTGTCATCTTCATTATACATTTGGGGATGTAGGCCACCAGATCAGAACCAGGTTTGGAGCAGCTGCCTCTGATTCACACCCAGGGAGAAAAAGAACCAAATAGTGGCTTATTCCTGAGTATATTTCTGTGTCTGTCATTCCAGTGTTACTAGAGTTGCCAGGCAGCACAGAGTTTCTGTAACTTTAGTCCTGAACAGACCATGGAGCATGGTGATATATTGTAAATTTCTGTGAAGTCAGATGAAGGTATCTGTCCTCCTCCATCTTCCAAACCGAAATTTTCACCCACAACCATTCTTCATTCTCCATTCAACAGCTATATTGGGAAGGGGTGGCTGCAGCTGAAAGTTGGGGTTTGGAAGGTGGGAGAGGACAGGTAACTTCATCCCATTTGAGGTATATTTATGGTATCTCATCCTAATCCATGATCTGTTCAGGATTAAAGTTACAGGAGCATCATCTCATAGCCAACCTGGCAACCCAGGTGGACTGGGTGAATAGGTTTCTACTGGCCAGTAGGTGAGTCAACAGATGAATGAGTTGCCATTAGCCAACAGAAGAATTGACTGAGAGCTAATTCCATACTCATGCTGTGGGCCAAGCCTGTTCACCTATAACCAATAAAGTTACAGCCTTTCCCATTCCAACAAAATGTAGTCAGTGCTCATTTTGTCTAACCATGAAGCCCTCCACTCACCACTGGGCCCACAGGCAGGGACAGAAAGAAGAGAATCAATAATCACCACCTGCCTGGGAAAGGCTTGTTGCTTTTCATATTCAGTTATGTAAATATGTAGTTTTTGCCATATTTGCTCTACAGGGGGAAAAACGAAGAGCTATTTCAGCATAATACCTTTATTAAGCCAATCAAAGGTTCACCAGACACGTGAACGCTTTCAAGTTCTACAAAGATTTTATAATGAGAGGCAGGGGAAGAGAGAGAGTGAGAGTCTTATTTTTTGCATGATCATAGCCTTGTGATGGAAATATAGGAAGACACCACTGCAGATACACAAATAAGTCTCTTGCAGGTGATGTGTCGGTTTTATGTTTTGCCCAGAGCCATCTCTGTGGCTGCCTGGAGCACACAAGGCAGAAAAGTTTGATTTCACCATTTATGAAAATATAAAATCCAGCTACTAACTCAAACTGGTCTCCATCCTGGTCAAAGCATATCAGCTCCTTCAGCAGTGAAAAATAAAGGAAAGCTAAGCAGAATATATATTTTAAAGGCTAAATATAATTTTATGTACTGAACAAGTTTTATCTTTTAAATTAAAAGTAGTCCCTTAACATGAATGTCTAGTTGTAACTGACTGTAGGGGGCAGTGCTCATCTTCATTACTAAGCCAAAAAGCCAGCGTTGTCCAAGGACTACTCCAGTGTGGCCAGCATGACTGCACAGAAAGCTGTTTACCTTTATCTTCCCACCAAAGTCGTACCTATTAAGCTATTTGCATTAGCTTGCTTTTGAACTGCTAGGTTGGCAGAAGCTGGGACTAGTGTCAGGGCCTCGAACTGCCAACCTTCTGATCTTCTGATCATCATAACTGGCATCTTAACCACTAAGCCACTGTATCAACCAGGTAGTTTTTCCTAACAGATGATACTCATAGAAAATGAAGCCTCAGCTTCAAACAGAATAAAATTATTTTCCTCTAGTGTAGAAAGCTATAAATGAAAAAGGATTTTAAAAAAAAGATCCACAATTGCCACAGCACAGTACACACCCCAAATCTTCAAGCAAATTTCATCTACCACCACCCCAAATTGCCAGTTTGTATTCCTTTTGCCCAAGTCTTTTGAGAGAAAAGTTGCACTAGAGAATCTTTAGTTCAGCACAATGTCCCCACTTGCATGCTAAGCCTGTAGTGTTAACAGATGGCTGGAGTAATTTGCCTGCCAGTAGGTCTTTGTGCAGGTACTAGGTGGCTTCCCTCTTCATGGGGCAGTGGCTCTGAATTCGGTTTGTGTCCAGATTTTACAGGAACATTCCAAGTCAGCCGAATTGTATTTTTAAAATAGATACAACACCTTACATAGCCCCTTTATGGTTCAGATTACAGATCAGTAGAAACTACAGAGGAACCCCACCACCTGCAAAATAGAAATACTCTGTCCAACCCACTGGAAGGATGAAACAGCAGCATTCTCAGTTTGCAGATACTTGAGCATTTAACTTTAACCATGTATCCTCCTTCAGTTCACTGAAATCATTCTCTGCATAGGAGGTTTCTCATTCATTTTCCCTTCATTTAAACAGGCTCTCATTGAAACTAGACTCTGTGAGGTGTTGCTTTTCTTACAGCCTGGAAAAGTGTGCAAATTATTTGCTGGTTTTATCAATCATTGGCAACTGCAACCAGGGCTTTGTTTGTTCCCTGTCCAAATTGTGTCTTCCCCCTCTTTCCTCATTACCTTGGGCAAAGGTTGTTATCTATAAAGGGTTGCATTCTCATACTGGAAATCTGAAGTAGACTTTCACATGTGTGCACAATAATCTTCATTCAAATTATACTAATGCATGGTCATAGTTCATTACAAAGTTCTGTCTCAAGGCTAGCACTTTACTTCCTGAGAGCTAACTTCCTATTGCATGCCAATGCTCAGTTTTCCCAGGCCTGCTGAGATCAAGACAGAGCTACGTAGCAGCTACGGGTGACCTTGGCCCACACCACTGAATCAGTGGCAAGGACAGATTCTGCAGAAGGCCATATGCACATCACAGCCCCACTAGACCTAAACCAGCTGATCCTGTTTCTGTGCTAGGCTGGCCTTGACGTTAATGAACTGTGGAAATTCTAATCAAATTACACTGCATGAAAGAACTAGAAACAAGGAAGCTGTTGCTATATTAGAGACTGGAGAGCCTATAGAGAGGAAAATCACTGGAATTCAGTGCAGAACAGAGAAATAAATGATGAGGACTTTTCCACAGGAACTCCCAAATACCTCAAGATGTCCACCAAGAACTCTTCCTTGAGCTACTTCTCTTCAGTTTTAAATCACATGTTAATTTAATCTGAGATTTGAAAATTGAAACAGTGTTTGATCCAGTAAGAGTAACAGTTTTTCCTACGTTATTATCGAAGCAAGCCAAAAAGAATTACTGTATATACTTATCTATAAGTCAAAAAATTTAAGCCCAAATGTGGGCCCCAAAATCCTAGGTAGATGTATATATGGGTCAATATGGTAAAACTTCTCCGTGAGCCTTGGCAAAGCTGTGGAGAAGTGATGGAGGAGAGAAAGGAGAGAAATTGGAGGTCTGTGACTTGTGGGGGGGGTGTTTTGGGTTTTTACAAGCCTTGGGGAAAGTTATAAGGGAGGGAAACTGGAGGTTTGTGTCCACATTTTGCATGCCCAGACTGTGACCCTTAGGAGAGGTCCAGAGAGGGAGAAGGAGGGAGAGAAGTGGTGTCCCCCCTCCTGTCCATTTAGATCCTTTGTTACATGCCCCTGAGTTTGGCTCTTGACTTATCCATGGGTCATATCAAAATCCATGATTTTGCCCCCTCCCCAAACTTGCCCTTGATTTTTACATGAGGTCAACTTATACATGAGTATATACAGTACTCTACTAGATCTAGTATGCATCTATCTGTGGGTGCACCTATACTGTAGAAATAATGCAGTTCGACACTACTTTAACTGCCATGGCACCATCCTAGAGAATCCTGAGATTTGTAGTTTGGTGAGGCACCAGCACTCTTTGGCACATAAGGCTAAAGACCTTGTAAAACTATAAATCACAGGATTTCATAAAATGGAATTACACCACTTAAAGTAGTGTTAGACTGCATTATGTTTATAATGTAGATACACCCTGTTCCAGCATGACTGCAGTTAGTGGCTGTGGATAGTTGGATACCTTACAAGGCATGGTAAGCATGCCTTCACCTGCTTGTTCCCAGATTTTAAGTGGACCATGGCAAATCAATTGCATAAGTAGCCCAACATCACTCAATAGCTTAAATGTCCTATTCCACCATGGTTTCTTTCTTACCTTACTAGAACATACCGGAAAGTAATGCGGTGCTTCTCAGTGACCTGTTCAGTGGAACTCTCTTGAAGGATTCTGCACAATTCTAACTTGCTTTCCACAGTTTTTAACACCTATATGAAATTGGTGGAGGGATTGTAGGAGGCTTGGAGTGGGGAGTCAGCATGACATGTAGCTCTTTGGAGGTCTCAGTCCTGAGTGACAGTCTGAAGTTGGCAAAGACAGGTAAACATAGGCCTAGGGAAGTGAGAAGTGGAGGAAATAATTTTTCTGGATGAGGGCACACATTTCCTAAAAAGAAATGTGCAGTGTCAAATTGTCTTAGATTTAAATCTCCTGGATTACCAACTGAAAGCCATGGCTACGAGGTTTATTCAGGACTGGGCTTACCATGTAAGGAGTTTAGTATGCTAGAACTGTAGGTTCTGAAAAGAACGAGAATGGTTATCATTTTAGTATGTAGTAAAAATATAAATCATCTTAGAAAAGGCATTGTCTTTGTTAAATCTGGTCTCCCTTTTGATGGAAAATAAAAGCAAGTTAAATCAAAAATGATAGCAACTGTTGCTCACAAAGTAATCTCCTTGTTTGGGTAGAGTTCTTAAGCAAAAAAAAAGAGAGAGAGAGAGAGAGATGTCCAGTCAAGCATAACTCTCATTTCCCAGACAAGCAACGCAAACTACATTATCACCATGTCACCCCAAGTCTATGAGTAAATACTGTACAAAGGTGTGATCTAGCCGGGCTTAATTGGAAGATGTGATTAAGCTAGGCATGTAGGAAGCAATGAGCAAGCATCTTCCTTATTGTTATCTGCCTTCAAGTCATTTCAGACTTATGGCAACCCTAAGGTGACCCTATTATGCATGGCGTTTTCTGGGGCTGAGAATCCCTGACTCACCCAAGGTCACCCACTGAGTTTCCATGGCAGAGTGGGGAATCAAACCCTGATTTCCAGGGTCATAGTCCAACACGCAAACCAATACACCATGCTGGTTCGCAACAATTTTCCTACATGATTGTAAGTCCAATGTGGTAGGCTTTTAGGCTATTCAAGTAACATGATTCCAGCCTAAATGTTACACAAACAGCAACACCATTTCATTTCAAGGCTTTCTTTCAGTCCCACCACAATCACAGGGACATTTGGCAAGGACATCAGAGAGAATCTTCTCAGTGGCTGCTTCGAAGTCATGAAATTCCCTCCCACATGAGGTTTGGTTGGCTTCCTCTCTCATCTCCTTTTGCCAGCAGCCAAAGACCTTTTAAGTATATTTATGGCTTATAATTTGTGTGAAAACAAGAGCTTTTAATGTGCAGTTTTTTAATCTCTTTTTAAAAAATCTTTTAAAAACTACTGCATGTTTTAATTCTGCATTACAGTGGACCCTTGTTATATGCTGGGGTTTGGTTCCAAGATCCCCCATGTATAACAAAATCCATTTTTGCTCAAGTCCCATTAAATATAATAAGATAGCAAAATGGTATCCCTTACAAAAAATGGAAAGTCAAGGTTTGATATTTGAAATTTATACTTTTTTTGGAACATTTACAAACCATGTATGCTTGAATCCGTGTATTAAAAAATCAGTGTATAAGGGCTGACTGTACATTGTTTTGACCTTGTGTATTTAAACTAAACTAAACTGACATTTGATTGTTTTTAAACTTTTAAAGCTGTAGCACTGGACCATGTATAAGGAGAAAGGTAGGGTATTAAATAAATAAGTAAATAAATGCAGTTAAAACATGACTTACATATACTTTTGACAGCTATGAAAAGGAAAATGTGTCACAACATTATGGCATGGATGTCCACTGGCAGGTATTTTGTAACTATACCATTAAGTCTTTGAGTTCACATCATCAAGAATCTCTCTGTGACCTCGTATTTCTACTTGGTATATCTTTGTGTTCAGATTGTATTTTGCAATTTCTCAAGTTCATCAGTAATATTACAGACTTAGAATTGTCATTGGGAAATGGCTGTGTGTGCCCTGTTGCTGGATTTTCTCTCTTTGAATCTTGAAAACTTCCTAAAGTGCACATTGTTCTTTTCTAAAACATTCAGCATACTATTTGTCCTGCACCACTCACATTATGAAGTGGCATTCATATCATACCATTCTAAATATGATTTGAGGGAAATTATAGAGGAGTTACACTCTATCTGTCTCTGGAAATAGTGTCTGCCTTTGCATCATTTGCCAGTGACACCCCATTCCCACCTCTCCTATTTTATCTCTGGCTGGCAAGATAATTGAAGAAAGAGCAGCAATGTGTTTATCAAAGGAACTTGTTAAATGCATTTAAATCCCTTAAGCACCTACCATCTGGAAACTGCTGGACGTTCAGACTCAGTATTAACATGCTACATAAAGCTAGCATAGTGTAGTGGTTTGAGCATTGGACAAAGACGCTGGAGGCCAGGGTTTGAATCCCTTCTTAGCCATGGACTGAGCGACCTTGAGCAAGCCAGACTCTCTCAGCCTTAGAGGAAAGCAAAGGCAAATCTCCTCTGGACAAATCTTACCAAGAAAACTCCATGATACGTTCACCTAAGGGTCTCTGTACATCAGAAACAACTTGAAGGCACATGACACAATAGTACTAGAAAATGATATAGCAGTCAGATTTTAATGTGATTATATCACAGGATATTATGGAACTAACTCCCAAGTTTGATTTCAAAGAAACCTTAAAGGCAGCTAAGCTGTTACTGATTTTATCCCTGACATGTAACATACTATACAGTAGTTAAGTTATTTTCGTGAATGCTCCCTGCTGCTGTTTCTCACTGGCAGGTCCAACCTACCATTCATTGATACAGAGTCCTGTGGACACACAGAAAGTACTACTGCAATATTAATGTTTGTTCCTTATAGAGCAGGGGTCAGCCACAGGAGCTCGCCAGATGTTGCTGGAGCCCAACTTCTATAATCTCTCCATGGATCTGGCTTCCATGTTTCTGAATCAGTAAAGTTGAAGCAACACACGCTACACACCATATGAACATAACTGAGCACAACTGCTTTCCTCACAACATTCAGAGAAAGGCAAAAAGCCCAAGGATCATCATGATCCAATCCATTTGTTAAACTAGGAAATATCAGGTTGCTTTCCTTACAAATGTGGATCACGTGAAGAACTCAATCATCCCTAGCCCCAGCTTAGGCAGCTTTCTTTGGAGCAGGGAGTATTTGGGGGCTGCCTTGAGCTGTCTCTTGTTTCTTGTGTAAACTGTTGTCATAAATTAGCATTTAGACTTGTTAAATAATTTGAGCATGTTATAATGGCACCTGAATTGTACCATTTCAGTCTGTCTTTAGCCTTCAAGACATTTCATTGAAAAAGAAGATTCCATTTTTTTTAAAGAAATAAGGGCCACTAAATAGAGTACAAATGCCACATCCTTTAAATCTGATAGCTCATCTTAATAATATAAAGATATTTGCTTGGTACTGCTTTAGACCTAGGTCTACTACTGAGAACATTTTGAATTTACTTTGGAAGCAAAAATGTGTTAGCCCACATTAAAGGACAAAAAATTCCTTTCTGTTCTTCTTAGAGGTTACATGGCATAACTTTTTTTAAAGTCTATTGCTCTATAGGCTGAGCATTAGAAATCAAAATGCTCCAGTTAGACTATTGTTCAACAGTTTCCTTCCCCTTAGCCATTATTCAGTGGTACAAACCCTATTGAGCTTGTCTTAGGATTCTAAGTTTTCTTAAAGCTAGTCTTTTTAAAAACCATATTGAACTAAATAGCTTCATAAAAGGCTCATTGTAAAAAGTAATTGGATTGTGGGATATTTGTATAAAAATAATGAGGAGGCTGCTTTAGGCAGTTTTCTGAGCTCAATTATCTTTGTGTTCCTAATAGCTGGCAGGAATTCAGAACTAACATTTCCATTTTACAGATATGCTGGTGATGAAATTTCAGGCGGTGTCCTATGAGTTTGACCTCATCACCTGCCATAGGAAAAAAATAACAATAATCAGAATAAATTTCTCAAGTGATGAACAATGCACATATGCAAAACGACACTGATTTTACTTATTTTAAACAGTATATGAGAGCCAGTGTGCTTTGAGCATAAGAGTGGGACTCTGGAAATCAGGGCTCCATTCCCACTCAGTCATGGAAACCCACTGAGTGATCTTGGGTGAGTCACACCTTCTCAGCCCCAGAAAACCCCATGATAGCTTCACCTTAGGGTTGAAATAAGTCAGAAATGACTTGAAGGCACACAACAACAATAAACAGTATGTAAACTCACCTGAAAATAGACAGGTTATTGATTTGTATACCACATCATTTCAATATATGTAAATGTTAGTAGATGAAATCTCAAGCATGCATATTTACTAACAAAATAGGCATTCCAACAATAAAAAGCAGGTTTTAAAATTGTTTTAAAACTGATCAAATTGGAATGAAATTGCAGGATGCAAATGCTGGGCGTGGATTAGTCAGAATCACATAATTAAAAAAAAACTTTAAAGGTGAGTGATTCATCCAGTCCTGAGTGCAAAGAGAAAATATGTACATTTTTGATATGCCTGTCATGTTCCCAGCTCTGTTATCTGGCACCCTGTTTGTAATGTAGGGAATGTGGTGGCTTAGTGGTTAAGATGCCAATTCTGACAATCAGAAGATCAGAAAGCTGGCAGTTCAAGACCCGAGTGCTGCATGATGGGTGAGCTCCTGTCACTAGTCCCAGCATCTGCCAACTTAGCAGTTCGAAAACATGCAAATGCATGTAGATAAATAGGTACCACTTTGGTGGGAAGGTAACAGCATTCAGTGCAGTCATGCTGGCCACATGACCACCGGAGTCATCCTTGGACAATGTTGGCTCTTCGGCTTAGTGAGATGAGCACTGCCCCCTGCAATCAGTTATGATTAGACATTCATGTCAAGGGACTACCTTTACATTTATTTGTAATGTACCATCACATGCCTCTTCATAGTCTCAAAATGCAAAATAGAAACATGTATAATATACTATATAAAATGAAAGATGGCATAATTCATGTACAAAGGGCTAATTCTTACATTAGTTAAGTTAGTAAATGATAGAAAAATAATTGAGATCCCCATGTGTCCTTTTACAGACTAAGGTATTTATTATGATATAACAAACAAACAAGCTTCATTTATATACCGCTTCATACCGCCTAAGCAGTGTCTAAGCGGTTTACAGCTGTAAGCTAATTTGCCCCCAACAATCTGGGTACTCATTTTAGCCACCTCCTCGGAAGGATGCAAGCCGGAGTCGAGCTTGAGCCCTTTTTCTGGTCTTGAACTCGCAACCTTAGGGTTTTGAGTGAGTGGCTGCAGTACAGGCATTTAATCACTGCGCAACCAGGGCTCATATAAGCTTTCATCATGATTAAAAATCTCATGCAAAGATAAATCTGTAGGTCATTAAGTAGCCAAAAGTTATTTGTCATCATCTATTTCAAAGCTGCGGAATTATAATCACAGCACTGGATGTATTTACCACAGATCTCAGCATATATTCACACATCACTTCAAAACACACATCACCATGCATTGATAAATTGTCAGGAAGGCAGTTAAAGCAAATCAGAGAAAGAAAATCAGAAATGGGATCTGGGTCTGGGTTTGAATGTGAGGTACTCTGATCTGTGAAGGCTAAAAGCACACATTACTCAGAGTCATGTTGGCTGTCTGCAGATGTTAAAGGCAGATGGAAAATCACTTACCCTGTAACACAGAAGTAAATTATGAGGCCTTGGGAATGGTAGAGGTTAAGCTCTTGATCAGTCAAGCAACACTGGCATGTATTTCCTCTTGATGTTCCTCAGTTTGAATTTTCAATCTTATAAAGGGCAAGTGGATTGACAGCCCCAGAATCATGCATCTATTCATTTATAAAAGAGGCAGCATTGAGACGGTGGCAATTACTAGTTCCCTCATGAGTCCAAAACAACAGCACACCATGATAGCTCCATTTCCCTTTAAGCCTTTACCAACAATAACTTTAGATTTCACCAGGCATTTGATTTCCATTGTATTTTAAATAATTATCTGAATGAATGAGGGGCTTGAGTTTTCTAAACAAAAACATCTTTGTAACCATTTCTGAAAATGTTGAGAATTGACTTGTCACTTTTTGTTTAAAAAAATCCTTAACCTTTTTCATAGAAATTTGAAAGGTTCCATATTTTGTATATGTGTTTACTACAGAAAAATGAATGATTTGACTAAGATGAAGAATGACTAAGATCTGGTCCTAGTTGTTCCTAATCACTCCACTGGCCTACATCAACACAAGTCACTTTGTTTTTTTGCAGGTAAGTAAATATCTATCATAAAAATCTCTGGGTATTATCTTGCTGAAATTAAACACTGAGGGTTGATTATATTATTGGTTCCTTTGTAGTGAATCTTCTCAGTTCAATAGAGATCCACTGAGTTTTGCACATGATCAATTCTTAAATCAACAGGAATTAAAAGTGGTTTAGTTGGATCATGCTGACAGTATATGGGACAATGACATCAAAGATGATGTTTCAGTTTTCCTTTCTCTATTTTCATAAGTAAAAGAGAGAAGACATGGAAAAAAGAAAGAGGAAGAAAGAAATGTTTCTGCTAAAGTCAGCATATGTTCTCTTATTCTAGGAGGAACCACCTGTCTATACATGAGCATGCCAGATTACCTGCTGATATAAATAAACTTGGCTTTGTTGACTCTGGTGGCACTCTTCCATTGTAAAACAGATACGCCTTCAGAAACTGAACCAAGTCCATTTCAAGCACAACAAAGTAAAAACAAACACATGTAAGAATAGCATTTCTATTAAAAGAATATGTGAAGGCAATTTTAAAAAAATGATTAAAACTGCCATAAGCCAGTAAGGGAGCCCACACAGAAGTGTCAATACATCTTTTCTTCATGCATCCAGTCACCAATACTGCAGAGAAAGGTCAGATGCTTCAACCTACATTGGTCTCTACTAGCCCATGCAAACTGATAATGACTGTTACTGCATGACCAGGCTGGGGAAACTGGATGGATGGTTTTCCACTTTGCCACTGTTCATAAAACATGATATACTTCTAAAACTTTAAAATCTCCCTTTACCTCTTCCTGCAATTCTTCATTTAGAATGACTCATCACACCTAAACATAGGCATACAGAACAAATTCCACAATAACACCACAAGCACAACTTTTTATTGTTTATAACAGGGCATACAGGCATTTCAGAACCATATCCAATGTTGGTTGATGAGCTGGGGCTATACATGCCTGCACATACATTTGTTGTTGTTAACTGCCTTCAAAGTCATCTCTGAATCAACTCATGGCAACCCTATGTATGAGATGTCTCCAAGACACCTTATTAAGGAGGTGACTTGATAAATAGTTTTTTGTGGGTTTTTCAGGCTATGTGGCCATGTTCTAGAAGAGTTTATTTCTGACGTTTCCCAGCATCTGTGGCTGTCATCTTCAGAGACTTGATAGAATTTGGTGCACTTCCTTAAGTGAAAAATTAACTTATAATCTGCAACTGGTCAGGGATAGCTAAAGGAAGATAGTTTCCTGGCAATTTGGTCACCATTTCTCTTCTAAAATACAGATGTGACATCAACAGAAGGACTGTTAATAAATCAACTGAAGTTTTGGAATATAGTGCACCCTTTCCATTCATGTGAGTTAGGTTCCAGGCCACCCTATGGTTGACAAAAAACCACCGGAGCTCCAACCCATATTTGTCAATGGGTGGCAACATGTGTCCACCTGGATCAGTGTGCCTATGGACACACACCACCATTGGCTAATGTGGAACAGGCCAATTCACTGGAGCTCCAATCCACAGATGGCTAGCCCACCAATATGGCAGGCCCACTGTAGTACTTTTTGATACAATAATTTACAGTTGTAAAGGAGATACATGAGCAGTGGACTTGATGTAAATATAAGTGGAAGATGTGTAAGACTATGGTGTTTCATTATAATACTTTAACTAATTTTTGAGGGGAAGGGGGTAAATGGTTATTTGTAAACACATTCAAAATCTAAATTAGAAAATAAAGATAAAAAGAAACAAAATGGGTACAATATCATTTTAGCCGATAAGCTCACCCTTTTTTGTAACAAATGATAACAATTTGCTTCACCTCCATCTCATCAAAGGTAATATATTTCAGAGTTTTCATTTTGTAGCTGAAAACAAATCATATTCCTGCAAAGGACAAGAGAAGGTAAAATACCTGTCTTTCCTATATATTTTCCAACTGTTTCCTGCTACTGTCTGGAGATCTTCTAAATGCCCTCCATGAATTGGGATAGGAATCTGTTTCATTTTCTACTATCACCACATTTTTATAAGTACAATTTTATTCCATCCCACCAAGAATAGTATACAGTTTTATTTATGTATTGGTACAATATCCACATAAAATGTTTCCACACATTTTTGCATACATTTCTTCTAAGGTATACATTTTGTATGCAATTTCCCTCTACGTGTGAATTTTTGCAAGTAATTCACCTTAGTCAAGTGTCACTCATGGGGAGTGGGTAATATTTGTTTTTTTAAAATATGATTATAAGTAAATGATGATGTACAAACCATATCACAATAAAGCAAAATAAAACAATTCATCTCAGAACTTTGAATTATGTTGTAGGCCTCCTTCTTGGGTTCTGTTCAATGTAAGTGCTCATTTTAAAGTCCAGTAGTCTCTTTGTGTAAATCTTTGTGTAAAAACCAATGGTTCAGATGAGATAGAAGTTGTTTTCTCTTTTTTCTGTCTTTGTTTACAAAGTCAATGAATGGGAACCATTTCTCTATGAAAGGTCTTGATTTTGGGCTTCCTGTGTAACTTGCCTTTCTGTCAGTTTTTCAAGTAACCATAGTTCCCATACTTTTTTCCACCACGTATCTAAAGATACCTACCCTGTTTTCCAGCATCTGGCAATTTCTACTTGGGCTGCTGTAATGAAGAAATCTATGAGGAATTTATGTTTCAAATTTGAGTTTGTGTCCACATATGTTGAAGTGTCACTCATTTTAATAGAACTTAGAATTTTTAACAAATTACTTCCCGTGTTTAATGAGAGAGGTTTTTGGTTTTTTAATGCAGTTAACCAAGAGAAGTGGCATTTGAAGGGTTCTCAAATTCCCCCCCCCTCCTTTCCTTCTAAACAAATTCCCAAATAGGAAAAAACTTCCTGCATTTTGAGAGATTTCTGCATTCTTGTTTTTAACGAAACACAACAGAAACTGAAATCTTGTACCAAATTATCTGGGAGTAAGCCTCATTCAATTCAATGGTTTTCACCTCTTGTGACAAGGCATGTAATACCTTACTTAGCCTATCAGTAGGAAACCCTTCTGAAAGGCAACACTGAAATCCTGAGAAAAAAGGAGAATGGAGACCAAAACAAAGTTATTAAAAATAACAAATATTGCAGAGGTATATGAGATATTTTCATTGATATTTGAACATCAGTGTAACCAGTTATACCAGTGTAACAGCATTTTCCAGCATGGTTCTCTGTCCTTGTTGTTTCCTGAGGGTCTGGGGTAGATTGGAAAGAGGGACCATGGGCCTGCCTGGGCAGTGCAGCACATGTAATGATGAGATGATGAAAAAGTCAGGGGAAGTTTGGCTGTTCTTGAAGACCATCCTGTTCAGAGAAGCGTTCCCAGGCATTGCATAACTGTCACTTGCTATTTGATGTTCTTTTGTTGCCTGTTTTATTGAATCATTTCCTGTATTGTTATGTATTTTATATGTATTATCCTACTAGAGAAGGCCTCCCTGGAAGATGATTAACCATCCATTAGGAAGCCAAGCCCTCCCTCCAGTCCATCTCCCCTGATCCAGTCCTCAGAGGTAGAGAAGAACTGCTGGCCCTCATCCCCTTCCCCATCACCACTCCCTTCTCCTTCTGTGTCGTGTCTTTCTAGATTGTAAGCCCGAGGGCAGGGAACCGTCCAATTAAAAAGATTGTATGTACAGTGCTGTGTAAGTTTACAGCACTTTATAAATAAAGGTTAATAATAATAATAACAACAACAACATTGAAAATAAACAAAATTAATATACAGGCTACATTTTTAAGGACAAACACAGAAAGTGCTACAACCTGTGCTATACATACAAACTATTTATTAATAAGCAGTAGCACATGGGGTTTTAAAAACTCCAATCAATATTGCTACTCTTTTGCATCAAATTGGGTTTATAGGACAAGGGCAGCATGAGAAAACATACATGTAGAGTGCATTGAGCCAGCTGAGTTCTTAGTTCTGCAACAGGTTCCCTTCTTAAGCAGTTCCCTGAGAACTAACTGATGATGGTAGTTAAAATGTGTTAAAGTGCATACATCTTTGCAGCTATCACGTGAGAAAGGGATCATTTTAAATCAGAAAAGTAGTTGGTGGAATAGATATGCTGAGTATTAATCAAGTTACAAACAGACATAACAAAAGTACAACTCACACTTTAGAACAGAATTGGCATTACCTCCCTCTGGGCTTGCTAAGGGTCACTCAGTGGGTTTCCATGGCCTAGCAGAGATTTGAATCCTAGCCACTATGCCACACTGGCTCTGTGAGTTTAGCTCTAGTCACCCTCTTAGTTTAATTTCTCCCTGTTGGACAGTGTGCGGCAATTATCACTTTCAGAAATACACATGGAGGGAGGGAGCTGTGGAAATATAGTTTTCCTCATGCTGCCCTTGTCCTTGAACACTCATTCAAGCCCACAGGTCACCCCACTACCTCAAATGTTTAGCTTTTTGGTAAAAAGGGATACTAGCCCACATCTGTCCTGTGGCAATATTATTTAGAAACTAAGAACAGAAAGCTGAAGTCCAATATTTTTCAGGCACAGGAGTAGGCATGACAGCATGGCCTATATTGAGCAATTTCCACAATGGAAAAATAACCATTATATAATTGTAAGCAGAATGGTTCCGAATTGGCAAAGCGGTATGGCAAGGCTACATACTATAACCCTATTTATTTAACTTGTATGCAGAAAATATCATACAAAGAGTAGGGGAGGAGTAAGGAACATCAACAATATAAGATATGCAAATGACACCATAATACTGGCAGAAAACATCATGGAATTGGAATAATTACTAAAGAACATTAAAGAAGAAAATGCATAAGCAGGCTCACTGCAATGGATTCAAACTACAGGAAAAGAGATTCTACATAAACATTAGGAAAAACTTCCTGACAGTAAGATCTGTTTGAGAATGGAATATATTGCCTTGGAGGGTGGTGGGATCTCCTCCTTTGGAGGTTTTTAGAGTCAGGATGGCCATCTGTCATGAGTGTTTTGATTGTGTATTCCTGTATGGCAGGGAGTTGGAATGGATGACCCTTGAGGTCTCTTCTAACTCTGTGATTCTGATTCTATGATTCTATGCTGAACAGAAAGAAAAGAAAAATAATGAAAACAGAGGATCTACATAAATTCGACTTAGATAATGAGGAAATTGAAATAGTTAAAAGATTTCCCATACCTCAAATGTTGATCAGAACAGAGACCGCACGTGAGAAGTCAGAAGAAGACAAGGAAGGGGAAGGGCAGCTATGAAATAATTAGATAAGATCCTAAACTGTAAAGATATACAACTGAGCACTAAAGTTAGATTGTCTAAAACCCATCACCATATACAGATGTGAGAGCTGGACAGTGAAGAAAGTGGATAGGCAGAAAACCAACTCATTAGAGATGCTGTGCTAGAGAAGAATGCTGAGGATACTGTGGATGACCAAAAAGACAAAAAAAAAAACAGGTTCTAGAATGGATCAAACCTGAACTCCCCCTGGAAGCCAAGATGTTGGAAATGAGGCTGTCATACTCTGGCCATATCAGGAGAAGGCATGATACATTAGATAAAACAAGAATGCTAGGAAAGGTAGAAGGGAGTAGAAAAAGAGGAAGACTGCATGCCAGATGGCCAGACTCAGTACACAATGGGCCTTGGTGTACAGGACCAGAGCAGAGCAGGGGGATAGGGGGTCTTGGAGATGTCTCAGACATGGGTCACCATGAGTTAGAGTTGACTTGAGGGCTTTTAACAACAGCAACACAACAACAATTGTTGTATAGATTCACGTACATTTTCCTCTGAAAGTTATTTTGCTAATCCTTCTGTATGGCCCTGGAGTTTATTCCTTTAACAAAACCTTGGTTCAGGCTGCAATTAGCTTTTAAAATGTATAGGCCTTGTTGTGAGAATGTGTCACAAAGTTCTCTGTACTGGGATGGTATGGAAGGGAGGAGGGATGGCATTCCAGAGCTAAAAGATAAGCTGTTCCCAGTTCATTTTGGCACCTGGATTTTGGATAAACAACTTGGTAGTTGATATGGGAACCTCCCCCCCCCCTTTCCTTGGGGCTACCCTCTACTACAGATAAATGACGTGATGTTTTAGCAGCTTTGTAAGAAAGGGTATATAAGATAGTCCGAAAAACCCCAAAAAAACTATGTGGCGGTTCTAAGCAGAGTTTCTTTCTGACGTTTCACCAATCTGTGGCTGGCATCTTAGAGACCACAGATGCTGGTGAAACGTCAGAAAGAAACTCTGCTAGAACCTGGCCACATAGCTCGAAAAACCCACAAAAAACTATGGATGCCGGCCATGAAAGCCTTCGACTTTTCATCGGTATATAAGATAGTAGAGAACAAAGGATTCTTGCCTCCCAGGGAAGCTTGCAGCCCTGCGTGGACAATGTGTGAGTGTGAAGTGCTCTGCAGGGGGCATGATACTGGACAGAGACACTGAGTGTCTGGTTTCTTTCCTTCTGACAGGCTAAGTTGAAATGTGTGATTGCTTTTCTTTTTCTTTATGTTATTTGATATATACTTTGATTTCCTTTGGTTCTTTATATCTACTTGTCCGGCTCTATATTCTTTACTCTTCTTTCTACATCATTTTCTTAAAGAAACAACCTTCTTGAGACCAAAACTGTGTGGTCATTTTGCCTGTTCATATCCTTTGAACCCATACATTTGGCAACCAGATAGTCCGAGAATGTTACACTTGACAGCTAGCGATTGAGCTGTGAGCATGCACTTGACTGCCAAGGCCAAAAGTATTGCATTCAACAGCTAGTCAGGCTGTAAGTTTGTGTGCACCGAGGCCAGGTTTGGGTTGTGAGTGCAACACCTTATTTTATTCATAGTGAGTAGACTGTAAAATTATAAGAACTTGAGACATATCTGAATAGAATCATTGATTCAAAAACTGAAGAAAACTACAATACTTAAAAAAAAACTCACTATTTTGATTCCTGATGAAAGGGCAAAATGGTTGCATGTCATATTTTTCATGATTTCTGTTAATAAAACATTTAAATTAATAGTTTTTCCACAGCTTTAATATTAAACTCCTCATTATACCAAACAATCAGTGATCAATATCTTTCCAAATAATTTTTAATTAAATATCAGGATTTCTCTTTAAATTATTTTTTCATCCCTCAAATGAAAATAATCAATCCACACAAAAACAATTTTAAAACATTTTATTTTAAGTTCCCACCACCATCCTTTAGCAACTCACACAGTGCCTCTGTCATATGGCTTTTTAATGTGTGATACCCAATTTCTGAATGGTTGAAAGAGTTTCATTGTGGAGAAGCAGGTAAGGCTTCATATGTAAACAATTTTTAAATGCTGCAAAACTAACTTGGTGCCTTCATTCTAACAGGTGTAAGTTGGTTATATTTAGTCTCCAGGTTTGCTACACAAGAAAATAAGAACAGTCTAAATACAGTCAAAGATGTTTCAATCCCACTTGGTATTTATAAAAAGAACCTGCATTTGCTAGAGTTCCCTCCATATTCCTGACATCTTTCTGTTTTCCCTAACACAGAGGTAGTCAAACTGGTGTCCTACAGATACCTTGGACTACAGCTTCCATAAGCTCTAGCCAGCATTTCCAACTGTGAAAACCAAAACATCTGGTAGGTACCAAATTGCCTACTCTTGCCCTAATGAACTTTTCAATTGTATAACACCTGACCTTACACTTTCATAAATTAATGTTTCATTAAGGTGACAAATTTAGCTCCTTTTGATGGAGAATATAAATGTTCTTGGTTTTTTGTGCACCTTCAGGGGGTATATTTAGAAAGAGATGAACTGAAGAAATATAATACTATGCATCAAGTTAACCAGTTTAACATCAATTTTCAGTGTATTTACTTGGAAATGAGCGTCGTAAGTTTCAACAGAGTTTACTTTAAATCAAGGGTCCCTTGCAGCATAATATTGCTTTAAATGGAGTATTGACTTGACTTGTCATTATAGAATGTGGAGTGACATCATTATTACAAATGTTCTTTTCAAACTTAACCTCTTACCAGTGATCTCAAGGAAGTATTTTACTATATGTTACTTTAAAAGAAATAATATATTATGCAATATATTTCCAAAAACAAGTTTAGTTCAGAAGGTACCAAAGCAGATGATGAGGTGCGATGATTCAGTGATTTAGGCCACAATTTTAGGAGGTGGGTTACTAAGTGGGAAACCACCACCAGTGTACCGTGGAACTCTTGTCCTCTGTCCTGAGAAGTCATGTTCCATGTTATTCAAGGCTCTTTCCTTCTCCCTTAGGGGTGGGGGAAAACAAGAAAGAAGAAAAATAATATGGTGCTTTAATACTTTCTCCCTTGGAATCATTTTCAAAAGTTTCTAAAGTTTTTTCAGTTGCACTGTTCTATCAGGAGATCATTAAAATATGTTGATGAAAGCCTGTTAAGTTAAACAGCCACAATTAGACGTCTGTTTGGAACTAATTAAGTGACTGCTGATGGTATGCAGAATTATTAAAAATTAGAACTAAATGAGCTCTCCTAATGTTTCCCCCTTAAAATGGTCAGAGTTTCTCATTAGAAGAAGAATGAGCGTAAGGTTTGTCGCTTGGAATTTCTAATCTTAGTAGTGTTCTTCCAAATAATATTTTGTTTTCAAATGAAAGGCTAAAATCAAAGGCAGAAAGGATATCTTTTTCCTTTGTTGAATTTTAATGAATAAATCGTGTTAACCATTTTCACATTTAATAGACTTATAGTGATAATTATCTAGTGTGTTCATTTTAAGCAAAACCAATACTGGCTACGTAGCTTTGAACCACAATCACCTCTAGATTTTACACCATAGAATGAACAGTCCCTGCTTGCATACAGCAGCTTTAAGAGAAAGAACACAATTTAACTAATTCACTCAACTATTTAATGAGGGAAGGGAGAAGCACAAGAATGTTTTTTCCTGATCTAAATTGGACAACTGCATAAATGCAGGAAAAAAATTCAATAAATTCATTAGGTCATTGTATAGTCATAGTACTGTGGGACTGTTTTCATGTACTGCAATAAACTATGGCTAGAACAGGTTTGTTTTACTAATATGATGCTCTACTAATGTAAGCCTTTGGCTTCCATGCTCTCTTTCATAGCCAATCATGGCTATGAGAAATTCTATTTCAGGAGCTGGGTGGTTCGTCTGAACACAACCAAGTACAGTGCGCTTGCATCATATGTGGGTGTGCTATACACGGCTTTCAGCTTATGCTGAAAAAAAAGGCAATGGCACATGCACCATGTTGCACCACGTGCACGAGCCCCAATGTTTGTTGGAACAAAGCACCAATTAAAAGCTCCAATAGAATGTTATACAGCACTAATTTTTTTAAAAAATAGCAGTGAAAGCTTCTGATCTCATGGCCATTCAGAAAAAAAAAAAGAGGGGACATACATTATCCCCATCCTGAGCTCACACAAGCATAGCTAAGTACATAAATGTTATTTTTATAAACACATTTCTTAAAATCTCATTTATTTTGTTCAAAATCTAACAGCAAGAACCTCTGAAACAAACCATGTGTCTTCTTGGAACTGGAGGTGTTACTCTAAATTTTCTGTCTAGTATTGTTAAAAACAACAACACTCATGCTGTCAGCAGGACTAACTTGAAAACCAGAGCTTTGGGGAGATTATATTGTTACAGTTAAATTGGTATACATAACTGAACACTGATTTCTCCTTCTAAAATAAGAGGACTGTGCTATTGTTTTTTTGGGGGGAGCGGTGGGGTAGGTTTCCTCAATCTGTACCACTCACTAATAAGTGTAGACTGGATACAGTTTGTGTTTGATATCTGCACTTTCATTAAATGAAGCATATTCAGTAGAACAGAAAAATAAGTTTAAAAGAATGTGTACATTTGAAGACTATGTAAAAATATATAATTTTTAAAATATGCATACAAACACATTTTAGTTGATAGTACAATAGATGGACATAGTAGAATTTGAACAAAAATGTGCACTAAATGTGAATTTTCAAAAAATATACCCAAGGACAGATTTTTTTAAAACCTGTTAAATATAAATCATCGTAGACTCAAGATGGGGTGGAGCAGTAATACGAGGGAGGATTCACACTACATTTTTTGTCCTGAGATGTGGCTGCATATCAGGTCTGTTGGTCCCATTTTGTTTTAGGTTTATGAATCTCTTTGAGTAATTGTAACCCGTGTTACTCATATATGCCATTGTTTTTGGTTAAAATAGAGCTGCCTCCTTTCCTTTCAAGGAGAGAAAATGATACAGAGTGATCCAAATCTATTCAGAAGTTTATTCACACTGCTGATCACGCAGATCTTTCAGGAAAACTCGGGGGGGGGGGTGAAATCCAGTATCAAATATCCCAGGTTAAGTGGCTTTCTTGCCAGCCCCTAGCCCCAAAAATGCATCGAGTGCATTCAGGACATGTATGAACAACAAGGATTTAACCCCAATTCATCCTGGATTATTTTTGTAGTGTGAATGGGGCCAAGGAAATCCATAGGAACAAATCTTCCCATTCCTATTCTTAAAAATGGCCAGTGCCATCAACATATGCACCTAAGTAGGTCAAGATGTGCAAGAGGCCCTTGTGGTCAATCCCTCTGTAGCCTTTCTGACAGAAGACTAGATCTAGATTTAAAAGTTGGATTCATATTTTTACCCACACTTTGCATGCAATTCAGGCATTATTATAGCTTGCATGTGAAGCATGGCTAAAAAAATTTGCAGGTTTCCTTGATCATGGAAATATTTTAGAAAAAGAAGAGGAAGGCTTAAATATGATGCAACATTTCTAAGTTTAGAAATATAATGACTGACTTTGCATAATACTAACAAGTAACATAATCTTTGTAACACTGCATAATAATACACATATGCACACTTGTGACCCGGTTGCTTATGGATGGCCCTGGTCCTTATATAATATACACTCTCTGTTTCCTTTTAAAATATAATTGTAATAGAAACAAAATTCTACAGATAAAAAAGTAAATGTATTCTCTTCTATCTGAAATGAAAAGGCAAAACCCATAGTTCAAATTCTAAAGATTATAGCTGTTTTCAAAAGGACACTCAGCTGCTGGATATGGATTGGTAGACATTATAGCAGTACAGTGTATTGATCATAAAGCTCCAGGAAGGCCATTAGCCACGAACAATTGTTGCTAATTCCAAACATCAAGGCAGCATTATGCCATTTGCAGCTGAACAGAGGTCGCCTTTGATGACTGACTATTTTGCTAATTCAGTCATCAGAAATGGTTGCTGTCTTAAAATGTGATTAAGAAAGAGAGGAATTTCCAAGCAAATTTATTATTTTGAATGGGGTACACTAATGCAGTTTCTTGGGGTACAAAATAGGGAAAGGGAAAGGGAAATAGCAATAGCAAGTACTACTTATCAGTGCACTTAAGTACTCCCTAGGTGGTTTACAATGTATTTACAATTGCTCCCAACAAGCTGGCTACTCATTTTAATGATGTATGGAAGGATGCAAGGCTGAGTTGACCCTGGAGCCCTGCCTGGGATCAAACTCCCAACCTTGTGGCTGTGAATGGATGCAGTACTGGCATTTAACCACTGTGCCACCAGCACTCCTTAAATGGGGGGGGGGCTTATTTGCATTATTTGAATTGCATCTGGAAAAGCATGTTTGCAAAAATTAAGCCAGATAACTGCAGAACAATACTAGGACATAGTTTTTTTTGTGGGTTTTTCGGGCTATGTGGCCATGTTCTAGAAGAGTTTCTTCCTGACGTTTTGCCAGCATCTGTGACTAGCATCTTCAGAGAATGCTTGCCTGGAAAGGACTTGGGTATATATATTGTGTGACCTGGAAAGGCAGGAGTGATTTGCATGTGTGTTGTTTTGTTGCTAATGGCAGGCCTCAGGGTGGGAGGGTCTGCAAAAGAGGATTAGTGTCTACTTCATAGTACTTATTGTCTGCTGGAAGATTTCACATTTGCCTGGATGTTCATCCAAGGACCAGAGAGACCCTCTCACAGCCGCAGGAGTTTACCGCATACCATGCAGCTGTGGACAAGTCTACATAGGGACCACCAAACACAGTGTGCAAACAAGAATCAAGGAACACGAGAGATATTGCAGACTGGGCAATATGGCACACTGGTTTCTCATTTGCATTTGCTGAGTCCTGGTTTTAGTGTCCTTCAAGACTGGTAGCGAAAGTTTATTTACCTTGAGGGTTTCTACTTTCCTGTTGAAGTTGTTCAAGTGTTTCAATGGCTTCCCTGTACATTCTGACCTGATAGTTGTTGGCATGGTCCAGAATTTCAGTGTTTTCAAGCATCATTTTGTGCCCAGGATGGTTTGTAATGTGTTCTGCTACTGCTGATTTTTCTGGCTGACCCAGTCTGCAGTGTCTCTCATGTTCCTTGATTCATGTTTAGACACTGTGTTTGGTGGTCCCTATGTAGACTTGTCCGCAGCTGCATGGTATGCAGTAAACTTCTGCGGCTGTGAGAGGGTCTCTCTGGTCCTTTGCTGAGCATAGCATTTGCTGAATTTTCTTGGTCAGTTTATAAAGCATTTGAAGGTTGTGCTTCTTCACCACTTTGTTTATTCTGTCTGTGATGCTTTGATGTATGGTAGAAATACCTTCCCTTTGGGTGGTTGCTTGTCTTCACTCCTCTGGGTTTTTCTGGGTCTGGCAGTCCTTCTGATGTCTGAGCTGCAATAACCATTCACCTGTAGAGCCTGTTCTAGATGCTTCAATTCATCTTCCAAGAAATGGGGTTTGCAGATGCATTTTGCCCAGTCTACCAATGTTTTGATTGTGCTTCTTTTTTGTCCTGGGTGATGGTTGGAATTCTTGTGCAGGTATCTGTCTGTATATGTAGGTTTTTTGTATACTGTGTGACCCTAATGTTGGTTTGATTTGCGGATGACTAGGACATCCAAGAATGGCAGTGTTTCTTCCTTTTCTTTTTCCACAGTGAATTGGAGGTTAGGGTGGATGTTGTTCAGATGGTTCAAGAACACGTCCAGATCTTCTTCTCCATGGTTCCAAATGGTGAAAGTGTCATCCACATATTGGAACCAAGTTGTGGGCTTTTTCGGTGCTGTTTCCAGGGCTTGCTTTTCAAAGTGTTTCATGTAAAGGTTTGCTATTACAGGGCTTAGAGGGTTTGCCATTGCTACCCCATCTCTCTATTCGTAGAATCCATTGTCCTACTGGAAATAGCTTGTGGTGAGGCAATGTTCGAACAGGGCTGTGATGTCTTCTGGAAAAATTTGTCGGATGAGTGTCATGGTGTCCATTATGGGGGCTTTGATGAACAGGGAGACCACATCAAAACTGATTAAAATATCTCCTGGTTTTAGTTCCAGGTTCTTGATTTTTCCTATGAAGTGAGCTGAGTCCTTGATGTAGTGGGGGCTCTGCCCTGTATGGGTTTGTAACTGTGTAGCCAGAAACTTGACCAAGTCATATGTGGGGGATCCAATAGCACTCACTATAGGTCAGAATGGAATGGAATCCCGAAAAACCCACATAAAACTATGGATGCCAGCCATGAAAGTCTTCTTTCGGCCGTTGAGGGAGAGAGCAGGCTGGCCCAGCGTCATCAGGGGCTGGCCTGAAGACAGAGTGCCCTCCCTCCATAACTGTCATCTTTCGGCCGTTGAGGGAGAGAGCAGGCCGGCCCAGCGTCATCAGGGGCTGGCCTGAAGATACAGTGTATCTTAATTGTAGATTTTTCTTGTACTGTTATATAATTTTCTTGTACACCGCTATGATCTATTTGGAATAGCGGTTTATAAATAAAACATATTATTATTATTATTATTCAACTTCACAAATACATGACTTTGCAGCTGAACAGCCATTTAGTATTAAATAGTATTGTTATTGTTATTACTGCCACTACTATGGCCTCTTACTTGTTTTCATGTTCCTTGCGTTTCTGAGTGAGGTATTTCTTCTTTACGTTCAGAAGTTCATTGGCAAGTCTTTCAATTTCATATTTGTATTCTTGACTCTGTGATTCATACATGTTCAGTTCCGAAGACAAAACCTTTAAAAGCCAAAACAAAACCAGTTAGGGAAAAAAAACATCATGACTGGCAGAAAGAACTATGGTTTAAGACTGTGCCTTAGAAATCTATCTGCACTGGGCAAATGTAAGCCACCCACTCTACATAATGCCTACATGTAATCAGCTTTAACCTGCACTGCAGATGCAGATCATTTTAGGGTCAAGATAGGTAACTGTACTTACACTGTTTCTGGAATTCATCTCCCAGTAGGGCAGTAAAACTGGAGATTTAGAGCCACTCCCTCTAAGGCTTTGGATAGCACTGAGCTGTGGTTTTTGTATATCACCCTGACAGAAATCTTCAATCCCTAGAGCACTTGCAGGTGCACCACCAATTCCCTTATGGCTCAGTTGGTCAAACGGGCTCATTTGAGTTCCATTTTAATGGAAATGAAAGAAAACTAAGAGAGATCTTAAAGTTCCCTGGTTATATCTGAGTCAGGAATTTTATTTTTTAAAAAATATTTATTCATACATATATATTTATACATACATACCATGAAAACCTCAAGGACCTTGGTAGAATGATAAATTAGAAGACAGAGAGACCAACACCCATCCTTCTCCCTTCCTGTTGTAACAGCCAGTAAGGGTACCTTCATATTTACAAGAGCTGCAACCTGCACCACAAGGATCTCTCCTTGTTCATGACACATACTGTACTCCTGAGGTCCCAGCAAGAAGAAAAAGCAACAGTAGCTGCTGAAATATATGTGGAATGCTGGGCTGAACAGCAAGAACAGTTGTCATTTGGAACTTTTACAACATGAGGCTAAAACGCATATTTTAACAAGATAAAAATATCTTTGGATGGTACTTATCACATGATGTCATGTTTGTCCTGCTGCCATCCAGCATTCCATTTGTTATTGTAGTGCACTTTTTCACTGATGGGTAAAACTTGTCAATAGTCTAAATGTCACTTTTATAGTGCAGTTGAATGGATGAGAAAAGTCTCTTCACTTCAGTTCTGGCATTACAGCAGTCATGTGGCAAGACAAGCATGATTCTCCTTTTTTCTTCCCCTCGCTGTTCCAAAGCAGGCGAACTCTGTGCCTGTTTGGTTTTTTATATTTATATTTTATATTAATCATTTTACCATAATTATGCAAACACAGCAAAATTAAAATAATAAATAAACCAACAGGCACAGAATTAGCCTGTTTTTGAATAGCGATTGGGAAGGGGAGAGGGGAGGAGAATCAGGCCCCCTCATGGCACTGACAGATGTAATGCTGGAATTGCAACAAAGAGAGACTCATCACACTAAAGAAGGGTGGGAGGAGGGTTCAAAGCAGTGAGCTTGTGTGGTGACTTGGGGGCCTTTCCCTGGAGCCCTTGGCGCCCTGTGCGTGGCCCTTTACTCCCAGGGAGTCCCCTCTTGTCACACTTTTCCCTCTAGGATCTCCTAGATCTCCATTCTCGCTCCCTGTTGAGCAGAATGAGACCCCTGGAGGTCCTATGTCGCGCTGCCACCACTCAGTGAATTATCAATGAACTATATTTCCCAAGCACACCCTGAGACAATGAACTATATTTCCCAAGCACACACTGAGACTTGCTTGAGAGAGAGATCTAGTTTCCTTTCTTGCTAACCCACAGCAATCAGTAACCGAGATAAGGCACGTGTATAGGAGTATAGAGATAGCAGATGCTTTTTAGAAAGAAGTTTATTTTAAAAAGGGATAGAATAGGATAGAAAGAATTTATAACACTCTTGCAAAGCCCCTTTGCCTTGCAGGTCAAAGAACATAGTTACAGAATTCATTCCAGGCAAGCCATTGTTGAAAATAACAAAAGGCCTAAACGCACTAGCTAACACATTCCTAACTACTCACAGCAGATGGGATTTGTAGTCCTTTTGAGTTCCTGGATGCAGGGAGGGCCCCCTGGCCTCTCGACCTGCATTCCCTTGAGTCTGTGTCTCCCAGACTCAAAGAGACAGCATCTGGTTTCCCCCTCAGGAGAGGATCAAGGGAGAGACAAAGGACCGCATGGCTGCACAAGTCCTTTTAAAGATTTTCCATAGAAAGTTCTTGAATCTCGCGGTCCTACTCTCTGATTGGTCAGTTTAGACCTTACATCAGCTATGATGTCACAGCTCATTAGCATGTGATGTCATCTCTCATTAGCATGTTCCTCCTCCCAGATTAACCCTTTGTAGTTCAGGAGAAGTTCCCAGATGACTGGAGACCCAGCCATCACAGCTTGCATGAAAGAAGAGAAGTTGATAAGAAATGTTTCCAAAGCCGTATATTCCTGTTTCCATTCATTATAGGTAAGGAATTGAAAGCACATAGCCAAGCAGCAAAGATGAGACAAGTTTCATGAGCTCAAAGATGGTCAACTGTTTATTAGTGTTTAAAAAGCTCAATGCATTTCGGCCACACTAGGCCTTCCTCAGAGACCTTCAAAAGAATTCACTGGAGTTGTGAACACTCACCAAAATATCTCTATGGCCCTGTATTTTGGAGAGCATTCACAACTACACTGAATTCTTTTGAAGCCCCTGAGGAAGGCCTAGTGTGGCCTAAATGCTAATAAACAGTTGATCAGCTTTGAGCACGTGGAGCTTGTCTCCTTTGTTTGCTGCCTGTTTCCTTTCATAACGCAATTGCCATGAGACATGAGGCTGGTGTAAAAATGTTCTTAGACAGCGCCTCCTGAACCAGCTATCAACATTCAGCTTCAAGCTGATTTCTGGTGGATAGATAGAAATCTGGCCAGGACAGTATCCTTCTGGATTACCTGTCAGAATGGGGATGGGAGCCCTGGTGGCACAGTGGTTAAATGCCTGCACTGTAGCCACTCACTCAAAAACCATAAGGTTGCGAGTTCAATACCAGCATAAGCTCGACTCAGGCTTGCATCCTTCTGAGGTTGCTTAAATGAGTACCCAGATTATTGGGGGTAATTAGCTTACACTTTGTAAACCGCTTAGGGAGTGCTTAAGTGCACTGATAAGCGGTACAGAAATGTACTTGCTATTGCTATCCTGTGAGGGTATCTGTCATTTTTTCTAATACATCAGTTAGACAAATTGTTATTAGGAAAGTGCTGCTTATCACTATGTTCATCAGGCTGCAGCATCTTGTAAGAGTCTACCTTGGCCCCTAAGCTTGTTTACATCTCCATTAAATAATTTGGTGGAGGGGATTTAATTCATTCAGTACCATCAATATGATGATAATACCAAATTGTCTCTCACCTTCCCATCTAATTCCAGGAATACCAGGTTTCTAAACTAGTATCTGCAGTCAGTAATGGTATAGATAAATGTTTTTAAAAATGAAGTTTAATTCAGAGAAGAGAGAGGTGAGCCTGGTCAACAGAATGCTTATTTTGACAGTAGGAATTTAGCCTGATTTGGATAAGTCCATCTCAAAGTCTGAGGTTCACAGCTTTTGATCAAAGCTTGAATGCTCAGCTGTCAGACACAGTCAAAAATGTCTTTCTCATATTCCCACTAGCTATGGCTATTCTTAGAAAGGCCTGGTTTGAAAAGACAAAGCCATTCCTTAACTATTCTTAAACTGGACTACTGCAATACATTCTATGAGAGAGGTGCTACTGAACAATGTCTAAAAATGTTACACAAACGCTTAAGCAAACCTAGATATCAACATTAAGTTACTCCCTGGTAAAACGCATATAGTGGCTTGCAATTATGCTCTTTAAAACCCTAAATAAGATTGAGACACTTGAAGCACTATTTATCCCAGTTTGAGGTTTCTCAAAAGCTTATCTTGCATGTTCAGCCAAGTTCAGAATGCCCCAGCATCAGACGTACACAGAAAGGCTATTTTACAGGGCTGACCATGTAGGAGCTGCCTTCTTCTCTCCTCATACTGATCTTCTCAGAGACCCACATGCTTTTCATGGACAATGGCAAGCCAATCAGATGACTGGCCAGTGCCTGGAGATGGGGGAAAGAGACCTGAGTCCAAACCTGCCCAGGAAGAATAAAATCTTGTACCTGGCAGTTGGTCTTGGGCTACCTTCCCCTCCACCCTCTCTCTATACAGATATTTTGTGCTTGTTTATGTCAATTTCCATTGTTGCACCTTGTGCAGTGTGGTGTGTGTGGCGTGTAATCCAATTTGGGGGCTAAAATGTGTTGTGTGCTCTTTGTCCCTCTGGTGGGGATCCCCCTAAGAGTGACTAAAGTCAGATTCAATTCAGAGACTGTTGGACATGCCACGCTTCCAGACAGCCTGGAACCAAACTGTGGCATTGTGACAATGTGGATTCCACATAGGCTATCCCAGGGTTTCCTTCCAGCAGGAGAGCTGGGGAAGGATGCGCATCAGATAATAGATTGCTTATCCAATCCCCATATCCATGCCCCTTGTCAAACTATACAGCTATGTATAATATAGTAGTGGTCTTTTTGTTTTCCATTTGGAACGTATGTACATGTTTCTCTCTTCCCTCAGCCCATGCTGGCCCATTGCCACTAAATCTTCAAGACATTCAAAAAAGAAAGAAAGAAGGAAGGAAGGAAGGAAGGAAGGAAGGAAGGAAAGAAGGAAGACATTTCCTGTGGCCATCTCCGGACTGTGGAATATTCTCCCCTGAGGGAAGTTCATCTTAGTGTTAGTGTCTTTTACCATCTTGAGTTATAAGATTATTAGTTTCATGCTTTAACTAGCATTTACCGTTATTACTTTGGTCTAAATCCAATTGCTTCTCCTAACTAGAGCAATCAATCAATGGGAATGTGATAAATCAACACTTATGCAAGTGCCATTTACTTTACTCTAGCTTGGACTAACAACTGGCCTTGGCCAGAAGTGAAAATCATGCAGTCCTCTAGATGCTGTTAGACATCCATGCTATCCCTATGGTGGCCAGCCACACTAGACCTTGTTGTCCAATAATGTCTGCAGGGCCACTTGATTCCCACCTGATCAAGGCTGTTGAAATTTTAGTTTCACATTATTTTGTGTTTTTTGGCTAAAGCTTGAACCTAGATATTCAACTGTTAAACATGGCCAGGTGTACACCACCTGCTCCAGTGGTTCTAATGGTGTATGATCTAGCATGGTTTGGATAATGTTATTTCGATTTCTGAATTTACTATTTTCCTGTTTTTCAATATTTTACATAAGGTGGGTGGGTGTGTTTTATCTGTTAAAATATTTTATTTCACCCCATATCCAAAGATCAATAAAATTAATTTAAAACCATTTAAAATGTGAAACAATAAAATATAACTTACAGTCTAAAAACATATTAAACTGTACAAGAAATCTGAAAAGTTAAAACATTTAAAACGACATACACAAGCTGATCTGTGAAACCAATTACAGCATCAACTGAACTTCTATGTGAGAACATTCTGTAACCAGGCACCACAACACATTAGGTATGTATTCACACACACACCACACACATAGCTATGCAGGAGTGTTGTTAGCTTCCTTAGGTATGATTCATAGACTGGCAAGGTATCAAAAATTATAATTAACAAATAATTAGGCTTAATACAAATACTGTATATCTGCAGTAAATAAAATATTTTACAGACCAGTATCTATGGTGTCATTCCCCTACACAAATTTTTATTAACTCATGGGCCTCTAGTTCCCAGGTATGTGAAGAGGAATTCTGATGTAGCATTCAGTTATGAAAGCTTTTGCACAACCAGCTATACCAATGGCAATGTGTCCAGGACAAGAACATACGTGCTAGCACATGATCAAATAAAATCAAAGCTAAAAAGAAATCCACTAGTGAAGTGTTTTTCTCCAATAACTTTACACTGGAATTAGGTCTTAAATTGCAAAAAACCCACCCCAAAATTAATATTTTGCATATTTTACCATTACACCAGCATTTACAGTCCTTTTGAACATTATAATGATAAAGGAACTTTTCCAGGAAAAATCATCTTTATTGGGAACAGACAGGTAAGCTAACCAACAGCCCTTGTAGACAAAATGTGAACTTTCTATTAAAAATATTTAATAAACAGCTAGACCTAGAAGTGAAAACATAATGAGCCAGTAGAATCTGCGTAATTTGAGTCATTTAGTTTCATCAGTTTTAATATTAATGAAGCAATTATTATAAATAGGCTATTTTTATTACCACGGCAAGTGCACAACCATAGTATATTTCTCCTGTGACAGCGCCACAATGTGTGAAAAACTTTGAGATAGTCACAGAACAGCTTAGAAATCAGAAGGCTTAGAAACCAGTAGATTTGTCATTTTGTTTCCCAGCTTTAACAAAATCAGAGTCTACATCCAATCTTTCTAGACTTTGATAATAGTTGTGCTCATTAGACACAATGTTCTGAGCAAGAGGGAGTTTTTGGTTAGCTCTCCCCCCTTTCCTTTTTTACAGGTATGTCAGTTCCTCTGAAGCCCTCCTTATCCACGGTAAGCCCTCCTTATCTACAAATTCTTTATCCATGGATTCAAGTATCCACTGTTTGAAAATATTAAAGATATATATAAATTTTAAAAAGCAAACCTTGATTTTGCCATTTTTACATAAGGGACACCATTCTATTATCCATTGTATTTAATGGGACTTGAGCATCGACAGATTTTGGTATCCACAAGGGGTCCTGGAACCAAACCCCAGAGGATACCAAGGGCCCACTGTACTAATTTTTTTTTTGCAACCTCATTTATACTTAAAAATACACACAACTGCTCCATGTTATTAGCTGCCTACATAATACATCTAGCCAGCAAAAAGAGGCAGCAGTAGCAGCAGCAACCCTTGAAGGGCATCCATCCTAGGTGTAGGCTTTAACTCTTGTTATTGTCATCTATGGCAACTAGTTGTGACTTTTTTCTTTACTGTTGTTCTTAGCATGTATGCATAAGAAGAACAAACAAACAAACAACAAAATTACCATTGTATTCTGTTGCATTTTCATAGTGATGAAAATGAGGGGAATGTTACATAGAAACCAAGAATGCTACTTCACATGGTGTTTCAAGCAGTTCCAGAAAGCATAAACAAGCTTTTCTCACCAAGGAAATCCTGCCTCACAGTGACAAGGGGTTAAGAGAGATTACTCTTGTCAACCCTTTAATAAGATGTGAGACTAATATACAAGGATGTACTGTTAGAGAAAGATGAAGGATTTAGCAATGTTTTCTCAATCCATTTCCGCTAGCTTGTTAAAGACAGAAGGAAAACAGTTTTGACTGGCACATTAGAAATTCTCACTCATTTAAAAAGGAAATTAAGCCTCATACAAAATTCTGGCAGTGTTTCCCAAGGCCCAAGTGGGATGCACATTTATAGTAATAGGTTGTAAATTAATGCTCTAATTAGATTTTCATTTCTTAATTTTATAAACAAACATTATACCACAAAATGCTACTCTCAACATGGTCAGGGATTTTACACACTAGCTTTCTTCAGCAAAACACGTAAAAAATTCATGGACATTTCCCTAAGACCATATTTCATATGATTCACTGCTATTATCCAAAGAAGAATTTGTTCTTCGTCTAATAGGGTTTGTGTTCTCCTTAAAGGGCTAAGAATATAACAGCTCTGTTCAATCAGAGCAAACGTTCATCTAGACCAACTATCAGTCTCC
The DNA here is from genome assembly GCF_019175285.1 of Sceloporus undulatus. Classification (NCBI taxonomy): domain Eukaryota; kingdom Metazoa; phylum Chordata; class Lepidosauria; order Squamata; family Phrynosomatidae; genus Sceloporus; species Sceloporus undulatus. The sequence continues at coordinate 208,121,126 of NC_056524.1, forward strand.
TGCTATGGCAATCTAGACAGTTCCCAGAAATCCACAAGCAAGGCACCAAGTCAACACCCTTCCCAGCTGGTTAGCATCAGCATGTTCTTTTTTTATTACAATGCCATTCTACTTATGACTATCTGAGAATAGGTACCACCAAATTCTGAGTAGACCTGCACATGATTTCATTGTCACTTATTGTAACTCAGAACTAGGCTGCCTCTGAATGTGAAGATGATATTTGGTTATCATGGCTAACAGCTACTGATGTGCAAAAGAAAAGAAAAGAAAAGAAAAGATGAACTATACAGTATATCACATTGTCCTCGTATACACAGCCAGCCCTATCATTAAGCAAAGTGAAGCAGCTGCCTCAATTAGTAAACTTTGGGTGTTATGCAAAGGCAGCAAATTGTTGCTTACTTAATAATCATTGCATTTTTACAGGAAGGAAGGAGACAAGCCCTTGTGGAATTTTCTGTCTCAGATGCCTGTTCTTAGTTGTTGGAGGAGAATAACTACAGTTTAGACTTATTTTTATCATGCATTGCTAAAAACAGCTTTTACTTTAAGTTGGCCCGAAAAAACCACAAAAAACTTACTTTAAGTTGCTTGGTTTTCTCCCGTAAGGTATGTCGATACAACTGCAACTGCTCTGCTGCTTCTGGACCAGGCTGACGGGCTAAGAGGTGCTTCAGTTCCACATACAGCTTCTCTTTTTCCTAGGGACAGGGTGGGATGAAACCAACTTACAACTGCACTTTTCCCATCTTAAAATATACAGAGGAAGAGGTATAATTACAGCACTCTAGAAATAAAGTTTAATAATAATAATAATAATAATAATAATAATAATAATAATAATTAATAAAAGCACATGAGACCAGAAAAAATCTAGCAACACAGCCTAGAAATATTTATAAGCTAAACTTTTTTATCTGTGGTATTTCATTTCCTGTCAAACCCAAAATAATTTCTATTATCATTGTGCAGTAGAACTATATAAAATGGCAGTATCTTTTAAACTAATTCCTACAACAGTGATTCCACCTGTCCCTTACCTTGAACCCACTGCCATACATCATATTGAAATGATGATAAAGCAAACATGCAAAAAAGTTGTGCAGTGTTTTTATGTTAAATACTTCACTTTTATGTATGCAGCGACCTTTCATAATTTCATATAGTCAGCTACCCATATCCACAGACTCTTTATCCATGCATTCAAGCACCCATGGCTTGAAAATATTGGGGAAAAAAGTATAAATTCCTAAGAGCAAACCTTGATTTTGCCATTTTATATAAGGGGTACCATTTTACTATGCCACTGTATCCAATGGGACTTGAGTATCCACGTATTTTGGTATCCATGGGGGGGGGGAGGTCCCCAATCGATAACAAGGGCCCACTGTATATTATTTCATGACTTTAAAAATGAAAACAATTCCTCATATTCAGAACTGATTTATGAAGAACCTATTTTATTTAAAATTGTTTGCTATGGTACTCAGTCTCATAGAGCTGTTAATCTGGTTGCAATTAAGAAAAACACATACAAAATGTGCCAAAAACTAACATGCCAAAACCCCAAGAAAGCTTTTAAAGGCACTTAGAACAAAGCAATAACAATTTAACAGCAGCAATACAAATCCCTAAATATATGGATAATTCATGGACAAAACACAGCCAACAGACTCAAGAGGCAGCAAGAAGCAGCAGAACGACTTAGAAAGTTAGCCTGTCACCCTTAGATATAGTGGAGGATGCTATCCTAGCTCCACTATTAAAGAAAGTTTCAAATGCTTATTCGGTTCATTTCTGTATGTGGGAGGAGGAAAGTCATTTTTTCCTTGCCTCAAGCAGCAAAATATCTGTTGGCCCTGGCTAATGCACCAATGTCCACCCACATCACTAATTTACTTCGTACAATAGTTATACAGTCAGACCTTGGTACCCACAGGGGATATGTTCCACACCACCACCACCCTGTAGATATAAAAAATGTGGGACTTCAAATGTGTTCAACTTGAGGAGGAATTATGTATAATATCACTGGTGAGTCCTATATTTTGCCCTCTGATATATCTTCTGCTTCCAAAATGTGTGGTGAATGCAGAAGTTCAGGCTGAAGCAGTGAAGTAATGAGGGTCTCAGTAGCAACAGGTTGTGCTTGAGAATTTGGGAGATTCCACAACAACCAGTGCAGACATATCTTTCTTCAAACCTGCCAGCCAAACTGAAGAGAAAGTGTGCTAGTCAGGAAGCAAAGGTCTCAAAAGTAAGGAAGCCTCCTCAATGTGGGTGGAAACCTTCTTTTTCTTGTACCTCTTACATGGTCCAAATACCTTCTACAGAGACCTTCTACATGGGAGCTCAACAGTGATTTCAATGTTGGCTTTGTCAACATAGGCTCCATTAAGGAGTGTTCTACATGCATTTGGCCCAGTGGAATGGATGGATCCTGTGTCAGTAAATAAATAAATAATAATAAAATTTTTATTTATACCCCGCCCTTCCAACGATCAGGGCGGCTTACAGAGAATTAAAACACAGCACAATCCATATTAACAATACAAAAAATTAAAACCATACAAATACATCAACACTTCAAAAAATAACAGGAAAAAAGCCCCATAGCCCAACCTCTTGGCCACGGAAGAGGAGGGAGGCCCACAGGATATTTATTCGGGGACCAATGAGTACCAATTCAGTACCAATGAGGACCGTTGGAATTTCAGCTTCCTTAGAGGGCACAGACAGTGCATGCTCATACAGCACAGTTTTCAGTCTTGTGTATCAGTTCCAGTTAGTCTGAGATGTAAAGGCCTTACAAAGTCTGCAGGGTTAAACAATTGTGCTGCTCTCCCAAAAAGAGAAGGCGTTGTGAATGGCCATCCCTGTCAGGGATTTTACCAGAGCAAACCTTGCACGTTTTAAAGAAGCCTGAAGTTGCCGTATTTCAAATACCAGTACAAGACCATTATACAGACCAAAGAATCATTATCCAAGTCTGAACCAATATCCAATTCAAAAAGCAGGGGTTTTTGTTAGCTGAAAAGACAATCTGAAATATCAATAATAATACCAAAATGTTATCTACATACATAAAATGATAAATCAGACCGAGGTCAATTGACAGAAGAGATAAAGAGCAAGCTCCAACGTGTTCTTTAGACACTTTTGATCCTTTCCCCCTACCTCAGCTACAAGCTATCTGAAAGTGTTATTGTAGAAGCTGGATAGTTCATTAACCAAAATAGTTAACTAATGTGTAGCTAGAATGAATCATTTTATATGCTTCCATCTGAAAATGAAGCTTGCCACCAGATTCGCTTCTAGTTTGTGTAGATAAAAGGTAGTTGCTGAAAACATAGCTAGAGGGGAAATACAGTGGTTTCACACTGAAGACAACATTCATTCAACACTAAAGCTGCTGTTGTTCCACAGAAGCCAATAAATCACTTCTTAATACTCTGATAGCACCAATCAGAAAGGAAAAGTACTGGAAATTAACTAAGAAACAGAAATACTGAAGGCTAAAAGGAAAACACCATCTAAGTACTGTTCTTAAGAATGAAAAAAAAATAGATTGCAGCTTGTCTGAAGGACAAAAAAAGGACAGTGAAACAAACTTTTTGGATAGATCTGTGCATCTCAGTCTTGGAAGATATTGTTCTTCAGTTATTATTATGCAAACCCTGCCTTCACTTAAAATGAGATTCATTTCAGAAGGGTGAAACAACAAGACTTTGATTTATTAGAGGAATGCCTTTAAGACAAAGTTCCATGTCACTACCATGTACATACCCACACAACCACTACAACAGGCTTGTAAACACTGATTTCTCTGTGACAACAAAGAAAACCAACCAGTCAAAGAAATCTCATAAAATCTGATCCACCCCATCCTCACTCTGGTTTTATACTACATAATAGATCCTATGTGTGATACACAACAAATATTTGCTAACAGATAATACATATGCTGGTGTTTGACTGTATAACTTCTTTCAAAAACCCCACATAGCTATTTTGGTAATTTGTTATTTTACTCAAGGTATCTCACACTTTAAATGCACATCTGTGGCACCAAAGAATGAAAATGTCATATTACAGGCTGAATGTTACATGACAGGTTAAGACAATCTTTGTAAACTCAGTAGCTGGAAAGAAAAGCAGACAGATACACAGACGTTTGTTTGTCTGTTTGTTTAAGGATGTCAAAATTATAATTTATGAGAACCAGCTAGGAGTAATGATAGCAAAAGGGCATTTAGAAGTTGTAATAAGTAGCAAAATGAACATGAACCAACAGTGTGAGTCAATGCCCCCCAAAAAAGGGCCAAATCTATTTTAAGTGATATTAACAGATCTTTGATGTCCAGATTCAGTATTAAAGATACCAAATCAAAATCTGGTACTAATTTGCTTCCCACAAACTTTATTTAGAAGTTTGTGCTCAATTTGTAACATAGCAATTCAAGGATATTGACAAGCTAGAAGTGATTCAAAGAGTGGCAGATATGAGTGGCAGTAGAAAAGCCATATATAGGGACAGACTGTGGAAATATATTTTTGAGCATATATGATGACTTTTCTGATACACAAAAATGTCAGTTAAAAAAAAGTTTCTCAGTATTTCCTGTAGCATAGGATACAAACCAACGGGACTGAAACTGTGGGATAAAGCTTTAGATTAAATATATTATGGGGATACCACTATGGATGGGGAGAAATTTAGTTTGCAGTTCACATATACTTCCTGAATTAATATGTAAAGAACACAGTTTTCTCCAGAAGCTGTCCTCTGAATGCTTACTGGATTAAGGAAAAAATGGAGAGAAACCAAAACTGATGGATTTGCCCATCCCTAAACAACACAAGAACATCTCAGAAATAACTGGCTAGGGAAACTGTGAAATATTCTTGCCTTGAAACTTTCATGAAGGGACTGGGCATTCACCCATTAAGAATTCTCTTGGTATCTGTCATCCTTTCTTAGAGGACATATGGGATCCCTTCCAGTTCTACACATCTGTGAGCCTGAAAATGTAATTCTAACCTGGGGGAAATATCTGACTGGCCCTTGAAAAGTTTATCAAAAAAGATAATTCATATGCTCCATGTTCTGTAATGAAACATAGCTTTATCAAAGAAAGTTCTGATTTGTTCTTGGAAACCTGCAGAGGGCAAGGTATATACATACAACTGATAAGCATTTATGTGTATTCATTTTTTAAAAACTTCAAAAACTTTTGTAGGATGAAGTAGCAAATATCATGTATTGAAACTGGCTGCCCAGGGTTGGCACAGCTAAGAAATGGCATGGATGCTAGAGGACAAAGAACAGGAATGTGTCAGTGGCTTTGAAATGACTCTCCACCTTGGCTTCCTTCCATTCATAATGTTCTCATAAAGTAGAAATGCCTTAAAGAAAGAAAACAGTCCCTGAAGTTAATATGCCAGAGCCAAAAGCTTTCTTTTATGACAGATGGAATATCATCTGCTCCAGCTTCCATACTGGACCAGATCAGTGATCTATCCAGTCCAATGCTCTTCCCTGAAAAGTGGCCAGTACTAACTTATTCAGTGGAGTGGTAGAGCAACAAAGTATACTGAGAATGTAATATGCAATTACTTCTTAGATTAGAAAAGTTAATATCCAAAGTTACTACTCATAAATATAGAGTCCTATCTTGGTGATACAGAAATAAATGAAATGCAGCAAGAAATGCATTAAGAAACACAAATGACACAGAAATATGTAAGAAAACACATCTTAAAGGAAAATCTATGATCGGTTATTTTCTGGTCTTGATGTGTTTAATTAGCAATGAGTTTCAATACCTGCACTTCTGCAGTAAGTTAATATATGGAATACAGAAAAATCTTTAAACAGAAACAGAAAGATGACTAGAATGATATAGACATTATGTTTCACATTGAAGTTGGCTTTGTTGATCATGCCCTTTGTCTCCTTTTCTTCCTACTATGTGACACCATAACTTTTCCTGTCAGGATTCTGAGTTTGGATAAAGAAATGAACAAAAATGTGTAACTACTGTACACAGACGTATAGTTAATCACTCAGTTGCATGGAATGGAGCCAAGATTTTCAAAAGCAATTCATGATTTTTAGGCCTGGAGCCAGAAATACTGCACTTGTTATGATTAGAGCTTACAAAGTCTAAAATTAGGTGCCCATGAACAGAGACACTAAAACAAAAGAACACGTAAAACTATTGATACTATTTACCAATTAAGTTTCACCAGACAAATTTATAACTATCACAGAGACCAGGATTCTTTCAATTTCTTCACAAGTGAATTTTTCACATGGCATTCCAATGAAATCATACTTTCCCATTCTGTTTATTTTTCCCATTACTTTTAAGTGTAGAAAATGGCAGCAAATAATTAAACTCTTGTTTTTCACAAACAACCCAGTTGGTATTCCTTTTCCAGCCTTGAATGCTGTACAGATCTGTATTTTGTGAGCAGTCCTAGTAATGTAGGTAAAGTTGATGGACTGCAAGTATTATTTGCAATTGGTTTCCAATTTATTTTCTCCTATCTCTTAACAAGGGCCAACCAAGTGCTTTGAACATTGTGCAATGGGGTGTAAAATAACCCTATTTAGAGACAACACATGCATTTCTATTAGAAAAAGAATCTATCTTTATGCAGCAGAAACTGGTTACCTGCCCAATATATATTACTTCCATAATCTAGCGGCTGTAGAAAGACCACTCTTGTATTATACTCAATGTCCTTCTCCACTAAACATGATCTGCCTCTTTTAAATCTTGTCAATTAATTTGTCACTGGGTTTAGAGCACTATATGTCAAAAGAACATCAGGAAAAAACTAGAATACATTCTTTTCTTATTAACAAAACATGTTTATAGTGCAGTACTTATGGTGGCTCACATACACATAAGAAAAAAGAAGGCAAAGATTTGCTCATTAATGCACAGAAATACAAATTTAAAAATAATTATAGAAATACAATAGATCTCACTGAAGAGGGAATGCCTGTGACATGGGGTCCTTCATACTACATTGTTATAGTGATATGATTCTACTGTACTGCCATGGTTACACCCTCTGGAATCCTAGGCCTGTTACAGACTGCCAAAATAAAGCTGCTTCGGGTCTCTTTGGAGGTACGCTATTTAAATAATGCATGGGTCCTAAGAGTCCGGAGGTTGCGCCAAAGCCACACTCCATTCCTAAGCACTGGAGTGCAGCTTTGGTGCAGCTTCAGGATTCTTAGGATGCATGCATCATTTAAACAGCATACCTCCAAAGAGACCCGAAGCAGCTTTATTTTGGCAGTCTGTAACAGGCCCCAGAATTATAATTTAGAGCAATATTTAAAATTCTCATCTAGAGAGCTCCAGGGCCTCACGAAACTCCAGCTCCAGGAGACTGTAGGATGCTGCCATCACAATTATAGTGGAATCATGCTATAATTGTGTAGTGTGAAAGGGCCCAAGACATCTTGCATAAAACCTTTCAAATAGAAAACTGTTCTCATTTCTGTAAAGTAGGTCACATGTTCTCCCTGCTCTATTGCAACCCAGTATGAAATGTTAAGAAGTACACCTGTATCTCATTTGACAGACTTTCTAATTTCTAATAATGTTCTAATTAACCTATAAACAAATGCAAGCAGAATTAGATACAGAGATGAAGTACTGGGGCTAATAGGGTGTAAAACGAAAACCCTCTCTCACAAAGGAAGACTTAGTTCCCGAACACACTGCAGAAATAATGGATCTCAGATCAACTTGAAACCAAGTTTCAAAACACACCGCAGAAATAAATTCATTTTTTAAGCACTGAGAAACCCTGACTATTGGACTGATGAGAAAACAGCATTTTCTGGGCAGGAAACAATGTTTTTTGTGCAGAAAACATTATTAATTTCTGTACATAAAATTCTGGTTGCTGCAGAGAATATGCTGTTCCCTGTGCAGAAAATGTTGTTTCTGAACAGAAATACCCTGTGCAAATTTTGCACAGAATAGATCCAGAACTACAAATAGTATTTGAAAACTGCAATTTTTGAAGACTTTCTTGCATCAGGAAAAAAAACTGCCAAAATTATTTGTTGCTTTCATTAACAAGCAAATTGGCACAAATTAACTGCCCTAACACAGAGAGACACACTAAAAGTCATGAACTGTTTCATCCCAAATTTAATTCAGTTCATTACAATAAGCAAAGGTTATTAATTAGAGGGTAATTGCAAAACAATGTCCACTATATAAGAAAATAAATTAAAGCAGTGTCCTTATGTCAGAGTTTCATATAAAACACAATAGAATAATGCAGTATTCAGGTTGTTTTGTGTATTGGTATCTGTCCTTCACTTCTGAGATGGGGTGGGATTTATGTTCCATTGGGTGAATAAATAATGAAATGCAAGTCCCTAAAATACACCAGTAGAAACAGATTTTTGAGGATATGGACAGAGCAAAGATAACTGATGAAGAGAGAAAGTTTATACAGAATATGATATTCTTGCTCTTTTTTATATTCCAGGATGTTAAACATGTCTAAAAAATTATGTAAGGCCAACTCATTTACCAGAAAGTCCAGCCTTATCATTTTAACTAGAGTGGATCAATGGTTGCACCCTTAATGAAGATGCATTCACTGTCAAAGTGAATGTAAGTCCTAGTGCTCCAGTGCTGCAGGTTTGGTTACATATTTCAGAAATGACTACTATCCTTGTTATACACCAAGAACGTTCTCAAATCATATTTTTTTCTACATCTTAAAGGCGCAAATATGCACATCATCATGTGTTTTACTGGAAGGAGGAGATATTCTGAAAAATCTGCAGTCCTCGACAAATGAAAGTAATGTTGTATGTTCGCCTTTCCTGAAGAGTCTCTCTGTAGGGCTTATAGCATCTATAGGCTGAACAATTAGTGCTTTAGCAGGCTATCAAATGCCAGTTGCCACATAAGCCCTATTGAAACAATTAACTAAGCATGAATGTGGCTGTGGTATGTAGCTTGGTCTCATGGCATCATGGACATATGTCACCCTCTTTCCAGTACCAACATCTGGAGAGAGGCTGCAAAGAATTGTACATTGTTGTTACTGATATAATAGCAAACCAGAAATAATCTGACAAAGGTCTTATGAGCATTTACTAGTATGGACGAAGAAAAAAACACTGGCAAATCTAATCATGCCTGCAATTTGATGCAGCATTGCCATGGAAAACAAGACTCAGTAAATCTGCTTTGCGGGTTTCCTTTTTATTGGCATTACAAGTAAATTGTTAGCAGCAGTGAACCATTTGCTTTATCATATCATGAAGAAGTGAAGTTTCCAAAGGGGACAAAGAACTCTTTTGCAAGATAGTATGCTGGCGGCTGGTATCTAGATTAATGTAACAGTACATACTCCCTTACATTTTCCTTCCATAAGCACACTGAAGATGGGTTTCCCTTTTTAGGATTTTGCATAATAAAATAATTTTCAGCTCAGGATGTCTATAATGAAATGTTTTATGAGGCATATGAGAAATTAGCATACAGTAACCTTCACTTTTTTTCTTGCAACATTGAGAAAAAGTTGCCTCAAGCTCTCCAAGATATCTACAATATGAATGTTCTTAATAAACTATTCTCAAAAGGTCTTACTTCTATACTAAAATTTCATGTATGTCAGCAAACATCTCTAAAAGCCGCAGCTTCCTAAAACAGTTCACTTACTTATAAATCAGGAAGACTATGTGTCTCACTCCCTGTGGTGTGCATAATATATCTGCTTCATTTTGAAAAGCTGTCCTCCCTTCCTTCGTCAACACTGCAAAGCCTCATACAGGAGAAGGATAATGGGACAAACTTTACATTTTCTACAATAATGCTCTTTATAGCATCTGAGTCCACCAAGAAAACAGACTTAAACACATATCTTTTGTTCACCCAACAAGACTTGGTGTAGTGGTTTAAGTGTTGGACTACAGATCTGGAGACCAGAGTTCGATTCCTAGCTCAGTCATGACCACCCATTGGGTGACACTCTCACAACCTCAGAGGAAGGCAATGGCAAACCTCTAAACAAATCTTGCCAAGAAATGTTCACCTTAGGGTCATCATAATTCAGAAATAACTTGAAGGCACACCACACACACATACTTTTTTTTGTACAAAAGGGCCATCACATTTAGTTGGCATCAGCCACCTTTTCTTGATTTCCTACCAAACCACTAGTATGAGAAATTTAGCTAAGTTTATTTGTGGAAAAAATTATAGTCCATCTTGTCAAAGATCCACTCTTCACACACATCACATGTGAATCCTTACTACATCTTAACACCCACTCAGGAATCCAAATATATTCCCTCTGATCTTTATCTCTACCAATAACTCTGTACATGCTTTGAAATCTTTGAAACCAAAGATTAGGTACTAGATTTGTACTAGCTTAGTTAGAATGATCTGATTTTTATTTGGAATTTTCTCTGTGAGTGTGTGTGATTGTTGCCTACCCTTGTTCTTCCCTCCCGCTCACCTGTCCCCAAATATTCTCTCTCTCTCAATTTTTCTCTCTGTGGATACATATGGAAACCTCACTGCAATGTTTTTAAAAGGAATTTCTCAGCAGAACCTCAATTCAGCCAAGGATCAGCCATGGTGATACTCTGTCCTATCATACAATATCCTTCTCCATGTTTTCTGATTTTACCAGTAGTGAGATAAGCATACAGAGCCCTCACATTGTGCTGATCATGGCCATGCAATACCTAATGTAATTACATTTGAGAGAAAGAATGGAGTGCTAATGTTAATCCAAGAGGACAGAAGCAAACCTGAGGGAGAAGTTTACTGAAATATTTTCCTGCAGCTGGATTGCATGGTTGCTTGCCAATTAAAGATAGATATAAAGTCAAATACTGATTCTTCTGGAAGTCAAAGCCGGGAGACTTCTACTCCAGTTCAAATCAATTGCTATACAGGGTGTGTTATCCAAAATGTGTGGGGCTTGTAGAGCCTCCACTGACAGTTGCAATCTAGCTTTAATTAATGGGGAGAATGTTTAGCTTGGCTTTGCAAGAGGGGTAATATATGCAGGAACTAAGCACCAACTATGCCAGTAGTAACTAACAGAAACTCCAGGCATGGGGAACTACATGAACTTTTATTAGAAGAAATATAAAAGAACACACATACTAGAGGAACTCACTCTCGCATGCAGCATACAGGGCTAACCAAATATAGAAAAGTGAAAAGGGATAGCAGAGTCTGAGGGGTGGATAACAAGGTATATTTACATATCCTGAAGATATGGTCCACGGAAAGCAGGAAAGGCTTATACCATGCAGCTTAAGTATGCTAGTTAGAGATGCAGACAGGAATGGATAAAGGACCCTCCGTTCTGGTAGTCAAGGGTTCCTGTCTCAGCCCAGGATTTCCTCTGCCCCATCCCGGATTCGCCCCTTTTCACTTGCTGCCCCTCACTCCTGGAACCTTCTTCCTCCACAAGCAAGAGCCATCACTTCATTAACCAGCTTCAAAACGGAGTTGAAAACCATCCTGTTCAGAGAAGCCTTCCCAGGCATCGCATAATTGTCGCTTACTATCTGATGTTCTGTTGTTGGCTGTTTATCGATCCATTTCCTGTATTGCTATGTACTGTATATGCATTATCCTACTTGTGAGTATGTATTTTCCCTGGATAATGATTAACCTTCCATTTTGAAGCCAAGCCCTCCCTTCAGTCCATCTGCCTTGGTCCAGGCCTCGGAGGTTGAGAGGAACTGCTTGACCTCTTACCCTTTCCCGTCACCACTCCCTTCTCCTTCTGTGTTATGTCTTTTTAGATTGTAAGCCTGAGGGCAGGGAACCGTCTAACTAAAAGGATTGCATGTACAGCGCTGTGTAAATTTACAGCGCTTCATAAATAAAGGTTAATAATAATAATAATAATAATAATAATAATAATAATAATAATAATAGGAATAGTGACTCAAACTGAAGCCTGAGTGAAACAGTCACTGGACAAGTGGAATGGCTGGCTGAAACAAAAAGGCTAGATTTTGGAGTGCTTTTATACCTTAAAGCCAATCCCAATCCATAGAGGTTCTGTGGGAAACCAAAAGCTTGATTGCTCCTTAATGGAACCTGAGAAGGTTTCCATAGTGGAGAGTTTGTTTTGATAGTCAGGAGATTAAAGGGACTGATTTTGACTGATTATGTTTGTGGACTTTACAACACCTAGACAAGATCTGAAGTCACCAGAAGTGAGAGGGCATGAAGGTGTGTTTAGGAATACACAAGAAATGAAAGGGGGATCCGGCCTTCTTTCATGTGGCAGAATTCATCTTTTGGCTTTTGGTTTCCATCAGAACTGCAAAGCAAGGGAGTGACAGCACTCCTCCATCCCCACAACTTTCCACATGGCTGGGTCTACATGTCATTCACACTACCTATTCTGGTGTTATGTATGCCATCACAGGCATATCCACACATGCTGGTGCCTAATGTTACATCAAACTATAGCCGGATTAATAAATATATTAAGAGATGTTCAGAGGCTTACAGGTGTCACATGGCTTTAACTCTTTAGTTGTACTATTTATATCTGAGAAATGCTTGGGGAATACTGTCTGGGAATTTGGAATGAGGCCATTGTATGCTGATAGGATGGCAGATCTTTATCTACCTCCATCTTCCTAATATAGATGTAGTGGCTAGCATTCTGAACAAGTGCTTTAAGTCAGCAATGACTTCTGGATTCATAATTCAGACAAGCTGGAAATGTTAACAATGAACACTGAGAGTGTTGGTATTCAAGCTTTCCTTAAGGATTACATGGATGGCCTTGGAAGTACTTCTGGATATGACTAGATTGCTGGATACTTATGCAGAAGATCATTTAGTCAGCTTTGCTTGGTTGTCAAGCTGCTGTCCCTCTTAGGAAAAACAGTACTTTTCACCATCATCATGCTTTTGTAACTTCTGAATTCAGTTGCTACACAGGGCTTTATGCAGGACTTTCTCTGAACACCATTTTGAAATTGTAGCTAACTCAATATACAATGGCCAATTGTTAACCAGGGGTGCCTACACATCACATATTACACCTTTGCAGAAATATCTGCATGCCTTTTAGTGTATTACTGGGCACAATTAAAAAATGTTGATCCTTACCTTTAAACTATAAATCCTCTAATGATTTGGGTCCAGCAAATATAGACCTTCACCATGTGAGCAATGCATAAAAATAATTTTATTTATGTGACAGAGCAAAATTGGTTTTTTGAATATATTGTTTGCTCCTAATTTCATATAATATTCTTATAATACTTTTTAATTAATGTATTGCTTTGTTGGTATTTTACTGTTTTTCCTGCATATTGATGTTATTTTAATGTGTAAGCTACCTTTCCAAGATGTACCTCCACAGAAGAAAGATATAACTAAATAAAATCAATCAGACTTCAAACCTCTGGGTGACATGTACAAATTGTTGAAGGAATATACAGTATCAGCAGTTAAGAAATTCCTAGCTAAAAATCTGCTGCCAAACTGAAGGGCAAGTTGGGGTGATATCTCTGCTTCAGATGGAATTTGTTGTAGCCTAGATGCAGTTATATCATCTTTGAGGTATCTCTTTGGCTCTTAAAGTGCTTTTGAGGAGTAAATTTGTTCCCTGCAGCATGGAGCAGATTGCACCAAAATGACTAACATTTTCAAAACAACTTAATAAGAGAAGAAGATACCTTGCAGCCTCTTACAAGATGTTCACTCTCACCCTGCCTTCCAATGACATGAGTTGAACATATTATCACTATACTCAGCATCTTTCCCATGCAACAAAGTATAAGCATTTTCTACAATATGGCAATCACTTTCTGCATATTTGATAGCTTACTTTATTTGGTTATCAATGAAAAATGTGTTTACCATTTACTAAGATAGCTCCAATGCCACTTTGGAAGACACCAAGGTTACCATTCTATATACACCTACAAAGGAGCATATACTGTACCACTGAATACAGTGCACCTTACTTTCAAGTAAGCATGCACATGACTGCATCTAATACACCCACTGGAGAAAAGATAACTAGAAAATATAGTGTCCTTGTGCAAAACATCATCAATAAAACAACAATACTATACTGTACTGTACTATACCAGTACTGTAACATTATACTAAACGAGAGGACAGCTTTAGTCTGCTATATTAAAAACAATAAATAGTGTTGTGCCATTTTACAGTCTTTTATGGCATGAGCTTTCACATATAAGACACACACACATGGGCATCCATTATGTTTAGGACTCAGACTTGTATTCTTAATTTTAGTTCCTAAGGTATAAGAATCAATTGATACCTGTTTCTGAAAACACATACTTGGATTTGAAATATAAAGGTAGACACCAATATCTACAATTCTTCCTCAAACATTATGTGCTGATATCTTAAAACCCAGAACACTTACGAAGGCTTAATTTCAATGCAAAGCACACATGTTAACAGTGAACTGCTGCTTTCCTCAGGCATTATATCAGTGATTGTTCGAAGATCCACTCAAAATCTATTTGAATGCAAAAAAGGTATAGTAGAATTTCTATTACTAACAGTTAAAATCTTGAACAAATCATACAAAAGAGAAACTTTACTTAGCTCTCATTAATGTACGGACCACCTTTGAGTAGGAATAAACAAAGCCTGGAAGTAACACATTCCAAATACAGTGGGCCCCTTCCATCTGTGCAGGTTGGTTTTACACACACACACACACACACACACACACACACTGGGGAGAATGTCTCAAGTCCATATTAGTCAGTCAGTGGAGATGAGCCGTGCTCACTGCCATTGGCAAATATAGGGCAGGATAATCTGTGGGAGATTGGATCCATGGGTGGCTAGCCAACAATTACAGCAGGCTCGCTGTAACAATGTTACTCAAATGATGTTACTTTTGCAAATCATGTAATTATCTGTTAACACTGATTTCCTCCTAAGTCCACTCTTCAACACTCCTTTTCTGTCTCTGTGGACAATATTTCTATTCAACCAGTCCATCAAGCCCGCAGTCTTGGTTTTATCTTTGATTCTTCTCTGTTGTGTATCCCTCAGATCCAGACCACAGCCAAGGCTTGTAGATTCTCTTTATATAATATTTCCAAAATCCGACCATATCTCTCCGCCTCTACTGCCAAGATTCTGGTCCATGCCCTAGTGGTCTCACGACTTGATTTCTGTAACATCCTCCTGGCTGGGCTTCCTCTTTCTCACCTCCGTCCTTTAATTTCTGTCCAGCATTCAGCTGCACGCTTTATCACATCAGCCCACCGCTCTGACCATATCTCTCCTTTGTTGGCATCCCTCCACTGGCTCCCCCTCCCTTTCCATATTCAGTGTAAGCTCCTGCTGTCGACTTTTAAAGCCCTCCATGGGCTGGCCCCTCCTTATTTATCAGACCTTCTTTCTCCTCACCTTCCCACTCAGGCCCTCCATTCTGGTAGTCAAAGTCGGCTGTCCCAGCCCAGGATTTCCTCTGCCCCATCTCGGATTCGCCCCTTTTCACTTGCTGCCCCTCACTCCTGGAACCTTCTTCCCCCGCAAGCAAAGGCCATCTCTTTAACCAGCTTCAAAACAGAGTTGAAGACCATCCTGTTCAGAGAAGCGTTCCCAGGCATTGCATGATTATCATTTGCTATTCTTCTTTGTTGCCTGTTTTACTGAACCATTTCCTGTATTGCTATGTATTTATATGTATTTTCCTATTATTTCTTAGATTGTACGCCATAGACAGGTTTTCTCTTATCTATTTATTGTTTGTATGTACAGCACTGTGCAAATCTACAGTGCTATAAATAAGTAAGTAAATAAATAAATAAATAAATAGTTTTTTTCTGTGTAACAAGTAATGAGTTTACGTTTCAATTCTAACTACAGTTGGCACTCTGTTTTTGCAGGGAATCTGTTTCAGATCCCCCCGCAAAAATGGAGGCTCGCGCATATTTAAACCCCATAGGCTTGAATGGGGCATGGGCACATGCAGGGTATATATGTGCCAGGGGCGCACCCCATTAAAAACAGCAGGTTGCCCCTCCGCAGATTTTCAAGGTTGCGGATCTCAGATCCCCGAGTTAGGAGGGGTGACTGTATTTTGGAAAGGCTACATTTTGAAGAGTTGCCCCCCCCCCCCCTTTTTGTCGGCTATTCTCTATTTTTTATATTGATTTTTTTAAAAAAAAACAGGAACTGAAAAGGAGAAACTAAAATGTAACAGAAAAAGTAACAAACAAATTTTCAAAACAATAACAACAGCAAAAAAAAAAAAAACCCATGATGTAGCTCATTGGACCATACAGTGAGTTATATAATGAAATGCTTTTTAAAAGGAGCTTTCCAAATTCTGAGAATAAATCTGACAGTACTCCAGAAATCACTTTCACCAATAGAACTAGCATTCTATGGTCCGCATGCAGCTCCCGGCCTGTGTCTGCAACATTCTTTTGCCAAATAACATGCCAGATTACCAAATTTCTGCAGCACAGCAACAGAGATGAAGGAAATTGTAAATCTACAGCACTATCTAAATAAAGTATAATAATAATAAATAATAACAAGCTTGCCATTTCCTTTTAAAAGAACGCAGTTGGGAAGCTTCCTGGAAGCAAAATTTCAATTTCAATGGAAATTACAGCTTATTGAGTAGTAAATTTGACAGAAGATGAGAGGTGGGTCCTCTAGTGAATAGTGGAGTGGTCCAATGTTGCTCCTGTCTCCTGGGAAATCGCCCACCCCAATATGTACGCATAAATCTAATAATGGTTTTCTTGTCAGCCAAAAACCCACCAAATTGAATGCATCTTCAAGATACCATGTCTCATCTCTATAATAAAATTCATGCATAGGGAGTACACCCATTAAAATGCAGAGAAGAAAGGCTTTCCTTGACACCCGTCTATCAAGGAGAGGTTAGACAAAATTAAATAAATCCCTTGTGATGCAACGAGTGCAATTACATGACCCAGTAGTATTGCATTTTAGCTCTAAAGGATCTTATACTTTCCCTTAAAATATAAAAGGGATTACATATTCATGGAGCTTTCCCAAGAATAAACTCAAACTAATTTGTCTTCTGGCTGCAACTTTCTCCTCTTTAAAACTGGCACCCTGTGCCTGAAAATATCTTAAACTGAAATAATATCAACATAGATACAAATTGCCAGGATTCCCTAGGGATGTAATTTTGATCCCATTTTGTCTAATTCCTCTGTCAAATTTGCATCTTGGTGCTGTCCAAGAGAACATTTATTAGAAAGAAAACTCTTCTTTCTTGAGTGCATACATTTACAAAGGTTCCATAACATTTATATCGAGGAAGTCTTATTTCGTGCTAAGTTAGCAGCTTTATTTTCTCCTACTCATGAAGTTAGATGATCACTATTGGTTTTTATTGGTAATTAATTTTCTTTTGGTTGACTGTAGCTGATTACCTCCACCTGGTGCAATTAAACTGATCATCACCATTCCTGGCTTTGTTATTGTAGTTTTGAGGTTTTGTTGTTGTTGTAGTTAAGGTTAAAAACTGCTCCTCTACTCAGAAGGTGTTGTTCAAATATGTCTAACTGGAAGTAGAGAAAAAGTTAACATGGGCGACGTTCCCACTATGGTTTACTTTGAATTGCAGATCAGGTTAAATGTCTGTCGTCCCCACTTGCCACCAGTTTCAATCCGATTCTGATCTGATAGAGTTCCGTGAAAGCAGAGTAAACACAGAAAACCTGCTTTTATTTGACAACACTTTTCAAGAGGTTCTTTTGAGAAGAATTGAATCACAAGCATGCTCAACAAGGGGAATGACCTTCAGATCAGAATCGCATCTTACTGGAGGGGAGGGACTGTGGCAGAGAGGTTGGCAGGGGTGTCACACATCCAGCCTTCATTTATGTATGCTGCTGCACAATCACACAGAGGGCTTAGGATTCAGTCCATGAGTCTTTGGAAAGTTGCTGCCACCCTGTGCAACCCAAAAGGCATTCGTTTGAACTGAAAAAGCCCAGTCAGGGTTGCAAAAGCTATTTTTAACCCATACCAACTATACCAACTCATTTGGTTTTGGAACTAACATGGGTTGGCTCCACTATGGGCTCATAGATATTTTTTTTTATTACCCCCATCTACTATTACATTCTATCCCACTCCTACGACTGTATAAATATGCTTTATACTTCAGGCCTTAATACTACTTTGTACTACATATGAAGAAGTAAGTTTATATCCATGAAAGCTCATGAGAAAATAAAAACCAGCTAGTCTTAAAGATGTTGCCACATTTCTTCTTTTTCTCCCCCTCCCTTCTTCCTTCTTATCTGTCGTGTAATAGTGTGAAATGTTTTAAGCAATCCAAAGCGGTGCCTATAATTCCATACAGTATGGAATACCACTTCTCCTTTCAACTATCCTGATGTTCACACCATTCAATTTTATTTTATGACCCTGGACTCTAATACTAATACTGCATGTGCAGGTGAAAAATAAGTGTATAGTTAATCCTTCCTACCTACAGGTTTCAGATCCAGGGCCGCCTGCAGATGAGAAAAGGTGTGGATGTGTCATGCACAAGTCCCACTTAATTCAGTGGACGGTAGCATGTGGGCATCCGCTTGTCCATGTGCATGCACTGCCACTGAATAATATGGGGCATGGTGATCTGTGAGTGATCAAATCCATGGAATGTTAGCCCACTGATATGGTGGGCTCACTGTATTTGGTAAGAAGTTTGTGGAAAGTCAGTTGGTGTCATTTGGGGAAATTTAGAAGCATACCACTGTCAAAGATAACATATGTATATCAGTCACAAACTCTGGAAGTAGATGGCAAGAAGACATATTTCAGTCCTGTTCTGTCATGGAAGGTTAGACAGTGATTGTTGAAGTGGGATGATATTGTGGAATTTTAGAAAGAAAACAAAACAAAAAAGGTCAGCAGGTTGCAGAACAAACCCAAAAGCAATCAGAAAGAAATGTGTTTGACAAATTAAAGGATACTGAACAGAAATACTGTAGCTTGCCAGGGGCATAGGAAAAACAACATCTTTTAAACCAGGTAGCTGAATGCAAAAACAACATCCTATTTTGAGAGACAGGTTGCCAAATATAAAGAAAGAGAGAAAAAGATGTCTTGAAGAGGAGAGCCCAAGAAAGCACTCCTGGAGGACACTGTAAAGCACAGAAGTGCTTACATCTTTCACTTTATATATTACACAGGAGGTTCTGGTCCAAGTCACATCCAAAGCAATTTGAAATGAATGTGACAGTGTTCACTCTGAAAGTAGCTATACATCAAAGTCATTATGCTGTATTAGACATTTGATTTGGGATTCTGTTTTTGTTTTTCCTTACAAACGCAACTGCAAGGGCACAAAATCCTCTTCTAATGGCTCCTCCAGACTGGCCAAAAACCTTAGGATTTGGCAAGAGTTACAATTGCAGTTACCAGAAATTTCCAAATTTCTGTACGATGTTTTGGAAGAACATCATATGGAAATTGGTGGCTGGAGGTAAAAATAATGTGCAAGAAGAGAAGATGGATATGGGGAAGAAGCAGTACCTTAACTTTCCAAAGTTCAGAGCATGTGCCGTCTCAAGCAGTTTTCAACAATGAAACAAAAACAAAAATAAGCAGGCTCAAATTCGCTGGCATTAGGCCTTTACACTAGTGGAATCAATTGGTATCCCCTTGTCTCTGACTGGCTTGATGTTTATCTGTTTTAATTGTTCATGTTACTTTAATATAGTGTAGTTGGGGAGGATTGATGGAATGTATTTTAATATATGCTGTATTTTATACTGTATTTTATCTGTTATTATAAACTGTGTCAATCCTGCGGGAGAGACGGCATATAAATAAAAATATTATCATCATCATTGTTGAGGTATGGAGCAGCATGGAAAATGTTCAGATGTGGCAGATAAGCTAATGGACACTCACTGCTTCTAACCAAGAATAGGTTGCAGCTGTGAATCTAGACAGCAGGTGATTGTCCAAGGCCACAGAGTGTGCCAGAGAGCAGCATGTAGCACTTATGTAAATATGCTGTGTCATTTAGAATGGTGGACAGTAATCCAGGTAACACACGAAATTGTACAGGAAGGGGTTGAGCTAGATTGCCACATGGCAAAAGTGTATATAGGTTCAAATCATCATTGTACAGTGTGGGTTTTGTAGTTGGTGGATGGTGTTGATATAGCTCTCATGTGTGTTTTGCAACCAAAAATAAACAGTGCCTCTTTGGAGAAAAGCCAGCCTACGGTGCTTTCATCTAGCAGCTGGTTTTCCTGGCGAAGCTCCAGTCTGCCAGTTCGTCTATCTACTCACAAGCTACCAAGATTACTCTGCGTTTATCTCTGCATATTTTCCTAACAATCATCATCATCATCATCATCATCATCATCATCAGGATCGCTAGTCTGAAACTCAATTAATGAACTGGAAAGCAAGTTCCTCTCTTTTGTCTCTGCCCCTAAAAATCATGGTTTTTCAGAGTAAAGAACTACATTCACTCTTGTAATGGAGAAAAGGGATTGGGCAGAGAGATACAGAACAGAGCAGAGTGAAAGAACCACAGAGACCAACTGAAGGCTGTATGAAGAGATTGGTCTTTATTGCTGCTGCCTTGGGCCTCTGCTTCACCAGTGAGACTCTGCTCTTTGCAGGACTGAGCACCTGACTTAGGCAGTGCTGTCCATCATGCAGAACAACTGTCTTGCCATCTAGGGCATGAAAACAGGACTCCTGCCGGGGGGGGGGTTGTCCACCACCACCAGGGTTGCTGCTAAAGGGAGCAATGCCAAAGGGGGGGGGGGTAGTTCCTATGGGGATCCACTTCAGGGATACATGAAGGTGAGAAGGCCTGTCCTTCTGGTCAAAAGAAGCAAGCCATGTTACCTGCTTTTACCATCTGTCTCTATATACATTACATTTTGGTTGTTTTTAACAGGAACTACTTTGCCTGCCCAATAAAGAAAGGACTTTTTTTCCAGAGAAGGAAGGTGGTCAACATATTCCGGGAGCAGGATTTGATCTTGGATGAGTATGCCAATCTGGCATATATCACAGAGACCTGGCTGGGGTGGCAGGGGTGTTAACCTCTCTCAACTCTATAAAAATAATTCTATAGAAAGGTTTGGAAAATGAATGGGCAGACATGATAAAATATTTAAAGTCAACTAAGGCACTTTACAGACTGCCCAAAAAAGGGCGGTCTGCCGGCGCCTCCGTTTCTGCCGCCAGGAAGCCTCGGCCTCCAAACGGGGAGGGTTCCCGGTGGCGGAAAAGGAAGCCACAAAAAGTGGCTTCTTTTTGTGTCACACTTATGATGCCACAAGGTGCCAATGGCGCACTTGCGACATCATAAGTGAGCCGCGACGTGCGGACACTAAGCGTCTGGCATGTCAAGATGGCAGTGCCCATATGTATAGGGCACCGCCATTTTGTACATGCTCAGCATGTACTAGGGTTAGGGCGTCCGGAAGGGACGCCCTTTCATAACCCTAGTACGTGCCAAGCACGTACTTTTTGCCTGTGCAGAACGGGCCAAAGTTTTGAAGAACCATTGGTGGTAAAATTCAAGAAATTAGACATGTTAATAATCTGGAAATAATCATTGAAATCTGAATTACAAATGTATGTGCTTATAGTCATGCAAAGCATCTTAGTTGAATTGAAGAAGATTTGTATCTGTAGTCGTAAAGGAGTTATATGTAAGTATGAGCACACTCTCTTAACCTTTATTCATAAACAAGATACATAAAATTTGATAAGATAGTGGGATGTAGATATATTATCTGTTACTGAGTTTAAAAGGAAAATATATGACCCAAGCGTATGACCCAAAACAGAGGATAGGCAGTATTGTTTGTTTTTACTGTATATATGGTTTTAGTTTAGGGTTGTCAATGTTATGTTATTGTTCTGTTGCGCTGTGTTGTGAATAATTTTTTTAAATAAATAAATAAATAGGATAGTAAAAAGGGCTGCAGCTGGAATGTTAACTGGTCGCCAGTTTGTTTCTGGGCACAATTCAAAGTGCTGGTCATGACCTATAAAGTCCTCAGGTCCAGGTTTGCTGGCAGATCATACCTCTCCATATGAGCCTGCCTGGGCTCTGAAATCATCAGGAGAAACCCTTCTCTCAGTCCCATCACTATCACAAGCATGGCTGGTAGGAATGCAAGAAAGCACCTTCTTAGTGACTGCCCCTAGACTCTGGAACTCCCTTCCGAGGTAAGTCAGAATCGTCCCCCTCGTTGTCTTTCCGTCAGCAATGAAATAAACTGTTTCATTATTCACAACGTCTATTGAAACTTGAATAAATTGAGATCTACAAACCTTAGTAACTTTATCATTTGACTGTTTAGCCTAACAGTTTATCATGACTTACAAAGCACACACAAAAATTTTGGCTATAAGGTCAAGCAACAAAAAAAATTAAAGACATGGTAGTATAAAACCATCAGTTAACTCTCTGTCAGAGAGTTCAGGTGCCAAACAAACAACAAATCCCAAAATTCTGTTAAGATAGTGCCATGGCAGTTAAAAGTGGTGTCAAACGGCATTATTTCTGCAGTGCAGATTAGACTTTAGCAACTCTCAGCAGGAAGTTCCATGTTTAGGAGTAATCACCCAGGAAAATCCGTATGTGAAAATATGGTCTTTCAAACAGCGTAATCCAAATATATACAGAACTTTATAGCTCTTAACCAACACATTGTATTTCACGCCCAAAAAATAAAACTGTCTTAACAAGGTTGTAACATTCTCCCTATAACTAATTCTGGTCAGCAACCCTGCCATAACAATTTGGGCCATCTGAACAGATTTCTGAAGAGTTTTCAATGCACCCCCTTACTGAGTTTATTATAGTAATCAATATTGGATATAATTAAAGCACGTGTCACAGTGACTAGATCAGACATTTATAGGAGCAAGCGCAGTTTTTTTACTAGCTTTAGTGGTACAAATGTACTCCTGCCTACTGCTGAAACCTAGGCATCAGAGTTCAGATCTGAATCCAGAAGTACAGTGTTTGCTTTGACTAACTGCACAAGAGCCTCTTAATTCAACGTAATTTCAAGATTCAGGATTTCTAGTTCTAAAAATGTATTCCTACAACCTAAGAATTATGAATATGTCAAGTCTGTTCTTGAATAACTAGTTCTTTTTGCATTTCTTCTCAGATATTTTATCTGCCTTCAGTATGTTCATGACAAGTCTTTAAAGAAAATGACTGACAACCAGCAAGTTATATGATATCATCCCACTGTTATCCAGTCTGAATGTGAAGGTAAGTAAACCAGACTTTTAGTCAATTAGACAGAAATCAAGTTTTAAAAAAGAAAGCTGCCTTGAAGGAAGACAGCCAGATTTTTTACAGTGTAATTCAGCCTAAACTTGACAGTTTCTTAAAGCTATGCTAAATATACCCCTAAGGTAATTACTATTACCTCATTCACTATTTATTTGCTCATTTAAAAAATTAGAAAGAGTAGACAAATGAACCCACACACCTGAAATGCCTGTTTACAAATTACTCTATGACACCCTCTGCCCTAGAAATATTTTCTGTTTTACAAAATGTAAAGTAAATTACATTTTATTAGAAGTGGAACCCTAGACTCAGAGTTAAGTTAAGAAGCCTTACTCTCAAGTAAGTATAGAGGTGGAGTCTTAATGTGTTCTTTAAAAATGTGCTAGAAACCTCAAAATGGCTTAAATGGTTTTTTTAAACCAATTAACCTATAAAAGATCATCATTTTTAAAAATTAAAACAATAATTATTAAATATAAAATGGAGGTTAAAAAGGAAATGGTAGATTGTTACACCAAGAAAAACCATCACTGCCATTCAAAGATCGGTTGAATATAGGCGGGTTACAGACGGGCAGGGGAGGACGTCTTGGAGGTGTATTCAGCTGAATGCGGAGCCTCCAGACGGCCCGCCCCGGGGGCGTGCTTCAGGTGTTGGAGCTTCCACACGGGGGGCAGTGAAAACGCCTCACCTGGGTCCGTTTCGGACCCGGAGCTTCCATACAGCCGCCTCGGAGGACGCTGCAAAAAGGGAGGCAGCTTCCGCACGGGCGGCCCAAACCGCGGCTTTTTTTTTCTTTTGCCGCATGAGAGGTGCGCAGCTGCGGCAGTCAGCCAGCAGCCGGCAAGTTCCCTTTTGCCGGCTGCGAAGTGCGCATGTGCACCGTTAAAGGGCCCAGGTCCCTTTAAACTTTTTTCCCCGCCCTGCCCAAGAACAAAGGTGGCCTCCTGCCAGCTGGTGATCAGCTGGTGTTGGCATCCTTGCCCGCTTGCGCATTGCGAGTGCCACCACTGGCATCATGGATGCCTCCTCTCCTTTGTTCCCTGTGGTCTTAATGAAGCTGCAATGCACAGCCACAGCTGTTGCCGCTGCCACCGCCATCTTCCCCGCCTCCTCTGCCCCCTCCGCCTCCATTGTCGCTCCAATGGAGGTCCCATCATCCACCACCATGACAGCTGTAGACTTGGATGACAGCAGCAGTGATGATGATGATGGCACAGAACAGCGAATGGCAGTGGCTGCCATAGCGCTTCATATGGCTACTGTTGGCGGTGCCATGGCCCTGGCCAGAGTGGCACGTCTCCGCCGATGCTGGCAGGTCCCTGCATCGCAAGACTTGTGGGACAACTTTGTCTCAACCATATGGTCTGACGAGCAATGGAGGCATTTCTTCCGAATGCCCCGTGCCCTCTTCCACAGGCTAGTGGGCATCCTGCGCCCAGAACTGGAGAAGGCAGACACAGTGATGAGGAAAGCCATCCCGGTGGAGAAGAGAGTGGCCATTGGTGTCTTTGCACTGGCACACAAATCCACCTATATTGTGACGGCGGCGCTGTTTGGGATTGGCGTTGCCACCGTGGGGGAGATCGTGGTGGAGTTTGCCCTGGCCATGGAGAAGCTGCTGCTGTCAAGGACCGTGTACCTGGGGAACCCACGCGAGGTAGGGACAGCCACACCACCTTCCCTTTAATCTTTGGCAGCCCTGTGATATTCTGTGTCAAGTGTCACCCCCTCACTGTACATTTGCTGCTCTTGCCATGGTGCAGTTGCGCACGTGTAATAGAGTTGTCATCTCAATTCCTCTGTTTCTCTCTCTTCCTTTCCCCCACAGATTATGGATGCTTTTGGTCGCCGCGGCTTCCCACAAGTGGTTGGCCTCATGGACGGGTGCCACTGCCTGATCATACCACCCTTGGGGCTGAGGAATGCCTATGTCAACAGAAGGGGCTCCTATTCTGTCATACTGCAAGGGACATGTGACCACACAGGAAGATTTGTGGACGTGGAGCTCGGGTGGCATGGGTCAGCGCACGATGCCAGGGTGGCACGGAATTCTCTCATCTACGAGGCCATGGAGGCTGGCATCTATGTGCCAGGGAACCCCAGCATCAACATCAGAGGCCAGCAGATTGGGCCCCTGATACTGGCTGACTGTGCCTACCCCATTCGGAAGTGGCTCATGACACCCTTCAAGACCCCCCATACTCCCAGACAGAAGATCTTCAACAAGAAGTTGAATCGCGTGAGGGGCGCCGTGGAGAGGTCGTTTGGCAGATTGAAGGCGAGATGGCGCTGTCTCACTGCCCCACTCCTGGTGGCAGAGGAGAACGTGGTGCCCATCCTGGTATCATGTGTCATTCTGCACAACATCTGTGAGACCAAGGGCAGGGTCCTGGACGAGGGCATGCGATATAGGCGCCGTTTTGTGCTGCCCGCCCCGGCACCAATCAGGAGGGATGAAGAGGATGCCAAGAAGGAAGCAGGGGAGACTGTGAGGAATGCCCTGGCAGATTTTTTTCTGACAAGGAGAATCTGAAGGATGGCTCCTGTGCCATCATCTGTGATGTCAGAGTGCATTGTTCTGTAATAGCATAAGCACATGAATAAATGTATCCCATTATCCACAGTTTGAGTCTGCCTATCATTCCTGATCTGTGCTGTGGGCATGTTTTGCCACGTGCCTGAGGGGGACACACACAAACACACACACACAAAAGGTCTCCTGGCGCCTGTTTTCCTGGGGCAAAAAGATACATCAGCTCCAACTGCCAATTGCCCCTTTGACAATGTATCAATCCCCCTCAAATTCAAGCTTTCCTAATGGCCCATTTGAATGTATCAATGGGGCACCCAGAGGGCATCTATTGGGGCCTGGGGTTCTTGCACCTATGCCGTCACTATATATGGGCACCTGTGCTCTGGGCCGTTAGGCCACGGTGGTCCTAGGCCAATGACAGCTTTCAGAGGAGCAGTTTGAATCTTT
>NC_056524.1:208157344-208237916 GCF_019175285.1 Sceloporus undulatus
GCGGGGGTCCAGAAATCTCTGGCTGCTGGAGGAATCACCTGAGTCGGGGTGTTCCTCCTCCTCCTCCTCCTGCTCCTCATCTATATGACAAGGGACAAGGGTCATCTCTGGCCTGTGCCCACCCTGGGGCCACATCTTCCCCTTGTCCCATTTCCCCCTCCCTTCCCCCCAGGGGCCCTGGCACATCTTACCCTGACGGGGCATCAAAAGGTCTTGGGCACATTCAAGCTCCGGGGTCTCCTCTTGCTCCTCCTCCACCACCACAGGCTCGGCTCTGGCTGGCTGGCCCGCCGGGACCCTCACGCGCTCCCCAATGGTGGCTAGTCTGTGGGGTCTGATGCTTCCATCACTTTTGATGAAAGCATGCAGCTCCTTGTAAAAGGGCGGGGGGCGCCCTTTGTAGTACCTCTGGCCAGAGCATCTCTGTATTGTTTGTATTGAGATTTCAGCGACTTGCATTTTCGGCGACACTCCTCCAAAGTTCTGTTGTGGCCCTTGGCTCTCATGGCTTCTTCCACTTCTCGATATGTGTCAGCATTCAGGTAGGACTGCTCCAGTTTCTGCAAAATGTTTGGCTGGGACCATATAGCTATGAGGTCAGCCGTCTCAGTATGAGACCAAGACGTCCCCCTGCCTTTTTTGGGGGTGATGGTGGATGGCTGTGCCATCCTGCCTGGTGGCAAAGGGGAGCCGCCACACAGCTGTGCCAGGAGCAGCCGAACTGTGCCCGTTCCCAGGTGAAAATGGCGCAGGAATGTGTGTAGGGGGTCACTTTAAATTCCAAACTTTCCCTTATCACTTTCTACAACCAAAACATCCGCCGGCAAAACTTACAACTTCCCGCGGTTCTAGCAACGCATGCGCACAAGTGGCTCTAGGGTTAGGGTTACGAGGCTTAAAATGCGCCGCAGCTGTGCCGCAGCTTCCACAGCTGCATGGCAGCGGACGTTGCAATTAAAGCTTGACTGCAAACCACGCATGTCCCGGGACCCCGACCCATTATGCGACGCAGCTGACACGGAGCTTTTAAACCGGCAACTTATATTTGCGGCGTAGCAATTCTGACGTATCGGTGCAGCAGCTTACAGATGGACATGCGCAGGTACGCCGCAAATCAAAAAGAAGCGGAAAAAAGCAGCACCTTTTTAATGCCGCTTCTTCCCGCTTGGGGCGTGCGGGGGGCGTGTTCATGCCGGCATTCAGGTAAAGCCCGTCTGAAGGCTCTACCTTCATGACGTCATGAGTACATCCCTTTTTGCCCGTCTGTAACCCGCCACTGTATGCTTATCCTAGCATTCAAAAGATTACTAAGATGGAACTCAAGGAACATGCCTAGAATGGGAATGGTTACAATGGCTTTCATTGCCATTCAGAGGGCAGATAATCTTGATTTTGCTTTTGTTGCAAAAGGTAGAATTGTTTTACTATAGAAGGCTTGTAACGTACAACCTTCTTGCCTCATTAATTTTGTCTCATTTTGTCTTCTGAATTTTCTCACATTACTGTACTCAAGTACAAGTCTAGAAATTTTAGTTAAAAAAATTGATAAAAAAAAAACCTGGGTTGACTTATCCATGGACGGTATCAAAATCAATAATGTTGGCCCCACAACCTGCCCTCAACTTATACATGAGGCTGACGTATAGTCAAGTAGATACAGTACTTCTGAATTGTTTTTCTTACCATAGAAAAGGGCAGACTACTTACACTGTATCTTCCATATGGTAGCATTAGGAACCATCCATCTGAAAGCACCCTAGTAGGGATGTGTCAATTATTCATCTGCTGTTTGCTATACATGTGAGATTTTTCTCTCTCAAACTTTTTATATTTCTCTTTACAAACTGAGAAATATGCCAGCTTCTCATTGAAACATGAGTATTTTCAGATATGGTGACTGGTAAACGAAGCAATGGGGTAAACATTCTATAAAATTCTATTTTTATTGCTTGCATGCTTTATTTAAACAGTGCCTCTCAGCAGGCAGCAGACATTCAGACAGCCCCTCAAATGCAGAGGAAAAAGAGCTGCAAGGAAAAGGACAATCAGCTTTAACTGTACCTATGGTTCTCTGTAATACGGGCTTAAATTTTCACTGTACCAGGCCAATGTTCTTATAATTTTGCTGTGATGAAGATTTCATGTTAATACCCCCCCTTCCCCTAGTAGACAGATTAAGAAATAGTTGAGGGTCATTCTTTCTGTATGATTATAAGTCAATCTGAACAGTGTTAATCATGTTCCGTATAGCAAGAGATAGGAATTTTAAAAAACATAGCACAGATTCAGAGCTGTAATCCAGTTTTCTCATGTGGTTCACAGTTGCACTTCTGTTTTGTCAACATACTAAAGAGAGGTATGGTGAATTTGTGAATCCTAGTTCTCTACTTGAAGAGTCAGAACTCTTGGCCTCAGGCAGACTTCTTCCTCTGGCTGACCTGGTACATGCTCTTACTTGGACTCTGTCTTTTGAGCCTATCCGAACAGCAGCCTTGTAAATAAGCCCATAACAGTTACTACTACAAACACAAATAAATATTACTTGCATGCTAAGGAGCTAGTAGTCTTCATTTTCAGTGTGAACATGAAAAAGCAACTTCATCTTCTACATCCAACATAGAGCTTGTCTACACGGTTTAAATACTCCTTATTGTGAGGATTGTGATACCTCCACAAGCAATTCAGAAGAATTCAGCCGGGGTGGGGGGGATCAAACTCTACTGAAAAAAAGAATCATAGTTTTTACCAGAGTAACCACATGTATCTGCAAGGATGTGCATTATCAAACATGTGCCATCCATTTGCTTTGCATGGTTTCACATGGCTGCATATTTTTGGCAGAAAGAGGACGAATAGATGCAAATTTGTGGAGAAAAGTGAAGACAATTAAGTTTCCATGTGAATATGTGAACATTTGTAGCAATCTACATAATACAGTGCACCCTTGATATCTGCTGGCATTTAGTTTTTATATTTTTTAAAAATATTTTCAAGCCGTAGATGCTTGGTTCCATGGATAAAGAATCCATGGATATAGAGGGCCAATTCAGCACATACATATGGACTAGCCTCCAGAAAAGCAGGATACCAGCCATATAGTAGGTAATATTTTTACTAGTCTTCTACAAAGGGGGCTAGCAAAATGGGATGACTCTTCCTCCACAGCCAGCACAAAATACAAACTGACTGAGTAAATGATTACTGGGAGAGAAACAGGTTTGTCCATATGGAATTCCTTTTCAGTCACCTATGCCAACCAGGCAAGTGGAGAAATTCAAGGTATCCAGAGAAAGGACCTGACTCATCAAAGAAGACAGAACCTTACTGTTCAAACTGGAATGGAAGTACCATCCAGTCTTTTAGAACAAGTAGGTGTGATGACTTACAACCATACTTGCCTGAGATCAATATGACCAGAACAAACTCTCTCATATTTAAGGTGCCAATGTCTGCTTGTCTATTTTTTAATGCCACTCTACTAAATCCCTACCAAATAGCATAAAGTTCCAGAGGATGTCCTTTACTGATACAAGAGACTGAATATCTGGTTCCAAATGTTATTTGCTTTTTGCTTCAAGCCTTATAACTTTTAAGTAGACCTCTCTGCTATCAAGGAGCATGAGACTGGTATTATGATATTCCAGGGGAAGAACGCAAGTGTCAACTTATATTTTAGCCCTCCCCCTACAAGCCTACTAAATAAGCCAGATGAACTACTGGAAAAGAAAAAAAGTCATCCTGAATCCTAATGAATCCCAACGAGAATAGAGTCACCGAATCAATTGATAAATTTGTTGCTGGGGACCTTCAAATCATTTCTGACTTACGGTGAACCAAAAGGAAACGTATCATAGGGGTTTCCTGGAAGAATTTGTTCAGAGGAGGTTTACCTTTGTCCTTCTCTGAGGCTGAGAGAGTGCAACTTATTCAAGATCATCCAGTAGGTTTACTTATATTATTTATTTCATTTCCTTATATCTTGTCTTTCTCCCAGTATATGGATTCAAGGTTTCCATGGCTAAGCAGGGAATCAACACCTGGTCTCCCAAATGTCCTAGTCTAACACTCAAACCACAACACCAAACTAGTTCAATTGCTAAATAGTAAGTCAATATTTATGTAAGTCCCATTGATTTAATATATCTCATTAGCTGAGACTAACAGCATTCAAGCCACTTAAATCTCTGACATGCCTCCACTGTACATAAGTAGTGCAATATAGTATCAAGCAATAAAGTATTAAACAATTCTGCATGTGCTGAAAGCACAAAAAGGCTTTTTTTCTGATGGTAAAGGATGATTTTCTCTAGGATCCATATCCAGAGAATAATCACCCAGTGTAAACACTGTAACCTGCATGTATGAAGTAAATCACACATTAATTTGTGGAGATGACTGAAAGAAATAGTAGTTAAGAGACACAGATGTTCTATTAATAATAGAGAGCTTTTTTTCCTATTCAAATATTTTATTGTTGCTGTGCAAATACAGGATAACCAATATTATACACACTTTGCATTTAAACATAACTAGTGGAACAGAAATAAAGGAGCTCTCCTTAGAGTCATTTTTGCTATGAATAATATCAAATCCTCTAAGTCTACTTAGCATTACATCTAATTACACACGAAAAGTATACAAGATGTCCCAATAGCAGAAAAGACTGTTGTTTATTTTATATCTTCTTCATTTACTGCTATTTCCCAGTGTTCAAAAAAGAAGAAGAAAAACTCAACAGCAGCTTGACAAGCAATGCTTTTTCTATCAAACCACTGCAGTCTCAAATTTAGCAGGGCCGAAATACCATACCAGCAAAAACTTGTTGTTACCAGTGTTCCCCAAGCTTTGGAAACCAAACTGACCTGAATTCATTGAAAGATCCATAAAAAAATCATCTCCTTTTGGAAGATGGAAGTGGCAAATCTTCCTGTTGCATTTACAGCTGTGGTGCATAGGTTTATTTCCAGGTTATCACTTTCCACCCACAGCAGCATAAAAGGAAGGCTCAGAGGGTGACAGGAATCAACAATGCCTCAACATTTTTTTCCTGCAATGGCACAGAAATTCCTGGGAGAGCATGGCAATTTGGTACAGTTGCTAAAGGTGAGAAAATGTCAACTATCTGTGGACAGTGGGGCCTCTGTCAGATTAATTACCGTATTTTCTGGTGTATAAGACGACTGGGCGTATAAGACGACCCCCAACTTTTCCAGTTAAAATATAGAGTTTAGGATATACTTGCCGTATAAGACCACCCCCCTCTTCCAATGCACATCAAATAAAAATTTAAAAAACAACACTGCATTTACCCCAACTCGTTCTCTAATCTTGGCTTGCTTGCTTGCCTCTCTCTCTCTCTCTCATCTATCTAGCTATCTATCTATCCATCCATCCATCTATATCTATCTATCTATCTATCTATCTATCTATCTATCTATCTATCTATCTATCTATCTCCCCCTCTCTCTATTTCTCTCTCTCATCTATCTATCTATCTATCTATCTATCTATCTATCTATCTATCTCTATTTCTCTCTCATCTATCTATCCATCTATCTATCTATTTCTCTCTCTCTCTCTTTCTCTGTCTATCTCCCTCTCTCCCTCCCTCCCTCCCTCTGTCTCTCTATTTCTCTATCTATATATCATCTATCTATCTATCTATCTATCTACTTATCTCTATCTATCTCTATCTATTTCTATCTATCTATCTATCTATCTATCTATCTATCTATCTATCTATATCTATCTCCCTCTCTCTCTATTTCTCTCTCTCATCTATCTATTTATCTCTATATCTATCATCTATCTATCTCTATCTATTTCTCTCTCTATCTCCCCCTCTCTATCTCCCTCTCTATTTCTCTCTCTCTCTCATCTATCTATCTATCTATCTATCTATCTATCTATCTATCTATCTATCTCTATCTATTTCTCTCTCCCTCTCTCTATCTTCCTCTCTCTCTCCCTCTCTATTTCTCTATCTATCTCTCTCTCTCTCTCATCTATCTATCTATCTCTCTCTCTATTTCTCTCTCTCTCTCTATATATATATATATATATCATCTATCTATCTATCTCTATCTATTTCTCTCTCCTCTCTCTCCCTCTCTCTCTCTATTTCTCTCTCTCTCTCATCTATCTACCGGTATCTATTTATCTCTATATCTATCTATCATCTATCTATCTATCTATTTCTCTCTATCTCCCTCCCCCCCTCTCTCTATCTATTTCTCTCTCTCTCTCTCTCTCATGTATCTATCTATCTATCTATCTATCTATCTATCTATCTATCTATCTATCTATTTCTCTATCTATCTATCTCCCTCTCTCTCTCTCTGTCTATCTCCCTCCCTCTCTATTTCTCTCTCTCTATTTCTCTCTCATCTATCTATCTATCTATCTATCTATCTCTATCTACCTATCTCTCTCTCTCTCTCTCTCTATATATATATATATATATATTCTATCTATCTACTTATCTCTCTCTCATCTATCTCTATCTATCTATCTATCTATCTATCTATCTATCTATCTATCTTCCTCTCTCTCCCCCTCCCTATCTATCTATCTATCTATCTATCTATCTATCTATCTATCTATCTCCCTCTCTCTCTCTCATCTCTCTCTCTCTATCTATCTATTTCTCTCTCTCTATCTCTCTCTATCTATCTACTTATCTCTATCTATCTATCTATTTCTCTCTCTCTCATCTATCTATCTATTTATCTCTATATCTATCTATCTATCTATCTATCTATCTATCTATCTATCTATCTATCATCTATCTATCTATTTCTCTCTCTCTATCTCCCTCCCTCTCTATCTATTTCTCTCTCTCTCTCTCATCTATCTATCTATCTATCTATCTATCTATCTCCCCCCTCTCTCTCTATCTCTCTCCCTCTCTATTTCTCTCTCTCTCTCTCCTCGCTCGTCAATCTATGTCTCCTATCTATCTCTAGTAGCTATCTATCTACCATGTCTCTCTCTCGCGCTCTCTCTCTCTCTCTATATATATATATATATATATAATCGATCTACGACTTATCGCATCTCTCTCTCTCCATCTATCTACTTACTCTATCTATCTAGATACTATGTCTCTATCTATCTCTCTCATCCATCTATCTATCTATCTATCTATCTATCTATCTTCCCTCTCTCTCTCTTTCATCTCCCTCCCTCCCTCCCTCTCTCTCTCCACTCCTATTCGCTCTCTCCTCTCATCTATCAAGCTATCATTTATCTCTATCTATATGGCTATCTATACCATCTCTATCTATCTATCTAGCTATCTATCTATCTATCTATCTATCTATATTCTATCTATTGTCTCTCTTCCTCCCCCTCTCTCTCTCTCTCTTCGTACCCTCTCTCTCTCTCTCTTATTTTTATTTTTATTTACCCCAGGCCTTTGCTGAGGCCTGCAAAGCCTGCCTTGCATGCAGGCAGTGCCCTGGCCTACTATAGGCCAAGTTAGGGGGCCTGATGCCCACAAACGCTGGCTTCAAAAGGCCTCCAGAGGCCTGAGAAGCCGGCAGTTAGGCGCGCGCTGGTTTTTCAAGCCTCCGGAGGGCTTTGGAAGCCGGCAGCCAGGGAGGCCCCCTCGCGCTGGCTTCCAAAGTCCTCCGGAGGGCTTTGGAAGCTGGCAGGACAACCAGGTAAGTGCTCTTACTGGCGTACAAGACGCCCCCCCCCCAACTTTTGACCCCGTTTTAGAGGGTCAGAAAGTAGTCTTATACGCCGGAAAATACGGTACATAAAATGTACAGTAGGAGTTTTCAGGTTAACATATACAGAAGTAGTCTCCTTGGCCAGTGGGAGGCTACTAGAATCACTGGTGCTTGCTTCAGCTTGATTTTTGTCAAGACTCTGAAGATGAGAGAAATCAAAGAAAGGGCTAGTACAGGTCTAGTGGCCAGGGAAATTGAAGGGCATCTGGGAGCTAAGCAGCTCTGGGGAGTGAAATCTTGTGCCCCTGGACAGTTTGTGGTTTGAGTCTGTGGCACAGAGATATACAGTCGTCCCTTCCAATTCGCGGGGATCCGTTCTGGACACAGGGACCAATATTGGGGTCCCATTTATTTCAATGGCCATGTGCCATTTTGTTCCCTTCTCGCTTGCTATCCATAAGTAATCAAGACTGTAGATCCCAAATCCGCAGACAAGGAGGGATGACTGTACATGGATATTGCTGAAGCTGGGTTCTAATGATGGAATCTGATCATGGCAAGGCTCCACTCCCCTGGGTCTAGACTTTGGCAATTTAGAAAGTCTGCCTCTTTGTTTAGGGTGGGCTGAATGTGCTCAGCTGTTATTGACTGTTAATCTCTGCTTACAATAGAAGCTGATGCACTTCCTTTCCTTGTAAAAGGAACCTTTCAGCCTGACTTGGTATGATCTGGCTACTTTTTTTGTCCATCTGAACTAGAACATATGACTCCCTGAGAATGCCATGGAAGAGAAGAAGAACTACGTACATGGCCTGTAACTCGAGGCAGTTGATAGTGCAGGACTGCTCTGTTGGACCCTGCATTTCTTGATCTGAAAGACCCTTGGTATGTAATAATAATAATAATAATAATAATAATAATAATAATAATAATAATAGGATTTATTTATATGCTGCCCAATCACTGGGAATCAACAGGAATCTTACAACAGAGGGGATAATAGATGGTTCCCTGCCCTCAGGCTTACAATCTAAAAAGACACGACACAAAAGGAGAAGGGAATGGTGAGGGGGGGGGAGATCAGGTCCAGCATTCTTCTCTTCCTCTGAGGCCTGAACCAAGGCAGATGGACTGGAGGGAGGGCTCTTTTTCTTAATCGAGGCCGAGCCTGATGGCGTTGGTCCTGTCCTTTCACTCCCTCCCAGGCCAGAAGATGACAGTTGGAAGGAGGGAGGGGAGGGCTCCACCCCCAAGATGCTGGCACCATGTTGAGAAGTACCCTGATAAGGATAGTACTAAGGGGAACACCTTAGTAGAGATACATTTCTGTATCTATCACAAGAGAGATTTCCTCACTTCCTAGAAAGGTGGAGTGATGTACAACTGACTGGAGTAGCCAGTGAAAAAGCAAATGCATGAGACTTAGGAAGTAGACTAAAACTATGAAGTCTGCTGATGTAGGTTCTTCTGAAGAGGGAACTATGCAATCTTTCCATGTGTCCCTTACGGTACATTGGTGTACTAGTTGTTCAGCTGTACATAGATGGCTTTTCTTTTTATGATTACAAATCCATGCTCTCTTAGGGAGTTCTTATAGTGTGCCTGCTTGTTTCCTGAAGGGATGAAAATTTCCAAAGGAAATCAACTAAAGAATTCCCTGCAGTGTCAAAAAGGCCATGGGGGCTATGATCAGCTTGATGAAGACTCTGATGACTAAAGCCAACCTGCAAGCCAGAGCTTGAATTCGTAGTGAGTGTTAACAAAAGCGAGGGTAGTTGCAGGAAAAAAATGTGTAAATCAATAGGAAAGAGGTGTGTCCTAGGAACAATTATTCTCAGATTGTCTGGTGGCTCTCCACCTGAAATTTTCTGTCCCTGAACATTTTATTTACAAATTTGAGAACCAGACTTCAGCAAACACCCCCCCCTTTTTTTTTTTGGGACACAACAAATACTATTGGGCATTCTCCAGTTTTCTTTTTCTTTTTTCATTGGGTAGTACTGGCTTTACAGAGCCCAGGTTTTGAAGATGAGATATCACCTGTTGGACTCCCAGGTTCTTTGAGGGAAACTTTGATGCAGGGAACTGTAAGAAGAAATGCCTTGGTGTCCTTAGCACATGGTGATCTAAGGTAGAATGCTGCCAAATGGGAAGAAGGCCCAAGAGCCTTTTTCTTATCTGAGAAGGGAGGCTGACCTCCTGAAGATGGATTTTACTTTGGCCTCCCAGGGTTCAGAAGGGAAACCGAGATCTTGCATAGACAGGTTTGAAGGGCCAGAAATCTCTTGGACATGAGAAACCATGAAAGGGACTAAATGATTAGTTGGAATGTTTCATTTGCCTTTTCATGTCCTGCTTTTGTATGGAAGACATGTCCTTCTTTTTGCCCTTTGTTTCAGTGAGGGTGTAAATTGAGGGCATCCTCACAAAAGAGGAGGTTGCATACATAGGACAATATGGCAAAAAAAAAGGGGGGGGGAAGAAGTCTAGGTTGATTGTCCATGTTCCAGTCCATGTTCCAGTCTTTTACCCAGATGGAGTTTCAAGTGATTGAATTGGAAAGTCAGCTATAGAGCATGCTGAAAAGATTAGTGTGTCCCTGGTGGCATCAGCTATTATAGTCATAGAGCTTTATCACACTAGCAAGATCCTACAGGCAAATGGGAGTTAAACACAATTTAAATTAAATTCAAATTCAAACAAAACTTGCAAATTCGGGGCGTTTATCACACTGAATTGCTTCCAAAACGAAATAACGTAAAGTTAAACTGTAGTTAAAGCGGATAAAACTGGCAGCTTTTTATTTTTGGGATGTTCCAAAAGTAAAAAGCTGCCACAACCTACGTCACCTTTGTCTTCACACGCGACCCTTCCAGTCTTGGCTTCTTTCTATTTTCAACCTGGCTTTCAACCATTGTCAAAAGTGGATCACCATCCCAAGACTGGTTGCCCGCTCCCTCCATTGGTGTCTGGGCCTTCACAATGTCTGCAGAGGCATGCCCTTTGTTACGTTACAGCCCCAAGTTATGCTCACCACAGACGCCTCCAACACTGGCTGCAGAGCCAACTGCAACCAGTTCTCCATCCACGGAAGATGGTCACCCAAAGAGCGCCAAGTCCACATCAATGCGCTGGAAATGCTGGCAGTATGGAAGGCATTGAAGTCCTTCAAACCCGCACTTTGGAACCAGGTGGTCCTCCTCCTCACCAACAACACAACGGTGATGTACTACGTCAACAAACAGGGTGGCACCAGATCTACCACACTTCTCAACCTCATCTTGAAGATCTGGAACTGGTGCATTACGAGAAAGATGTCAAGGAAAAAAGCAACATGGGACATACAGTAAATGAAATAAAACATGTATGTGAGAGTCAGGGTGACTCAGCAGAAGCCAATTGAGAACCACACAGGTGTAAATGGTAATACAATTAACAAGTCCTAACTGCCAAGGACAAGAAATGTAAAGTGGATAATTGGACAACTTGACAATTGTTAAGTGGTCAAGGCTGAGATGATGAAATCATTAATTGTAGGATGAACCAAGAGAACCAATGAGAATGGTGTACACGCCTACTGGGTGGAAACAGACAACAGTGGGTGGTAACTTGCATTGACTATAATAAGGACTATGAATCCCAATGTATTTTGTGGGTTGTAGTAGTGGATAGAGTGGATAGTAGTAGTGGGTAGTAGAGTGAGGAGTAGTGTATTGTTGTGTTGGATAGTTTGGAGCTGTATATAGTAGAATAAAGTAGATCTTTTATATAAGACTACTGAGTTGTCTGGTGTCTTGGGTGAAGCTACAAGAGCCAGCTGCATCCTGAAGAAGGGTGAAGACTTCTGTGGAAGCAAGAGTGAGAAGGCTTGGAGAATTTGTCAGGGTCTTCAGCCTATTCTCTGTAACTCTGCTAAGCTATAACCACTGGCCAAAACTGGTCAGCGCGGTGCACAACCAGGTGGTGAGTTCCAAGCCAGAGGTGAAGAGCCACAACTCCCATCATCCCTGACAAAAGATCCCTTTGCAAACCATCCATCTCCCAAGGGAAGAAAATGAGCTTGTAGACAAGCTGAGCAGGGCTCCAGACTCTTGCCACGAGTGGCAGCTCAACCCTCACGTTGTCCACCACCTTTTCTCCCTGTGGGGAACACTGGACATCAACCTTTTTGCCTGCCACCGCAACTTCCAATGCAGCCAGTTCTGCTCCAGGATCCCCTCCGCTTAGTCTCGAAGAGATGCCTTCCTCTTCCGCTGGTCCGGCAAAAGGTTCTACATCTTCCCTCCCTTTCCGCTCATCACCAGGGTGATAGCCAAGCTCTAGATGGACTGCTCAGATGCCATCTTCGTCACCCCTTGGTGACCGAAGCAACCATGGCTCGCTCCTCTTCTTCACCTCTCCAACAATCAGTTCCGACCTCTGCCTCTACATCCCGACCCTCTGACCCTCCACAATAGTCGAGTTCGCCACCTCAACATCGACACACTCCGTCTCATGGCATGGAGGATTCTACTCTGACAGATCTCTCAGCCTCGGTCCGAAAGGTCATCCTGGCTTCTCACAAACCGTCTACTCAACATTCTTACGCTCTCAAATGGGCTAAATTTTTGGCTTTCTTAACTAAGAAAGGACTTTCTTCCAAGGAAGTCGCTATTCCTATTGTTCTGGACTTCCTCAACTCTGTTGGATTCTGGCCTCTCCATCTCCTCCCTGAGATACTACCTTGCGGCCATCTGTGCCCACTACCAGTTTTCAGGTCGCCCGTCCTTCTTTGTCAAACCTCTGGTAAAGAAATTTTCAAATGCCTTGCTAACTTGAGACTGACTTCCTTGGCCCTGGCCCCGGCTTGGGACCTCCAACTCATCTAGGCAGCCTTGTCTGCCTCACCTTTTGAATCTCTTGCTTCCTGGGACCTCAGGCTCCTCACCTGAAAGACAGCATTTTTGGTTGCCCTGCCCTCAGCACGCCGGGCCAGTGAAATCTGTGCCTTCCGTGCTGACTCTCCTTACATGAAGTTCTTCAAGGACAAGGTCGTCCTTCGGCCAGACATTTCTCTTTTGCCTAGGATAGTTTCTATCTTTCCTCTTAACCAAGACATCATTCTCCTGACATTGGCCCTGAACCCGACGACCAACAATAAGCGCCGACTCCATTCCCTCATTGTCAGGTGGGCTCTGGCGTTCTACCTTGATAGGACTTCGTCCTCTCTGTGTTCTCCCAGACTCTTTGTCTGCTACTCAGCTCCCAAACTGGGACTCCTGGTCAACCCACAACATTTCTCTAAATGGTGTCCTCCACTATCCACCTTTCTTATCAACTATTTGGGAAGACTCCCCCTGGTTGCTTACCTGTAACTGTAGTTCTTTGAGTGGTCATCTGCGTATCCACACAAATTCTGTCCATCCTCCCCTCTCTCGTGCCCTGTGCTTTCTTCCTAGGTCTGCTCTTATGGCGGACTTTTTGAACTGAGCGACCTGAGCTGTTCTCACTCTGATGCATCTGGAGGCGAGGCAGCATTGAAGGGTGGTGGTGAGAAGAATACCCCTTGGGGGAAGATCTTGAAGCTCCAGGGCATATCCCCTCCAGGCTATTGACAGAACCCAGGAGTTACATGTTATACAGGCCGAAGATTGGTAAAAATGAGTCAGGAGATCCCCAAAGGGGGCAAGGGAACGAAGTGTGCTGAAATATCTCAGAAATGCCACTTGCTTTGATCAGCATCCTTCTTAGGGAAGGGCTGTTTATATTTGGACTTAGATTGGTGTTTTTCAGATGATTGTAGTTGTTGTGGAGGAAAATGTTGTTATCATTGGAAGTCCGAAGACTGGTTGGACCTACCCTGGTTGGGGGGTTAGGGGCGTTGTTGCCATCCCAAACAGCGTTGGTTTGGGAAAGGAGTCAGGGAAGTTGAGGAAGAGGACATGTCGTATTTACAGGCTGTGTTCATCATCTTGTTCTTGAAGTCAAGTTTCTCGTCAGACTCCTTATGACAAAGCCCCGAGGCATCAAAGGGGAGTTCTTCAATAGCCAGTTTAGCCTGCGGAGTCAGGTCGGAGGATCTCAGCCAAGCATGGCAACGAAGGGCCACGGTACCAGAAAGTTGTCTGGTGATGCAGTAACCCGAGGGTCTGGCAAACAAGATTTGCTGTGAGACTAAAGAGTGCGCTTTGGCATGGAGGACCATTGTGACACGTTTCTTGTCCTCAGGGAGGTCATGATAAAGCGGCAGGGCCCTTTCCCAAAGATGTTGTTGGTATGCGGCCATACAGGCAGTGCAGTTTAGGATTTTAAGGTCCAAGACTGCAGAGGCATATGACTTGCGCACCATGGCATCAAGTTTGCAGCCTTCTTTATTGTTAGGATAAGTTGCCGCCTTGGGGGTGAAACGAAGTTGAGAAGCCTCAACAATCACCAAACTGGGTTGAGGATGTTCAGAAAGCCAAGACTCATCTGAGGGAGGTGATCTTGTAGAAGTTGTTCAACGTCTTAGAGGAAGGTGCAAGGGGTTGAACTGGATGGCCCTTGCGGTCTCTTCCAACTCTATGATTCTAAGGCTGAGGTGAAGACAAAGAAGCCCAGGAACGCTTGACGATATTGGTCATAGACGGGAGGAACGGGATGGAGGCCGGAGTGGGAATGAAGGCCTGCAAGTCCGAATGGAGGACCTCAATGTGTAGGGTTTTACCCATTCGCACCACTTGTTTGGCAAATGAAAAAATATCATCAGAAGGAGAAGGTGCCTCCGGGACCGCAAGGAACTGAAACTGGTGAATATGGGTGTAGTCCAATTCTGAGTAGTCAGCGGACTCTGATGAGGCCGAAGGGGTCCTTGGACAAGTTGTCGTAAAGGTTTGGGCCGGGATGATTCTCGGTACTGAGGATTGTTGCCGGGTTAGGAGAGAGACAGATGATGGCAAAGGTTGAGCTAGGGCAGTATGTGAGGCTGCCAAAGAGAGACGTGACTGGGACAGAATGGCCGAGACCAAGGCTGCTACAGAGTGTAGCTGGGGTTTGGTGGTCTGAAGAGGCAGTGCAAAACAACCCTCACGGACCTCTGAGGGATCAAGCAGCAAGAAAAATATGCCCAAAGCCTCGTCAAACATCAAGTCCCGTCTGGAGGGCTCAGGGAAACCAGAAGAAAGGACGTCGTCAGCCTCTTCATCAAGGTAGACGACCTCAGAAGCCGCAAAGAGTTGGTTGGCTGGCACCACATGGGCGTGGGGAAAGCCTTCCCCTTTGTCTTCGGAGAGTTGGTAGGGTTCCGGTAGGGCCTGGAGAATGTTGGTACGGGACCGACGATCATCTCATGGCAACGGATGAACCCGAGGAGTTGCCTGGGCACATGGTACCGAGCCCGACTTGGTATCAACAGGTTCAACAGGCTCGCTCGCTTGAGACCAACGATCGGTATCTGAGTCCGGGGTCAGACGGGAGTTCTTCTTCGTACGTGAAGACTCCTTATCCTTTTCCTTAGAGGACTTGTGTTTCTTTTTGTCAGATTTGGAAGAATCTGAGGTTTTCTTCCATTTAAGAGATGACAGCTGGCCAGCCATATTCTGGTCGGTCTCCTTCCGTTTTTCTGGGGTTGGTGACCCAGGAACAGGAGACAGGGGTTTGCCCTCAGCAACATTAGCTTTGGCAGAGACTCCAGAGGCAGAAGAGGAGGGTTTGCCCTTGGCAGCAGGAGCCTTGGCAGGAACTCTAGAATCGGAGGAAGGGTTAAGGATCTGTGCGTACAGCATAGACTGCAGCCGCATCTCCCTGTTCTTCTTGGCTTGTGGGGTGAAAGCCATGCAGTGAGGGCAAGTCGAAGTGGCGTGGCCCTCGCCCATGCAAACAAGGCACGAAGAGTGTCCGTCGTGGCTGGGAATCTTTCCTCCACATTCCATGCACTTTTTAAATAAGTGCTAAGACATCATGGAAATTAGCCAAAGGAGTAGACAGAAGAATGGTCAAACAAGTCGAGTGTTACTGGTAACCAGAGTCCAAAACAAGCCAAATCACTATCCAAAGAGAGAAGTCAGAGCCAAAAACATGGTCAAAATTGAAAGCGAAAGGAAGGAGCAAATTCCAAGTGAGATTCCCTGTGCTGCTCACGCAGCGGACAAAAGGAACTGAAAAGAATGGGAAGACACCGAGGGTGGGCGGAGCTACCACCAAAAAGTCTTCCCTAGTGATTCCAGAAGGATCCAAAATTGCTGTGCAGGTGCAGAATAACCCATTTGTGTGCTTCGCAGAGACCACAAAGAACCACTGCATAACAGTGTCCCTAAGTCACACCTCAG
Source organism: Sceloporus undulatus (assembly GCF_019175285.1). Classification (NCBI taxonomy): domain Eukaryota; kingdom Metazoa; phylum Chordata; class Lepidosauria; order Squamata; family Phrynosomatidae; genus Sceloporus; species Sceloporus undulatus. The sequence continues at coordinate 208,173,306 of NC_056524.1, forward strand.
AGAGGCGGCCCAGAAGGATACCATGGTTGATGGTATTAAAAACCACTGAAAGGTCCCGCAGGACCAACAGATCCACACTCCCCCTGTCCAGTTCCCTGCATAGGGCATCCACCAAAGTGACCAAAGCTGATTCCATCCCATAGCCAGGTTTTAAGACAGATTTAAATCGATCTAGATAATTCATTTCATCAAAAAAAAAAACAAAAAAAAAAAAACCTGGAGCTGCAAGGCCATCACTCACTCCAGAACCTTGCCCAAGAATGAAATATAAGAGTCTGGCCAAGTTATCGAGAATGATGGGATCCAGGGAAGCCTTTTTCAGTAATTGCCTCACCACAGCTCCCTTTAGGCAGGATGGAAATCTGCCTTGCTGCAGTGAGGTATTCACCACTCCCATAACCCACTCAGCCAGTCCCCCTCCAGTTGCTTTCAGGAGCCATGAAGAGCAAGGATCCAGCATGCATGTAGTGGCCCTCATTTTTCCAAGGATCCTGTCCACATCCTCAGGCTACACAAATTTAAACTTATCCAATAATTCAAAACAAGCTGGATCTGTTTCAACTACAGCATCCAAATCAGGGTGGATTTCAGCAATTTTCTCTCCAAAGTGTCTTGCAAATTCTTCACATATTCAGGATGCCTGGTTCCTGCCTCATAACTATTGGTGGTTTATCTCTCCCCTTTTCAACAAGAAGTTACTCTTTAATAATTAATATAACATACCAAAAGTTGTAAGTACATACAACTTGGATTAAATGAGAGTCCAGACTGTTTAATGCTATACCCACAGATAAAACATTTTAAATACAAGTACAACAACAACAAAGTTACTATCTGTCCATTTCCTCTACCAGCCAGTTCTGAACATAAACTTATAAGCAATTAAACATGTATGTCAGTATTGAGGGCATGGATTAGAAGAAGAGGGTGGCTAAAAGAAGTGAGAGAATGCATGAAAAGATATTCCATCACCATTGACCTCCAGAGGAAAGGAGCAAACTTTGCTGTACATATTAATGCATTAAAAGGGCAATGTGCTCAGCTGGTCTACAAAAATGAAACTACCATGCAGACAGAGCACATCAGGCACCCTGTTAAATCCATCTCATACTGACCTATGTTAAACTAAAAGCAAAGAGCAATGCAAATGTGACAAAGCAAACCCCAAGAATGAGCTTGAAAATGAAATTAAAAGGAGAAAGAAAGGGGTTACATCCTAGTGGAATCTACATGCCATTTAACTTTTCTGATGCTGCACTAATTGCTATATACTTTCCTTACAACTCAATGTTTTACTGTCTAAGGAAATAACTGAAATTGCCTCTCTTCAAAGCTGTATCAAAACAAAGACATTGATTTTTTCTAACCCTGCGGTGACAAAACATTCAGTAGGAACCTTTAATCTGCATTTATCTTGTTTCCATGCTTGTATTTTCTTTTCACATAAGCTTTTAAAATAAATAGTTTTAGCAGAGTCTAAATTTTGTAATATTTTAACTGGAGACTAATTTCCAAAGCATACCACATACTAGAAATCTTGTTTTTGAAAGGGGAAAAATCCTACTGGCTGGTCATCCCATTTTGTTTAGTTTATTTAGTTAAATTATTCTTGCAATGCAATATTTCCATTTACTTCATGCAGTTTTGTTCTTTGTGTAGATACCTAAAAATCACAGGAGTCAGAATATTTTACTTAGACAAAAACACATACATGAACTCAAGAACTGTCATGTCATTTATATCAAATCACCACTCCACCCTACATTTTTACCTGCAGTTTTGGCTATGGATCACCACATTAAATTGAATACATATGAAATACAGTGTGAAGACATGTGTTTGGGAAGTATGGCCTATAAATGTGCAACCTTTTTTTAGATTTAAGTGTTAATCCCAATGCTATCAATATGCATCACACTGAACCAACTATGGAGTAATCTAATTTGATTTCCCTCGAAGACCGGCACAAAATGGATGACAGAAATAATGTGTGAAAGAGAGTATACTTTCAATTCAAGCAAAGGCAGTGATGTTGAAAGACACACTGAAAAATTAAATGTCTACACATACAAATCCAGGAAATCTAGCATAAACCACCAGAAGCAGTAGCAGCAGCAATAATAACTACAATAACAATAATATCATGAATCAGTTCAACAGTTCTTATTCCCTACTAACTTAACAATTACTGGAACAATCAAGATGATTAAGAATGGTCTGACCAAAAAAAAGATATCACTTTTAAAGCTGTTTTGTGTAATTTGGTTATTTGTTTGTTGTAAGTGGATGTAGAGAGGAGGACGTTTTCCTATACTGTACAGTATTTTTCTACCTAGAAATAGAATATGTGAATCAGTGCTGCCATCTAAAGTTAGTTAAAGGATATGCAGGATGTCTAATTTCATAAAATAATAAAATACCAGAATATCTCAATAGTAAGACTTTTCTATATAATGGATCAAGGATATTAGACCTCCCAAAGATAGCACTTATCAAATGCTTATCAGATTTGTGCTGGGGGAGGGAATAAGCAAAATAATCTTCCTGTAGAAATTCATGGGGTCACCACAAGTCAATAGGCGACGTGAAGGCACATACACACAGCAATATTCAAACAAACAAACAAACAAAAAACCAACAGCAACAATATGGCAGTGTGCCCTGGGTTAGAAAAAGAGAAGTGCACAGCAGCAACTGCTCCTCTGATAGAGAATAAATAAGCACGACAGCTTACATTAAAAATTGTTGATGAGTTTGCTCATAGCAAAATTAGAAGGAAGCATTTCTTAAATTAAGCTGAAAAAAATTAATACTGATCAGCAAGTATAGAATCATAGAATCGTAGAGTTGGAAGAGACCACAAGGGCCATCCAGTCCAACTCCCTGCCATGCAGGAAATCACAATCAAAGCATCCCTGACAGATGGCTATCCAGCCTCTGTTCGAAGACTTCTAAGGAAGGAGACTCCACTACACTCTGAGGCAGTTTGTTCCATTGTCAAACAGCCCTTACTGTCAGGAAGTTCTTCCTAATGTTGAGGTGGAATCTCTTTTGCTGTAGCTTGCATCAACTGTTCCACGTTCTAGTCTCTGGAGCAGCAGAAAACAAGCTTGCTCCCTCCTCAACATGACATGCCTTCGAATACTTAAACAGGGCTATCATATCATATATAATTGAATAAGGACAGACATGTATGCACCGCACATAAACACAAACATACACTCACATGTATATAGTGGAAGCACTGCCACCCAGTTTTTGTACAAGGGTCCACAAGCCATCACCAACCCCAACAGAGATGCATGAAGATGAGCTAAATACATCCAACATGTTAACTGTACCTGGAGGAGCAACTCTTTTTCAACTACTTCTTCTGTCTTGCTGATAAGCCGTTTCTGCAGTGCATGTATCTTCTGTATCAGTTCATAGGTACTTGGGTCACTGGCCTGGATGAAATAAATATTCTTTTTTCTAATTGCCAGCTTTATATTTTACAGTACGTGCATAATTACATATAACCGAAAGCAGAATTTCCCTAACAACATGAACAGATTGGATGGAAAAGAGAAATTAATTTAGGCAATCTGAGGAAATCCTCACTGCTCAACCTATCAACCTGGACAGTATCTGGCTCAAATTGCTTTCCCACAGAATATTCATGGAAATCTTTATGTGGGTTTGAAATAGCTTTAGTATTGACAATGTACAAAAAACAGAGTGCTTTGTGGATTCAAAGGCAGATATTTGTGGATTCACATGGGAGATATAAGCATTATATGTCTGGTCTTCTGGTAAATTGTGCAAGGTCTAGTAGCTCTGGATTATAGTAAAGATATGATACATTCTCATGTTTGTGGAGTACATATTATATGAGGCAAACATTTATCTTATCTCAGTGCTACAGTGTGATTTTGTTGTGTCCCTTCAAATCATTTCCAACTTGTGGCAATCCTAAGGTGAATCTCTCACAGGGTTTTCTTGGCAAGATTTGTTCAGAGGGGGTTTACTTTTGGCTTCCTCTGAGGCTGAGAAAGTGGGACATGCCCAAGGTTACTACTATCATCCACTGAGTGACTTACAAAGGTGGCACTCATGTGGCATGCAGATTGGCCCAGAACAGTTTATCAACACTGATCAACATAAGACTTGCTTGCCCTGGGGCATCTCCCACTTTGGCCACAGGACAGTCTCTTCACATTATTATCATTTAGCCATTGCAACATGCAGCAAGAAACATCTCCTGTGAAAGCAAGATACTGGAAAGAAAGGCTTCATAAAATTTTATAATAATTCAGCCAGGGTTTTCTAGCACAGGAGAAGGACAGGTTGAAAGGGAGGGTTGGAAAATAATATACAGTATTTTCCTTATATAAACCACACTATTTTGACTAGCAATCCTAGGAGATGGACTGCTATTACTTTAATTGGAGGGCCACAACTACAAAATAATTTCCTAGAATCATCTCATCTTAACTCAAATGCATCTAATTCCTTAAAAAAAGCAAAAGATTGAAACAGTGAAGTTGTGTGTCATTCTAACATTTCTGACAGTCAAAGTGTTGATCTATGAGGAAAATGACAGAGATATCCTGTCATTTGTTCTGTTTCGGTGTCAGAGAAACTGTCACAAATTATTACATATGGTTCTTGCTATATACTAGATACCTCTGCCAAAAGCCATCTAGTAAGCTATTGTTCAAAAATATCATTTCCTGTTATCACACTTACAATGCTATCTTAACTCCTCCAGACATAACATTCTACAAGTTCCACAGAACTAACTCTGCTGTAAGTACACATAAGACTGCGACATTTTTATATACTGTACTAGCAAAATTCCCATTGTTATAATGGATGGAACAGTCTAAAGAAAGGGCCTTCTATTGCAGGTCATGGAAAAGCAAAAAAAAATTACTACAATCCCTTGGAACTCTAATCAGTATTGCAACCTATTTTCAGTTGAAACTAGTCACCCAATATCGGGGATAAGGGTAACAGGGTTTTCCCCCCAACATAATGTTGGCTCCATGTTCAGTACTTTATTTTTTCCAGCTAGGAGTGAATGGCAAGCATTCATTTACATACAACCCTAGTGTCCAGGTCTAGGAACAGGTTTTGCTCCACCTATGTCCTACACTGCTGCCTTTCTATTGCTGACACAGTGTTTACATAATACTGGTAGTCATCAACAAGAAAAAACCTTGTCTAATGTAGCAGACTCATCTGTAATTGTGCTTTTTGGTCATACTGAGTATGATAAAAGATGGAGTGCATGAATTAATTTAGTTTAGACATTTGATTTAAACATATATGATTTAGGTATACAGGTAACTGTGTTTCATGGGCTAAAAAAAACCCAAAATAACTATTTAATTGGTATAAGCGAATGTTAGGTATTTTAACAGAATCATCTTGGCTCCACATTTTCACTCAAAACTGTTTTATAATATAATTTATGTACTGTCCTACAGTCAATCCACTTTCAAACAGGAAAAGACAAAACACTCTGTCAGTTAAAATGTAGCTTCAAAATATCAGAATTGGCTGCTTGGCAAGTCAGTACAGCCAAAAAATTCACTTGGACATTCTTCATTAACTTGAACATCACCACCTTTGGCATTGCATCAAATAGTAGGATCTAAACAAACAGAAATCTAAAGCTGACCTGAAAACATTTATAGGTGCCATGTCTGCCCATCCATTTGGCCCACACTTAATGGATTTTTATATGTTTAGATTTCAGTCTAACAGCTAAGGAAATCTATGTATTTACACAACAAAAATACACTGCTATGTTTTTATGAAGATTCTTCTCCTGTCCCTCCACCCAAAAGGAAGCCAACCTGCTTAATGAACTATTCCTTTCCATTCTCTGCCTAGTCTAACCTACCCAACAGTTCAGATTTAACAATGGAAAGGTAATTCGTTCTCTAAGATGTAAACCCCTTTGAACCATTTAATACTCCAACTTTCTGTCCTAGCTAATGAGTTATTACTCTTTTAATTCCATCTTCAAACTGTTTTATTCTCTTGGTTTTGATCAGTTCTCATTTTATAATGCTTTCCAATCATATATTATGGAAGCAACAGAAAAATAACCCCAAATGCTTTGTGCCTATATAGCCTGCCTGTCATTAATTACCACAAAATACGCTATGTAAATTTTAGCCTTTCTGCTCTTTCAATGTCAATTTGCATAATATTAAAACTAAATATGCATTGCACCACACTACTTATTTGAAAATCTCCGCTTTTTGGAATGGGAAATGGTACCTCTAATTTCCTCCATCTGTGAACATTCATAGGATTCTCTAGTTCTTCTTCCAAGGCTTTACAGCGAGTTCGTTCTTTCAGTAACTCCTTCTGCATATGATAAACTTCCTGCCTTCAAAAAGAGAGCCATACAAATATCATGACTTCAACAATGAAGTCAATCATTTAATCATGTAATTGTGAGGTAATGCTGTTTTCAGAAATCCCATTTGCCTCTTGCCAAAAATAATGGCACACTTTCCCTATTAATTCAAGGCAGTTATGCAGATGTCTTTATAACGTTCATAAAATCATAGAATCAGAGTTGGAAGAGACCACAAGGGCCATCAAGTCCAACCCCCTGCCCTGCAGGAACTCACAATCAAAGCACCCCTGACAGATGGCCATCCAGCCTCTGCTTAAAGACCTCCAAAAGAAGGAGATTCCACTACACTCCGAGGGAGTGTGTTCCAGAGTCAAACAGGTCTTACTGTCAGGAGGTTCTTCCTAATGTTGAGGTGGAATCTCTTTTCCTGTAGCTTACATCCATTGTTCCATGTCCTAGTCTCTGGAGCAGCAGAAAACAATCAGGCATTTAACAAGAATATTAAAGGCCTTTCTATTTAATATAAGAGGAGCCCCGGTGGTGCAGTGGTTAAATGCCTGTACTGCAGCCACTCACTCACAAACCATAAGGTTGCGAGTTCCATCCCAGCCAAGGGGGCTCAAGCTTGACTCAGGCTTGCATCCTTCCAAGGTTGCTAAAATGAGTACCCAGATTGTTGGGGGCAATTAGCTTACACTTTGTAAACCGCTTAGGGCAGTGGTTCCCAACCTGTGGGTCAGTACCCCTTTGGGGGTCAAATGACTCTTTCATGGGGGTCGCCTAAGGCCATTGGAAAATACCTATTTAATTACAGTTATGAAGTAGCAATGAAAATAATTTCATGGGTTTGAGTCACCACAACATGAGGGACTGTATTAAAGGGTTGCGGCATTAAGAAGGTTGGGAACCACTGGCTTAGGGAGTGCTTAAGTGCACTAATAAGTGGTATAAAATGTACTTGCTATAGCTATTGCTTGCTATTTATGTGAATGGAAACGAATTGTGAGCCTAAAACCAGCACATGGTAAAATTTGCTCAAGGCCACTGAAATCAATGTGTTTATCAATGCCTAAATCAGTGTTGTATTTAGCATGTGGATTATACCCACAACACTGTATGGAAAAATAAAATAGAATATGTTCAGCAGATATTACCTAGGATATTAAGACCTAGCAGTGGTCACTGATGGCAAAATATCAGTGAAACTGCCCAGATTTCATATTTAACACATCATATTACTTCATAAGGAGACAGAGTTTGGTTCCAGATTTAATCACTCTTAGGAAAGACCCAATGAAATATATGAGAAAAGATATACCTATAAACATTTTAATCTATGCCTTAAAATGAAATATAACCTCTACATATGAAAAATGTGTGTTTTCTCACATGCAAATATATAAACATGTAAACTTACAATACAGAAGACAGTTCATACTGACTGTTTATTTCATACATGGTTGTAATGCCAACACACAATATAATTATTAAAAATAGTTGTTCTAGACAGTTGTATAACATATTATGTATCTGCTTTGTAAAACTCTTTGATGTCTGTTTTAATTTCAGTTAAAATACTTCTCTTTCATTTTCTGTCATTATAAAAAACCTGCAATTAAATTAAATATTGATACTGCAAACAAAACAAAACAATTTTTCCATTTCTAATGTGGGAAGCCATACTTAGCTGGAGTGGTAAAATAAAAGAACATTAACAGAAGTCCTAATTAAAAGTACTTAGCACTACAAATGATAAAATGACCCTTTCTGGCAGTTCTAGCAATGGTTTGGGAGTTCATTATAAACACAGAGTTCCTAATGCCATTAACATAAACTAATCTTGCCACTGTGGCATATACTTGTACTGTATTTCCATGTAGTAATCAGGCATTTAGCCTAACATGCTTGAGTCGCATAGTTAAACCTCCTGTTAATTAGAAACAGCACTTTTATGCCACATCCTTTACGCATTATAATACAATCTATTATTATTATTATCATTACAAAAGTCCACCTCTACATAGAATCATAAGACACTAGAATCTGAAAGGATCTGAAGTAATCTCACCCAGAACACAACCCTCTATTTTTTAACATTCTAACAACTCTTCTCAGATTATAGTCACTAGAAAATGTGGCCTGGAGAAATTTCTGTCTCTCAACCCCAAAACAGTGATTAGTTCATCAAGATAATAAAGAGGTTGCTCTCTAATCCAGGTCCCAAAGCCAGTTGTCTGTCTCCAATGTTTTAATGAAAGAGCACATACAAAACTATTTCTTTATCACTATAGTCTACTAGCACATTGGCTTCAAAACTGACGTAGAATTATAGAATCATAGAATCATCGAGTTGGAAGAGACCACAAGGGCCATCCAGTCCAACCCTCTGCCATGGAGGAAATCACAATCAAAGCATACCCAAATAGAATCCCTTAGGCTGCATTTTATGCACATTTCCAATGGAATAAAGTCAACACAATTTTGCATCTCTTTAGCCACCCATGTAAATTCAGTAAAAAAAAACCCTGCTTTATTTATTTTAGTGCTCTTATGTTTTTTTAGGACCAAACCTCAACTCCCAGAATCCTCAAGTCGATATGACCTGCTACCTAACAGAAGAAAGAACCAAGTTCTCTTTTATTAAACAAGCAATACATCACAAGTACATTCCTTTTTTCCCATTTCTTTCTGTACAAGCCCATAGTAACTACGTAACTGTATTTTCCCAAAAGGATAGAATATGTCTCACACATAGTTAAGTATTTTTTCTTCTTTTTTAAAAAGTACTAGCCCATAGAGAAGGGAAATAAATTCAGTAAAGCCATAAAATTTTGCTCTGAGGTAATTATAATTTCCAGTGGAAATTTAAGCAAATCTTTCTACTAGATCTGCCACCTGATAAATCTGAAGGATGAAAAACTGAGAACATATAATAGCTTGTTATAAATATGTCAAATGTTCTGTTTCTGCAATGAATTGCCTAATAAAAACAGTTCCACTAATGTCAGTGCTGAGAACCACTAGGTAGTTCACTGAACTGTGAACATCTTTCCCACAGCTGTCTATCAAGTATATGTTGCTAGTAACTCAAACAACAAGGTAAAGTATAAAACTGTAGTAGTTTGATACCAGCTGTTTTCTCTTAAATGAGAATTCACTTTCCCTCAGTACTACCTGGTTGATTTACTTCAGTTTAAGCCTAGTATATGTATGAGGTCAACTGAATAAAATCCTTCTCTGAAATAACTTGCATGTCAACACAAATTTTTGTCATGCATGGAAACAAATGTTCCCTGATGTCTCAAAAGCAATGTCATGGGCACAGCTCTAAGCAACTGTGATTCACTAATGACTTTCTACCTGAGTTCTTCCACATTAGCCACGCTCTTGCCAAGTATTGCCTTCTCCCGACGAAGTTTTTTGATCTCCAACTTGAGAAGTCGGATGTCTTCCACTCTTTGCCGATATTGCATTTCTCCCTTATTCAGAATTGATTGCTGGATTTTGATCTTCTCATATAGAAGAGCCAATTCATCATTGCGCCGGACCAGCTGGCTTCCCAGGATGTCTCTTTCACTAATAACCTGAAAATGAAGCAAGCCAGGGCAAGATACTACAGATGGGCTGAAAGTATAACTGTCAGAAAGCATAAGGGGGGGGGAAGTATCTTCATCAGTAAAAAGTATGGGATAAATGGAATTATGTATCACCAGTATATAAAACATTCCTGGTAAGGACTTTCAGCTGCTGGGACAGACTGCCAGATCTTCTGCTAGAATAAACTGGCATCATTCTTTTTTACATTACTTTGAGTGGTTTCTGTCAAGTATCCCAGCTATATCTTATTGGACACTAAAGAAATGTTCCTATTGCCTACCTGGTCTAGTTCTTTCTTCTGCCTCATTCTCTCTGCATCAGCTTCAGAAATAATTTTCAAGAGTTTTCTTTCTTCCTCCTCTTGTTTTTCAATAAAATGTTTAGTCTCCAGAGCTTGTTGTCTCATTTTAAGCAGTTCACTCTAACAGAGATATAGGAAAAGGGAAAAGAAATTAGTTTTTGTAACAATTGTCCACTTTATAAACCTAGGGAATTTAGAATTATTAAGATTTAGAAACACTGTTCTTTAGTTTCTCACATTTTGTTCAATTCATTTAGTGGTTCTCAAGAGCAAATAAAAATACTGCACAAATACACCTTAACATCTTAGAAAAGTAAGGATGCACACAGTGTGCCCAATATTATACCATGCTGTTAATTGTTAACTGCCATCAAGTTGACTTCAACTTATGGGACAGTATGAATGAGAGACCTCCAGATTACACTGTCATTAACAGACCTGCCCAGGTCTCACAGACTCAGGGCCATAGCTTTCCTGATTGAGTCTAACCATCTATAATGTGGCCTTTCTCCTTTCCTACTGCCTTCTACCTTACCAAGCACTATTGTCTTTTCTAGTGAGTCATGTCTTCTCATGAAGTATGACAGAGTCAGTTTAGTAATCTTGGCTTGTAGTGAGAGTTCAGACTTTATTTGCTCTAGTAACAAACACTGCTATCCACTTACCAGTATCATCTGTGCAGAGGACACACAGGTAATAGACCCATTTATTTGTCTCTTTAGAAGCCCACAGTATCCACAGTACACTTCCCCAGCACCACTTTTCATATGAGTTGATTTTCTTCCTATCAGATTTCTTCACTGCCTTAGCTTTCACAACCATACGTGGAAACTGGATGTACGATGGCATGGACAATTCTAATCTTAGCATTAAATGATATATTTACACTTTAGGACCCTACCTAATTCCTTTATAGTTACCTTTCAAAGTCTGAATTGATTGCAGTATCCATTCTGATTAATGACTGAGCCATGGTACAGAAAATATTTAACTATATTAATGTCTTCACCATCTACTTAAAGTTATACTGTGAAAAATATCCCTGTGATGTGGGCTCAGTTTATAATATCCAAGCATTTCTTAAACTACAATCAGCCCATCTGTATTGGCAAGGGTTCCGTTCCAGAACCCGCTCCCATCCCACAAATACTAAAAAGCATGGAACCTTAAGTCCCATGATTGTTAATGTACGTGCAACATGCATATGACTGCGCTGGCACAGCCATGTGCACAAGCCACCATTGACAATAATGGGGCAGGGCCATCACGAATGCTCCAACCTTCAGATGTCTAACCCGCCAATATGGAGGGCTAACAGTACAGAGTAAAAAATGTACAGATAGTGGAAGATTCAGACTCTTTACTCTTTACAATTTACCAAAATAGGACTGAAATTATGCAGGTGAAAGACATTCTTTTGCTGACATTTATACAAAGGTTACTTAGGAATAAGCTCTACTAAATTCAATGAAATTTGCTGCTGGACAAGTACACACATGCTCTGGCTATAAATCATAGAAGAGGGCTAGTCAAGATAATAAACACTGTTGTCCACTTATCAGTACCACCTGTGCAGAAGACACACAGGTACATCAAGATAAACCCTATAAAAAAGTCAGCAATTCAGATCACCTTTATTAATGCTGAAAAACTCAAGGCACAGGTCACCAATTAAACCAGGGGTGAGCAACTGTGGAATGCTAGGGGGACACATAAACCCACAAGGAGATCCTGGTGAGCCACACCCCAGATACACTTGCTCCCACCAAACAAAATTCATTTTTGTCTCCAAATGCCCTGTAGGGGACATTAGGGCATTCTTATCATGTTTTGGGACCTTGCTGGGCCCCTGAGCCAAGAAAACTTTGATGGGGAGAAATTGCAAAAATTATTGAGACTCCTGGAGTCCAAGTGGTGGAAATGCCACTTACACCCCCTGGAGCTCATTTGGACACTTTTTTAAAAAAATAATGAAAAACTGAATAAATTGACTTCTGGGTGGCTATAAGAGCCACAAAAGCAGCCCTGGGGGCTACATACAACTTTTCGCCCACAATTTGTCCGTCCTTGGATTAAAGAGTAGTACATAAACTCAAAAATAAAATATGCAGAAAGCAAGAAATGGTCACTAATCCTTATGTCAAAGTAAATATGATCATTATTCTTTATTTATTGTTTCACTGTTTCATTGGTATGCCACTTTTCTCCTGGAGTAGGACTCAAGACAGTTACAAACGAGACTCAGTTTAAAAACTTAATAATAACCTTTTACAAACAATTAAAAATCCCCACATTAATTTCAAGATATAGAAAGGTTTTTTAAAATTATAAAACACACATCCCAATAAGAAGCTTCCCTAAGTTTTTGTGGGTTTTTTGGGCTATAAGGCCGTGCTCTAGAAGAGTTTTTTCCTGATGTTTTGCCAGCAGTTGTGGCTGGCATCTTCACAGAATGCTGGCATGGAAGAGAGTGGGCTGCCAGACTCAGAAAAACCCATAGGAGTGAAAACAAACAACCACTCAAAGGGAGGGTATTTTTACCATACATCAAAGGAGTCACAGACAGAATAGAGAAAGTAATGAGGAAACACAATGTCCAAATGGTTGACAAACCAACCAAAAAAATCCAGCAAATGCTGCGCTCAGTGAAGGACTGAGGATCCCATGGACAACCAAAAGGAAAAACAAATGGGTCCTAGAGCAGATCAAGCCGGAAACCTCCCTGGAAGCCAAGATGACCAAATTGAGGCTGTCATACTTCGGACACATAATGAGAAGAAAGGACTCACTGGAAAAGACACTAATGCTGGGGAAGTAGGAAGAGGGGAAGGCCACATGCCAGATGGATGGACTCTATTAAGGAAGTCACAGGTATGGGGTTGCAGGAATTAAGCAGAACAGTGGAGGACAGAGGGTCTTGGAGATGTCTCATCCATAGGGTCGTCATGAGTTAAGATTGACTCGATGGCAGTTAACAACACAACAAAAGTTGCAACTAAACATTCTATCATGGTCTAATAATATCAGTAACTTCATATCAAAACAGGAAAATGTAAAAGCTCTTTCTATTGATGTCCTTGAAGGGTGGGAACAAAATTGTTTTAAAATCAACCCTTAGTTGAAACACAATGTTTTCCCAGGACACAGCATTCTTCAGATTCAGACATTTGATCCTGCTCTGGTACAATAGATTCTGAAAAGGACCTAATATCAATAAGCAGATATATCTTCTTCTTTTTTTCCCTCAAATGAAATAAAGGTCAAAACAAGAAAATCAAAGTACAATGTAGCATATGCAATTCAAGAAAAAAATTAGGATGACAGATAGAATTGTTTTATCATACTAATAAAATAACTTGTTCTACTATTAGTTTCTTTATAAAAATGTTTATTTCCCCATAGTCACAATATCTGTCTCTCACCTACTTGGTGACCAAACTTCATTAGCAAAACAACAATGAATGTTGTCTGGTATTAACATGCAATCTACAGTATGTTAAAGTAGCTGTCTAAGTGTAAAAAGTGGGATATGTTCAGCATTGCTGATTGTTTTTTATTACAGGCTGAGTCTCCCTTGTCTGGAATTCCAAAATCTGAAATACTCCAAAAACCAATGCTTTTTTCTGGGGTGGCTGAGATAGCGACACCTTTGCTTTCTGGTGGCATAAACTTTGTTTCATGCATAAAATGATTTAAAATATTGTATAAAATTACCTTCAGACTATATGTATATAGTATATAAAAAGGTAAAGGTATTCCCCATTGACAAGGTTGTCAAGTTGTGTCTGACCATAGGGGGCAGTGCCCATCCCCTTTACTAAGCTAAAAAGAGTCAGCATTGTCAAACTACTCTGTGATCATGTGGCCAACATGATTGCACAGAACGCTGTTTACTTTTGCACTGGAGTGGTACCTATTTATCTACTTGCATGTGCATGCTTTCAAAATACTAGGTTGGCAGAAGCTGGGACTAGTGACAGGAGCTCACCCCATCATGCGGCACCTGGACCTCGAACTGCCAACCTGCTGATCTTGCAATGAACAGAGTCAGTATCTTAACCACTTAACCATCGCATCTCTAGTATTTGTAACCTAAATAAATAAATAAATAAAGTGTATATGAAGCCTAAATACATTTTGTGTTTTGATTTGGGCCCCATCTCCAAGATATATCATTATGTATGAATATCCATATATAGGTATTCCAAAATCCCCTCTCCCTCAAAAAAAAATCCAAATCCAAAGCACCTCTGGTCCCAAACATTTTGGATAAGGGAGACTCAACCTATAGATCAAAATATACTAGTGCATTTATGTCACAGCACATGCAACCTGTAAACAAGGTATAGCTTTATGTGGTGGCATAATCCACTGATAAACACCCTGGTTCAAATGCTTTAAAGGCATGACATATAAACTGTTTTGCAATGTAAAAGTCTAACTATAATCTAGCAGCTTTTATGTTACAAAAAATCTGATTCATCTAAAGTAGTGGTCCCCAAACTTTTTCAGACTACTACCGCTTTCCTTTTGGGCAGTAACCCTTTCCACATATTTTTTTATATTAGGTCTATTATTCTCCATGTAGTCATGCTGTCAACATGACTACAGAATCATCTCAGACAATACTTGCTCCCTCAGCTTAGTAATACAGATGAGCACGTCCCCCTGTAGTCAGACACGATGAGACAATTTTGGCAAAGGAAAACCTTTATCTTTACCTTTTCTACTGCAAATTAAAAACAACCAATCTTGGTTGCTTTGCACCCAGTCACTTTGGGAGTTGGTCACTGCTAAGACAGCTGCTTGGTTGCTGCTCCCTTTGCATCTAGTCACCTTAAGAGCACCAACCAAGAAGCTTCTGTGCAAGCCTTGTGGCTAAGGCAAGCACAAATGAAAGGCATCTTGGTTGCTGTTTGACTGGCCACTCAGTTGCTGCTCCCTTTTGCACCCTGTCATCCTGGGAAGAGCAACTGAGCACCTGGCTGAGCAAAAAAACCAAACAAACAGCTTCATTTATATACCACTTCATACTGAACTAAGTGTCTAAGTCAGGGGTAGGCAACCCTTTTGAGCCGGGGGCCGGGTTGCTGTCCCTCAGACAACTGGGGGGCTGAAGCCAAAAAATAAATAATTTTAAAATTTTAAAAATTTAAATATATAAATAAACCAGGACAAATGTAGGACAAAATTTTCAAATGGAAGACACTTTTTTTTAAAAAAAATGGAGGACACTCGAAAAAATTTGCTGATTTTTTAAAAAAATGTTAATATAAATGCATGTTTCCGAGGCTTCTATAGACAATTGCCCCCCAAAGGCCCCGGCGGCAATCGGCAGCAGGACCGGGCTGGGGCCAGTCCCAAGGCCTTGCCGGGCCGCATCCGGCCCACGGGCCGCAGGTTGCCTACCCCTGGTCTAAGTGGTTTACAACTGTACACTAATTGCCCCCAGCTAGCTGGGTATTCATTTTAGCGACCTCGGAATGATGCAAGCCTGAGTCAAGCTTGACCCTTTTTGCTGGTCTTGAACGCTCAACCTTATGGTTTTGAGTGAGTGGCTGCAATACAGGCATTTAATCACTGCACCAGCAGCAGCAACCGAGAAGCCTCTCGCTCATTCTAAAGGATGAATCTCATCCAAAAAATAATCAGAGATTATTTTACACTATGGTGGGAAATAGATATATATTTAAGGATTTTCCACTGCTCCTTTGACCCACCGATTCCTGGGCAGAAAACCAAAGTCCATGGTAGAAATTACATACCAGGATATAGTAACTTGCTTTGTTTGGAGTCGGGGGGTGGGGAAATAAAGCAGCAAGGGAAGAAGGTTTGGATCATTACCCAATTGTACCGTATTACAGATAGAACTGTAGCAAGTACAATACAAGCAAAATATCCTGGAGATAGGTGTTAAATTTATTAACATTACAATTAGTCCACAAACAATTACATATTGATCAGCAGCAAGCTTTCAATTTCCAGAATTTCATACTATTCCAAAAAAGGGCACAATATAATTGAATCATTAAAATATTTTTCAAAAACAAGAATATTTATTAATATTCTGCAGTTATTCTAACCTGATCTGCACACTTAACATGG
This sequence comes from Sceloporus undulatus, assembly GCF_019175285.1. NCBI lineage: Eukaryota > Metazoa > Chordata > Lepidosauria > Squamata > Phrynosomatidae > Sceloporus > Sceloporus undulatus. Next base: position 208,189,667 of record NC_056524.1, read on the forward strand.
TATTCTAGAGTGCCAGATGTTGAGCCAAGGAAAACAGAATGGGCAATGGATCGACCCAGAGAAAGATCTAACACGTACCGCGCACATGAAGCAAAATTAAAAGCTGATAATCCAAACTGTTGGTAGCCATTTTTAAGAGGGCCAATGGCCACATTTATTTTCTTTCTCAAAAAGCAGTGATTATAATGCTTTATTGCAAGGGCAATAAGATAGTACTCAAAGTCTTTTAGGACTGACTTTGCAACTATAACACAAACAAAAACCAACCTCCAACTATCTGTTTGAAGTTCATATCTCAAAGTTACACAGCTGCCCTCAATCCCTGATTTGTCCCAGTGTTCCTTTTCATCAGTTCAAATCAAACCCTAATCAGTGGACATTGTTACATTCAAGTATTCAGGAGAACCGCTTCTAAGATATCTGAGCAGAATGCCCTCAAGCCAGTTGCCAAAGTGATGGGAAGTCACAGACACTTTTGTTACTGAATAATTGAGCGGGTAAAAGAGCATAGCAATGATGCTGCTGTCATACGGTTGGCAGAGGGCTTCATAGTGACAAGGTTACATTAGAGACTAGTTACAATAGAAGGTTTTGCACAAGAAGTGAGGTTCTGAATGCTTTCTCCACTACTGATATAACAACTCCCAGACACATCAGGAACCCAAATTCATCACCTTTTTACAGAGTTCTATTGACATCCTGTCATAACAGTAATGTGCTGACAATGGCTGAAACCCTACAGAGTCACTGGAGCATAGCACAAAATTGACAAAAAGAAAGCAAAGAAAAAAGTGGCAAGGAAGAGATTCCTTCAACAGACACTTCCGTGAAAATAATAATGATCTGCTATGGATGCAGTTTCTCTTGATCTTTGAAGAGTAAAATTGGACTGAATTTAGAAAAGTTACATGTTATGCAGCTAGCCTGGAAAACATTCACTGCCTTTAAATAAAAATAATATTGAAAGTAATTTCCTGCTTTTCCTTCGATTTAGCATAGATTAATGGCTTTTCATGAACTTCAACTGTAAACTTCTGCCTGAGCAAAAGAAGAAATCTCATTCACAAGGAATTTGTAAGGACTAGTTATTTGTTATTGAAAAACCAAACTAACTCTCTCTCTCTCTCTCTCTGTGTGTGTGTGTGTGTGTGTGCGCGCGCATCTTTTCTTTTGTATTTATTTAGAAGAAGGTAACTACAATCAGAAGTGTCATGCAGCATTTCCAAAGTTATTTATAAATATTCATCAAAACCAAAAATAAATATTTTCAATTCAAGAATATGCCTATGATGATCACTTTCCCACATTTGCAGTTCCAGACTCATAGATCTCTTGTCTTCATCTATCCTGCCTGCCCACCTAATGACAAAAAAGTAGTACAATCCTCAGTGTGGCATGCTGTGGGTGGAGACTTAAGGCTGGCTACTCCTGTTGTCTCTTCGGTCTAGCAGCCTCTTCCATACCCTGATCCTCATTATGCATGCCTCTCATCCTTCACACCAGCTGCAGCTCTCTCCTCCTGCCCAAATCTCTGATCCCTGATTGTAGTCACTCTACAGGATTCCTAATATATTGCTACTGCATACTGTAGGTGCCTACCTGCCTCTGAGGTGATCTGAAAACTGCCCCTTCTACTAATTACCTCCTTACTTTGCTGTCTGCCTGGCTAATTGTTCCCTTGATGCTAATTAGAGAAGACAGATACCCTTTTGCCATTCAAACATGTGACATCTTGTTGCTGTCAGTGAGACTTTGCCTTCCTGGAAGAGTGCTGCTTAGCACTAGATAGCTACCACCTGCCCCTGTCTCTGACTGCCTGCTTCCTCCACAGCCAGCATACTGCCCGCCACCCGTGCACAATGCACTGTGCATTTTTCTGATCTTCTCACCTATGTTGTTTGTTACCACTACTTTCATACTGCTTTTGCTGGCTCCATTTAAATGGCTCCTGGCTCAAGTAATAGTAGCATGCTATCCTAGTATATTGCCATGGATCCTAGTCCCCAGTAACTTTGCCTTGTCCCGAAAACAAATACTGAAAGATATTGTCCAACCAAGCATTCTCTTTAACCCTCCCCAACCATTTTAGGGCACTGGAACTTTAGAAAGTAAAGGTTTCCTGTATGTCTTGACCACTATACAGGCTGTTTCTGAAACTTTCTCCATTTGCTCAGTTACCCATTGTGGAGATGTATCTAAGCAACCACATTAGGAGTGTTTGCAAGAACATAAAAGACTTCTCCTTCAAGATGATGAGTATAGCCTCTGTTGAGTTGACCATCTTATTGAAACTTTCCTGTAATTAGCCAGGGCTTAGGCACTGCAAACATATATCTTTGAATACACCTTTAAATGTAGTAAAGGTTTTAGCTATTAAATCTATGTACTGCCTGTTTGCCTTATTTTGCTAAAACTACTCTCAGAGAGACCCAAGAGATTCAGTGCTTCCACTTGTGAACTCTGCTAAAGGAGACTGGGTCTGAATTGAACCAGTCTTCCCCAGAAAAGGGGATAGCATCTCCAGAATCTACTTCTAATCCAACAGAAATAACCACAACCATTGACAGTAACCTATAGCACAGAAAAAGAAAGCATCTCCAGAGACCTGTGTCATCCAGCACCAACATGATCACCATTGGCTGATATGCAGGAAGGCAGGACTGGAGACTCCCTTGCCTTCAGTAGTAATAAGTACTTGAAGTAACAAACCATAAAATCTCTCAAGCAGCATTAGGAGAGCAGCTTTTACCATTAACACTGAAGGAGTACTCCCCTCCCTTCAACAACTGCCTTCAAAAAGTAAAATTCTCTTATGGCTAATTGAAAAAGTTTACTAATAAGGACACACAGGTGCAGACAATCAAAGTTTCTGCCAATTCAAGCACTCAAAGTGATTGCTTTACCTCTAAGGAATATTGGTGTTCTTTTTATGAAGGAAATACCTTACCTTCAAGGCCTCTTTTTCTTTTTCTATCCGTTGGTGGTCCAGATGCACTTTCACAAGAGCTGCCTCTTTAGCAGAGATCTCTTCTTTCAGCTGATCTACCTGGTGTGTCATAATCTTCAGTTTCTTTCTCATCTCATTGATCTCATCCTAACAGAAAACAATTTAGTGGTAAATGTATTGATTTAGGCAGTGGTAGATAAATCTGAACTACTTTGTCACAATAGCCATGTCTTCACCAAGTCCCAGAACTAATTAGTAGGGAATGAAGAGTGGACTCCATGATCTGCATAGCTTTGATTTGTGCATCAAATAGAAGCCTGTAGTACTACTTGACTGTTACAAACACTTTCCTAGAAAGCATGAGTTACAAGTGAGAAGCTTCCATACACTGTCATTCTTCAGAAAACATTTTGCTAATAGTATTTAAGTAGTGTCAGTGTATAGAAAAACTACAAAATAAGAAATCTATTTTTCACTTATATAAATACATCAGATTAAAAAAGACCTTTAAAGCTACAGGTAGACAAGCTAAAATGCACACAATGGACAGAAAAAGGAAAAACTGATTGTAATTCTTCTAGATAGCTTACACATAAATACTTAAGAAGGAAGCTATTTTAAAGCTACTGCACACATGTTCTGAAAAATACTACTTTGAGAGTAGATGCATGAATTTTGCAAAGGCTGCGGTCATTTTAATTTAAATTAACAAGCAACAGCTTCTAGGACCAGAAAGATTGAAAAATGTGAAACCATCCTAGCAAATGCTAAAATTCAGCCAAGAACCTCTTTATGAAAAGGTATTACTGTTTCTGAGCTTATGATACCCTGGAGATTAGAAACAGCATATACAAGGCTGGGAAATGGGGGACCTTTTCTTATTAAACAATCTGAAAAAAGCTTCCAATAGTCTTGCTCTCTCAAACAATTTTGCACCAATTTAATTTACACCCCACGGGGATGATAATCTAGCATAGTTTTTCAGAAAAGTTTTTATTCTTGTGGTAGGCTAGCCTGTTACTGAACTATGAGTTCTATATACAATGCTATAGTATATAGTACTATGCTATAGTACATAGTACTATGCTATAGTACTGTTTTAAGCCAAAATGACTCCTTGACCTTACAATTAATTCAAACTGTATAGAACAACAAATTTTATTGATTAGTCAGCTGACCGTATCAATAGAAGACAAAATACATAATACAAAATCTAAATGTTAGAATATCCAAATACATACAAGAATAAAAAATTGATCATGCCTAAAAACTCATATAAAATTAACTAAAAAGTTAAAACAAATACAAGTTAAAGTTAAATAAAAACAAATTATGTAAAACAAACTACAATCTACAACAACTGTACACAACACAAGATATTCTAAAGCAAATAAATGAAGGTAAAGGGCCATATCCTCTGTGTGCCCCCAGAAGGTCAATTCGTTTGCACATAACATCTTAACATGCATAAAAACATTTTCACAATCACAGTATTAGATAAGTATGAAACACTACTTTGAAATAAACCCAGGAGGATAAATTGTTGCATATATCCTTGAAATTACATTTAAACTACTGTAATGAGCTCTATGGCTGCATGTATGGTGATAATATGCAGCCTTGCCTGATTCCTTTGCCTATTGGGAATCATTCTATTTCTCTATATTCTGTTCTGACAGTGGCCTCTTGTCCTTTGTAGTTTTTTCAACAGAACTATCAAGTGTACCAGCACTCTCATATCTTTGAGAGCTTTCCATAGCTTTTCATGATCAATGTAGTCAAAGGCTTTGCTATGGTCTATAAAGCTCATGTTGATTTTCTTTTGGAATTATTTGGTGAGCTTCTTATACTTCTGGGATTTCTCTTTCCATATATGGTTGGGGTCTGCGTTACAGTATTTTGAGCACAATTTTGCTTGCATGTGAGATTGGCTAAAGTTCTATAGTTGCTACAGTCCCTTGCATCCTGTTTTTTGTGGATGGGGGTATATACAGTGGACCCTTGTTATACACTGGGGTTTGGTTCCAAGATCCCCCGTATATAACAAAATCTGTGTGTTCTCAAGTTCCATTAAATATAATGACATAGCAAAATGGTGTCCCTTATAAAAAATGCATAATCAAGGTTTGATATTTGAAATTTATACTTTTTTTGAACATTTTCAAACTGTGTATGCTTGAATCCATGTATAAAAAATCCATGTACAGTCGGCCCTCACCTTACGCAGGGATCCGTTCCGGATCCCTCCGCGTAAGGCGAATTCCGCCTATGCTCAAGCCCCATTGGAAACAATGGGGCTCGTGTGCGGTGGCGCGGGGGCGCGGCAGTGTGTGGGGCACAACGGGCGCGCACGCCCATTCAATTGAATGGGAGGCGCCGCCCCTTCTGCCCTGCGCGCACTCCGCGGCTTGAGCGCATAAGCTCAAGTCCACGTAAAGCGCGCCCACGTATGACGCGGGCGCGCTGTATAAGAAGGGCCGACTGTACTCATTTCATACATAATCAAAACACACTGCTGATCTATAATTTCTTGAATGTTGTATCAAGACAATTGTCACTAAGATACAGTTCTATTTAACTCACCTTTACTCTCCTACTTCCCAAACTCAGAATATCTGTTTTTCTCATTATTAATTTTATCAGATGAACTAGTTTTTACTATTGGTTTTTTTTAAAAATAGATTTCATGGCATTAATATTTTACTCATTTAGCTATAGGTCTTACTTTATCTGTTTTTATTGTAAAATATTTGAGACTTGTTTGATGAAAGTGGTACAGAAGTATTCTGAAATGAAAATATTTCCAAGTAACACTGAATTTAGACAACTAGTTTATTGACAGCATTAATCTGTAATGCTCTTGACTCAAGGTTCCCTGGAAAATATTTCCTCATTTGTAAATTCCTAGGCAATTTTGGAGGGTATCTGACATGGGTTGAACATCTGTAATCCCAGGACCACTTGAGACCTGACATGAAGGGACTGAAAGTATTCTAGAGAGTATTTGTTTCCACACATATTCAAGCAACTTCTATGATGCCTGTGGGGAGCTGAAGGACAAAAAATGTTATAAATGTCATACTGACATTGGCTTCCATTATCTTTCGTTTCCGTTCTATTCCATGTGAGAATGACTGGTTCAACTAAAATGGGGAAACAAACCTAAGAACGACATTACTTTATGGTACCTGAGCTTCAATCAAGTTCTTACTGTAGAGATTTCTGTCTGATCTCACAGCTTCGTAGAGATTCTGTTGTTGTTTTAATTTTGTTTCAGACTCTGCTATCTTCTTTTTATAATCAAAAATCTGCATTTCCCGTACTTTGATATCTTCCATGTGGTATAGGACCTGTCAAATAAACAAAATCAGCACGATTAAACCTTCTATGATTGCTGTCAATGCTCTATATATCAGAATCTGAAGATACAATTATTTCTGTCCAACCTGTCACAAGTTATATTCTTATACAAGCATTTTTGTCTTATAAAGAAAATTTCAGAAGCTACAGTCTGAAGGGGAAGATGCAGGGGATCCTTAACTCTTTCTCCAGTCATCATTTCCCCATCAGAAATCACCTCTGTTCTAGGTGCTGTGACTCAACATTCCCAGCAGGCATAAAAGCAACTAGAGAACATTAATATACTGTACAAATATAGATCAAGAGGCTGTACAGACCAGCAATAAACACTGGTAACAGGACAGAGTGGGGTGTGGTGACTGGACACTGTGCATCACGACTCCACCCCCATGCCGGCATGACGCCATGTGCCCCACTGCACTGCTGGAGGTGTCATGGCACTCCCTTGGCACAGCGTGTACATACACTGTGCCAAAGGAGCGCTGAAAAGCCACAGCACCGGTGGCCATGGTGCCCTTTCCATGGCACAAAAAGGAAAGGCCAGATTGGGGATGCAGCATGCAGCTCCAATCTGGCTAGGAAAGGGGAGGGATCCCATCACCCCTTAGGGGCTGTCTGTACAGCTCCAAAGTCAGCAAGCTAAGCTTCATTTGATTTAGCAATGCTCAAAATGCATTAAGTGTGCATGGGTGCTGTTCATTTATTTACAGTGACAAAGGTTGTTTGAACTCTCTATATAACAAAACTCAAACTTGTTGCTAAATAATTATAATAACTGCAAATCAATATGCTGCTTTAATAACTCTTTACTAATTGATTTTTGATTAATTTTACAGTATTATTCTTTTACTCTTTTAACTATTGGTTTTACTAGTAACTCTTATCATTTCTCAGTGCAGAATAGTTGTCTTAAGAAACTGCAATTAATTTCAAGGGGAGAAAAGAAAAGCATAGTTAAAAAGAATAAAAGATAGCATCTGTGTAGCTCCCATTACTCAATTACTATTCCTTATAATGAAAGGAGAACACAAAACCATCCAAGAGCTCTGCGCTATAATTTCAAATGAAAAGAATTCCCATTATCTAAACCATTACACTTTCCCCTGTATCTCTCTTGTCATTTTCATTTATCAAAACTGTCAACAATTATCCTACCGTACTGCACATTTCATTGCAAGGATGAAAGGAATCAAGGTTATTTGCCTAATCACATCACTATTCACTCTTTTGCTTTTTTAAGGAAAGCAAGCATGCTCATCTGATAGATGAACCAAAGAGCAAAAGCAAGCAAAACTACACAGCAAAAAAACAAAACAGATTTTTTTAAAAAAAATTCAACACATCACAGTTAGTCACAAAGAAATTGCAGGTACAGTGCTCCCTCGGGTTACGAAATTAATTCGTTCCGCGGCTAATTTCGTAACCCGAAAAACCTTCGTAACCCGAATTGCCATAGGCGCTAATGGGAAAAAAAGCCGCGGCTCTGCCGCGGCTCCATTTAAAACAGCGCCGGCGTTTTTTCGTAACCCGAAAAAACGTTCGTAACCCGAAACAATAAATCCCTATGGGATTTATTCGTATCCCGAAAAATTCGTAAGCTGGGTAATTCGTATCCCGAGGTACCACTGTATCAGAATTTCCATCTTAACCTGATTACTAAAACAACCGGATTCCCCCCCCCCTTTTTTTTTAAACTGCATTACACTGAACTGTTGGTTTCCAACATTGACAATAACATGGTAGAAGACTTATTTTCCTCAACAATAATGGTGTGATAGCGTCCATTGGAGGTCCATTTAATGCCCATGCCACTCACAGATGATGACATTCTACATAGCAAATAGTTTACTTCTATAGGGTGGTTTAAGCTTCTTTTGGTAGCAAAGATTGGTTTTGGAATATATCTTAGAAATGTAGTGTTAGAATAAACCCTACATATTATATAGTCCAGTGTCATGTTAGTACAGGAATGTATAGCTAAATAATTTCTGACAGACAACCATCCAGATTCCACTGCCTTCTGAATCATGTCATTCCATTGTCAAACCGCTTTCGCTATTCCTTCAGTACCTGCAATGGAGGAGAAGCTACTGAAGATATTTAAAATAGCTGAAATGGATAAACTGTCAACAATGATTAAAGAGAAATCTTTGGACAAATTTAGAAAAGAATGGGAACTATTTATGAATTATATGAAAAAGAAGCAAAGATTATACTGGTGGGGATTGAAAATTAGGGTTTTTGTATTTAATTGATAACTAGAAGGTTAAACTTTATTATATACAAACAAGGAAGGTAATATTAGTTACTAGTATCTGTAGCTCTGGGTCAGAGGGCAGAAAGTCAAAACTATTTATTTGTTGTGTTTGTATTGTCTCGTGTGTAGTGCAGTACATTAGTATTGTTTATTGCTGACATGTAAAGAGCATAACATTTTTTAAAAATTATGTTAGAAAGCTATAAGAAAAGGATATAAAACAAATAAGACTGTATTTTTTAAAAAAACCTTCCCAGAAATACAACATCTTCTTACAAAATATCTTTAACAGAAGAAAATGTGATTAGCAGGTTTGTCAGTTTTGCTGGCTCCAAGGCTTTCTCTTTTTTCTTGCAAATTAGTTTCTCCTCAGAAACATTAGTATATATGTTATATTGATTTAGCTTCATTTATCTGAATGCCTTGCAAAGGGCAGGTAGATCACTGACATAACCAGGAAACACAAAACTTTTTATCAACTTTAATCACAGTGATGATAATGCACAAGGAGAAGCCTGTGAAATCTCATTTGACATTCAAGTGTACAACAGCTTTTCTTTATTTACCTTGACACAACAAGGTGATAAAACAAGCTGTTGAAATTTGTTCTCCTTTCATTTCTTTGCTCTGAGAACTATTATGTTCATGAATCTATGTTAATGAGTTTTCAAAGGAAGAGAAATCATTAATGTTCAGAACACCTACTCTGTGATAGTAGAGTTTGCATTTAGCACAGCTAGGCCTAGAGAAAGAAATTAAACACTGCTCTTTGTACAATCAATATGCTTTGCAGTAAAAGCTTAATTAACTGATTACCAGACTTTTCTGACCAAGTCAGGAAGCAAAGGATGTCTAAATATGAAAAAATATATATATTTCAGTATTGGTATCGGTACTCAGAGCATTTGATGCTGACTGCACAGTTATCCAAAACTGCTTAAAATAAAACCAGAAACCTAGTTTACTTTGTAACTCCCATCTTTTTTTTTCCACATTAAAAACAAGTTACCAATAGTAATAAAGTGGGACTAAAATCAATAACATGTATTTCACATCTGAAGCCTTGTTCAGGTTATATGAATGGAAGCAAAAACCTGTTCATTCAACTTGTTACAATGCAATTTTGGAGTTGATGAACAAAAACACAATAAATTATTTGAATGTGGTTGGTATCCAATTAAGAACTCACACCAACAGAATTGCTTCAATCAGAAGAACAGGGATGAAGACTTTTTTTTTTTTCCTGCAGAGCAGATTTAGGAAATATGAGAAGGTATGGAGGGGAGGAGAAAAGTAATTTACACAACACTGCAAGTGTATTTCTACTTGCCATATTCTGATTCTGATTGTGTCTTTGTAAGAATTTACAAAACTGCTAGTGGGATGAATGCTTCTTTGGCAGTCAGACTGAAACTGGATGAATGCATGAAGATTATAAATATTTTAATCCAAAATCTCAAGAATTGCCCATTGAAATTAGGAAATCATTTCCTTTATTACTGTATACTGAAATCTGTGCTATTGTTATTATTGTTGTTGTTCTTCTTCTGAGCAATCACTCATGACTACAGATGGGATATCGCATAAGGCAAACAAAGTCAAGAGCCTCATAAAGTGATCTTACTGTTAATGGCCATTTTTTTAAATATTATTAAATATTTCTGGAGCTGAATGGAATTTTGTTCCAGAATACTCACTGAGACAATCTGAGATATTCCCTATTGAATATAACTTCTGCACCTCTCTTTGTGCAAACCACTATTAAACCTGAAGGCAACAAATTAATCACAATTTCTTCTTCCATATGAACCAAGAGAATATAGTTACAAGTTTTTGAAAAACCCAGGATATTAAAATCAGTGTCAACCCATGCTTTTATATCTTGGTTTGTTCTGAAGCTAATAAACATGGTTTCCCAGTTCGGACAAAATGAGGCATGATGGTTATTTAAAGATTTTCTGCTTGCACTACAAATGAAAAAGCAAAAGTGTTGTATGAGCAGGTTAAGGCTCATTCATAACTTGCTTCAGTAAATCAAGATATGATGGGAATTGTCATGGTGTCTAACTTCTCAAACTTTTTGTCATAACACTTTTCATCCATGTTCAGAAAATTAATTGCTATCTTGCTGGTAAGGGATAATCTGAAGTGACTATATGACTCTCTAGTTCTTCAATCTGATTCTATGAACTCAAAAATCCAAGCAATCTTTCATTACAAATTCAAATAAAATGTATATGCTAGACTACATGCATTTCAGGATGTGGGAACTAATAATCTGAAATTGAAGTAAAACCATTTAGCATTGTTTACTCTGATTGCATCCAGAGTACATAATATTTAACAAAAGGCTATGTAACAATTACATTGACAGAGGAAGTCTAGCTATATTTCTCCTAAACAACTTTCGGTTGTCATTCTGCACAAAATATAATATTTACAAAATGAATGCATGAAAATAATTAAACAAATAGTAAGACAAATAGTATGAATGAAAAATTCAATGGTGGCCAGCCAAATTAAAAAGGATTCTAAATTTCATGATTTTGTGATACAGTCCAGTGAAAACCAGAAAACAGAGAGATGGAACTGGCTTTTTACATTTAATAAACTACAACAAATATTTAAATCTCCAGTCACTACCTCTGTCAATAATCTCACACAAATAAACCAAACTGCATTAGTATTATGGTATGACCCAACCATCATTTACTGTGATGCTTTTCATACCTTATTCTGCTTATATTTGAGGTTCCCCACTCCCCTTATTATTACTTGCTGAAGATGGCCTAACTGGAGTTCTTGCATTGAGCTGGAGTTGCACTCAATGGGTCTCTCCCAACTTTATGGTTATAGTCTTCACTATCATAAGCATTTTATTCAGAAGTAAATTTCAAAGAACTCAGTGAGTTCTTCTCTTATGCAACTATGTTTCAGAATGCAATGACTGCTTGGTGTACTACATCAGAGAACATCTGACTGTCTGTAAGCTTTGAATTGGATGAACATCATTAATCACAACAAAACACATTTTGAAAAAGAAAGAAAATAAAAAGACGTATATATTAACTTATAGGAAATTAACTCCTACAGCATTTCTGGAGGAAATATCCTTTTCTGTCTTTGTGATCTCTTGGTGACCATAACATGACAGGTGAAACTTAAGAGTTTCACACATTTGCTTTTCTAAACTCCTTGCTGTGTGCCTTTAAATCATTTCTGATTTATGGCAACCCTAAAGTGAACCTTTCTTGGCAAGATTTGTTCAGAGGGGGGTTGCCATTGCCTTCATCAGAGGCTGAGAGAATGTGACTTGAGAAGGTCACTCAGTGGGTTTCCATGGCTGGCAGGGATTAAAACCCTGGTCTTCAGAATTGCACTCCAATGCTCAAACCACTACACCACACTGGTGGGTAGTTGCCCAAAGGTGCAGTGAGTTTCCATGCATGGAATCGCTAACACCATTTCTTTTGTCTAAAAAAAGAGAATCAGAACAAAATGAAAGGAAACTTATTTATTACATCTTCCACAGCTTCATTTCTACAGTATGTGGAAAAGTAGATAAAAAATTTACAGGTGTGATTGTGGTATAAAATCTTCTAGGTATTCCCCACTTCACTTGGCTCGTGTTCTGAAGTTTTATTTCATTATATATCAAACTAAAGGTTTTGAGATTTCTATTATTTAGAGCCGTCTTGCAGTCTCCTAAGCAGAGCAATTTGGCAGAGAGGTTATGCTTTTTAATGGATCTAATTTAATTGAAAAACACAAAAAGTGAAGTAGTTCTGAAGAATCCAAGAATCGCTGTAACCATCAAAATCCCAAATCATTATGTTCTTCTTTCAGACTTTCCTAGTGAATTCTGTTTATACATGAGATATTTCTGTTCTGTTTCCTTTGTCTGTATCTACAACCAGAGAGAACTATGTGACATATAAAAATAATAGAGGTACTAAGGTAAATTCTACACTCGTAGTTGAAGATCTATGTATGTTTCAACTTTATACAATTCCAGCAAAATGTATCTGAACTAACTTGGATCTGGAATTCAAACAAAAAACCACCCAACAGTGAAACCTTTATTGGCCAACCAAAATGTACAATATACTTGTTTCAAGCTTTTGAAGCTCCACTGGCTTCTTCATCATATAATCACAGAATCACAGAATCGTAGAGTTGGAAGAGACCACAAGGGCCATCCAGTCCAACCCCCTGCCATGCAGGAACTCTCAATCAAAGCATCCCCAACAGAGTACAAACCAAACAGGAGGGGGGAAATTGGAGATGTCAGTAAGATGCCTGCATTTTATTGTTTCTGTCTCTAAGGACAGAATTGCATTCAATCTCTGATTTAAGAGATAAAGATAATAATGTACATGTAACATGGCACCATAGTTATTGCCAAATAGGTTTTCCAGACTACTGGAAAAGGAAGATTAACTATGAATACATAATTTCAATAAAATACATAATTTAAATCAGTGAGTAGAAGATATTATTTTAACACATGTCACAACAACAAAAATGCCCCTCATTTAAAAAATGAGAGATGACAAAGAAGGTTCTTTCCCTCATTTTTAAAAAAAAAACCTCAGAAACACAAGCACATGAAGGAATCATTCAAAAATATGATCACCAGCTTCAAAAGTGATCCATTTCATTCTATTACCTCACAGTTTTGTCATTTCATTTGCACTTCAATCTGCTCCATGGGTATGCCAGATGAAAATTTGTAGAGGAGAAACATACTGTAGAACAGTGGGACAGTGGAAAGCTCCTGGGGAAGATGAGAGGGGAAAGATGCAGCAAGGAGGCTGTGAGTGGGAAAAGGGGGCAGCAGGGGGGTCTTTAATCAAAGTATTGGTGCACAAGAAAGACAATGGGGACCATCAGCCTTTAGGACTGTGGTGGGGATGAGGGCTGCATGAAACCTCTTTTCACAGTCCCTTAAAACCATTGCAAAGCCTCGCTGAACACTTCATGTAGTGGTGTCTCCTGCTCTTCACCTGTCCAGTCAAGCTCACTCCCTTAGCCACATCTTTTGCTAGTAGTGGTGGTGGCAGTTGAGAAACTTGTTAAGGCTGGGCACAGGACATTGCTTCTGTGGTTTAGAGTGGTGCCATTTGGGAAAGACTGATTGACTGCAGCAAGGAGTTAGTGTATGTGGTGGCATGGGAAAAGTGGCAGCAAAAATAAACTTTCAAACTTGGGACCATGCTTAAGCTTTGTGAGCTTTTCTGGGACTTTGCTGGCAGGTTGGAGCTGCACTGCTGCTCCTGCTTTCTTTCATCAGACAGAGTGAGAGAAGAGGTAGCAGAAAACACAATGTTGGTATTTATGAGGAACATTTTAAGCTGTGTTGAGAAGACATGTCTCTAGGGAAGGAGGAGGAGTATCTGGGATCAATCTCTCACTTTTCCCATCCATGTGTGGCCTCTGTAAACCCCCTATACACACATTGGCTATGCCTCTCTCTGCTCCAACAAAGAAGGGTTGAGAGTCCTTCCTCACCAGGGAGAAACTTCTCCCTTTACACCTAGACACCTTCACAGCAGCAACCAAGCAGATGGCTGAGCAGTGACCAAGAGGCCTCTTGCCCACACTGGTGTTTCCTGGAAGGGCAATGTAGGTGAGAGGCCTCTCAGTTGCTGGTCAGCCAGTTGCTTGGTTGCTGCTCCCTGAGTGAACAGCTACAAAAGAAGCAGTGACTGGGCATCTGCATGAGCAGCAACAAAGAAGCCTCTTGTCTGGGTCGGCCTTTGCTACAAAACCGGCATAAGCAGGAGGCTTCTCAGTCACTGCTCTTTCAGATGCTGAGTTGCTGCTCCCAGCATCACTGGGTGCAAAGGGAGCATTGGTCTACATTTGTTGTTTTGAATTTGCAGTAGAACATTATACCTAATATCAAGAAATATGCATGCAGGGGACACTAGGGTTGTCACCCAAGAGGAAAGGGGGTGGTAGCTGAAAAAAGTTTGGGGACCACTGTTATAGAAGCTGTTGGATAGGAACATCATTTGTCTATACTTTTGTTCTCTTGGTAACCGAAAGCTAATCAAAGTGGTAATCTCATTCACAGGAGTCGGTCCACAAACCATCAGCTGCTGATCTATGGCACTAACATAATACTGGCCCCTGGTAAACTAGGGAAAAAATGCTAATTTAGCACATCAGATAGGTTGGAAAACTCTGACCTAAAGGACAGAGACCAGCAGTAATAGAGTCTTCTCAGTTGCTACTCAATTGGTTTGGAATATCCATAAAGTGTTAATTAGACTCCTTCACTCCTGGCACTTCAGAAGGATTTAATTATTATTTTTTGTTCTGCTTTTGGCACCAATCCTACCATGTGTTGTTATTACAGCATTTATATTAATTTTTAATCTGCAATGTTAAGATAAGTCTGGATGCATCGTAACTTTTTGGGAAGAAAACACTTAAAGTTCATTTTAAAACTCTATGTATATAAAACTAAATGTGTTACTTTAAAGTTATAGTTATACATATAAACTTTTTTTATCTCTGAGAATTAATGCTATAGATATGAGAGATTTTAAAATGGTGCTACCATATAAACAATTCTTTCTTGGTTTTACTCAACAAATCAAAACTTTTATGACAATGTTAACCTCTTGCTCCCATCTCTCTCCCCATCCCAGTGATAAATGTACTGTTCAAGACAAAGGTTGACCACCATAAGCATAGCCTAAGACAATGCAATAAAAACAAATCTCACTTAAATGGGATATTATTTTAAGAAGTTATACATGTTGTCACACAAGAAGATGTACATCATATCAACTGATTTAGAATCAATTATGTCAGATGAAGCTACAAGAACTAATAAACAGAACCGGAAAAAAAGAGTAGAAAAAACTGAAAGTCAGATTGCCTGACAGTGATGAGGTTTTATGAAAAGCTCGCCATTAGGTTTTCAAGGAAGCATATTACAGTTATATAGTAGGTCAAGCAAGCCAAAAAGCTCTACCTATGAAGAATGAGTGAACAAAACAGACAGGTGACTACATCTATCTCTGCAAACCTCCATGTGCCTTATACTACAGATCAGCCACACCAAGGTTTTGGAACCCCTTTCCAAAATTTGTAAGGCTTCTGGTTTGTTATATGCTCTTTTAAAAAAAGCCTTTCAGTTTTTCATCTTTTAAATTTTTTTGTCACTGCTGCCTGTTTGTTATCTGCCACTAATGTGGTGCTTTAGTGTTTTTGCTATAAATTGTAAAGGCTATTTTAAAATGTTAATTTACAGAAGGCTTGTTTTTGGCCATCTCTTAAAAGGAAAGGCAGACCACAATAGTTTTAAAATAAATTAATAAAAATACTTTTGCACACCAAAAAGCAACTTTTTGGGGAGGGATATTTGCCAATCTATAAATATCAAAATTTGTGGGTTGTTTTTTAAAGGCTGAGATTTTTCTGGAAATAAATTGCAAATTCTAGAATATGTGCTCACATGAAATCTTTAAGAGGCAGAGTACAGAGAACTAAGCTAAACTCATAGGAGAAGGTTTAATCTTCATGCATAGTGGCTGAATTTAAAAGGAATTATCCAAGGACTGAATCTCTTTTGATGCAAGAGTTCAGTACCTTTTGTGTTGAATGAATGGGCAGGATATGACAGGCCAACCGCATTCCCTGGCAGTTACCTAGTCCAGTGAGACAGTGGGCAGGTGTTCAGATGCAAGCCCACCACTGCACCATGGAGCCCCCACCACTGTTACCATACTACTTGCAGGACCATGCTGTGGTCTGTGAGGGTAGAAACAGGACACCTGGCTTCATTCACATGGCCAGGTACCCTCTTTCAACATCACAAGTCGCAGCCAAGGCCTGCAAATAGAATAGCAGCAGCAGGTTAGGGGGACACATGGCTGTTTGGTCTACCAGCTGTCACTGCAGAGTTTCTGGCAAACTCTTCCACATAGAAACCAATCTAAGAGGTGGCTGAGCTGGGGTTGGGCAGGATCTGCCCATTCCCATCCCAGGACTGTTGACCTCCATCATTTAAAAAGGACGATGCCAGGCCAGTGGGGGAAATGGGCTTTTTGGCCATGCAAATAGTACCTTAGATAGTTCTTTTGAAGGTCAGACCAAAACACAGAACAGATTCACTAGCATGCTGAAATGAAACCCAAAAATCCACCCAGAAAAATCAAGAACTAAAAGGGACATCTAGAAAGAAAGAAAGAAAGAAAGCATTCACTGCGTCTACAACAAGCTCTCTCTTACCTTCTGTGTGAGATCACTAGCTTCATTGATATAGCGGTCTCTCTCCTTCTCCAGCTGATAAATAATCTTCCTCTGTTTAAGAGCCTCCTCCTTATAATTCTGAATTTCTTCTTCTAGGTTCTTCTTTGACTGTTCATGGAGCTTAACAAGGTTCATCTGTTTTTGAGTGACACTAGCAGCCTTCAGCAAGTTCTACAAAAATATGATTTGATTAGTACTCTTGTAAAATGAACAGACACACAAAATCAAAATTAACAGTATATAGCTGTCTTAACAAAAGAAAGGCAGCCATGGGAGGCTGCAGTTGGGAATAGAGGAATAGCAGAGGATAGGGGTGCTTTATTCTTTTGCCTCCAGCTGCTTTTCCACACAAAATCTCCCCAGATGTTTTTTCTATAAAATCCCACATATCCTACTCAATCCCCCACTCTTGACTACAGATTTTTACATCTATAAAATGAGTCTACATATAGAGAAATTTTGAGAGATTGTGTAATGTTTGATTCTCACTGCATCAAGAAGAAAGATTCTCTAAAGACAGGGGAATGAAAACACATTGGGATATAAAGTTAGATTTCTGACTAATCCTTAAATGGATCAACATGAATTTCTGGTTCTCAGTTGCTTAACAATAGGAAAAACTAAATGACTCTATTCAGCTAAATGTGTGAAATGACCCTCCACTCTGTTCAGTTCTGGAAATAAAAATAAGTTCCAGTTTAGTATTCTTTAATTCTAGTTGAATGTCTTTTTTGCAAAGGTCTGGTTGGTGCCTTAAGATGCAATCTATGTTTACTAGATAGCCATTTACTATTAACAGAAGTAGGTAACTGCTAAATATGAATGACAAGGGATGTAACCAGGGACACAATTGTGCTGCATAAATCCCCTTGAAATTAATGAAATATAACACCCCCAACTTTTTACAGAACTTAGCAATACACCAGATAAGAACTCTTGTGCACAAAAGAGGTATATCTGTCAGAGAGAGATTTTGCTTTCTCAGCATGGCTTGCATGATATAATTCATCATCCACCCCATTCTTGGCTGTACATCAGAAGTCAAAATACAATTCCCAAGCTGAAGAGAAAGCAAGATGACAAACTTATTTCTGGTCAGGCGTGGTACTGTAAGAAAGGAGTTATGAACTATGTTAGAAGTTCAAGGTCTGATAGAAATTATTTCTTACACTTGATTAGCTTTTGACCTGTTTTGTTGAAATGATTTGCCAGGCTTTATTGAAATGATTTATTTATTTATTCACTAGTAAAAGTGAAATGCCGTGGTCCCACACCCTGGTGCTTCTTCTTTTCTCTTTCTGCCTGAACACCTATCTTTTTCTTTCTTGTTGGTTTTTCTCTTCATGCACCCTGGTGCTTATTCAGACTTTCCCTCTGCTCTTTCTCCTTCCAGGCAGCAGCACCTTGGCTCTTGCATAAATGTCTAAAGAGTTTGGAGACCAGGAGAAGGAAGCACCACATCAAGCTGCATACGGGTCCTCTAGGGAAATGAATGCCCCAAGCTGGTCTGCAACTTCATCTCTAAGGCTGCATCCATCTGGCAGAAATAATCTGGTTTGACACCACTTTAACTGTCATGACTCAATGCTATGCAATTCTACACTTCCCAGAATTCCATAGCATTGAGCCATGCCAACCAGATTATTTGTGCTGTGCAGATGCAGCCTAAGGAAGCTCTCTTTGTTTGTGCTCTCTCTCTCTCTCTCTCTCTCTCTCTCTTTCTCCAGCTATTTTTCCTCTCCTGCCCTGCCTCACCATGGTTTTTTTTTTACACAGTTCTTTCCTGCTCTCCACTATAGTTTGAAGATTTTGAGGCCCATGCAGCCATTAATTAGTGTAATTCATGCTACAGAGCAACTTTTATTAACTAAAATAAGTAAGTTTTAAAAACAGAACAATTCCAAGATGTCCATGCCAAATTTCAAATGTCCAAGTTTCATTGTAGAGCTACAGCAGAGACAGACAAATGGACACATAATCTCTTCAAATTAAACTATGAGGTTTGGGGAACCACTGCAGGATCTGGAGAAACTTTGGGAAGCTAGATAGGGTGATATTCACTATGCCCAAAAAGGCTGCTTTAATGGTCCAAATAAAATATTTAATAAATACCAAATGCAACAGTTTAAACCACCTATAAATCAATTATATTTCTTTCAAGTTATTAAAGATTGTACTCCTCACTGAAGAGATCTCGTTTATACCAAATTTTATAGAACTACCTCAGTTTCATATGGGACAATTTGTTTGTTTATTTATTATTAATAGAGAATGCAACATTCCTTAATTATATAGACACTCATGAGGTTTCTAGTAAGGGGCTGTAATATTACAGTTTCATTCCATTTCATTTAACCAGCATTACAATGCCTAAAGATCTGTTTGATCTTGTATCAATTCTGCCAACAAGCTTCAACAAAAATAAATGAATCCTTCCATATTATGGGGCAAATACCTATCAGTTTTCTACTGAATTGGCAGACAATTCTGGATATTTTTAGATCACCTGCCATGTTTGTAGAGCAAAACTGATAATTATATTCAAGCTGTTTCTTCATGCTTGAATATCCCTCCTAGGACCCTGGAGAATTTACATAATGAAACGAAAATACTAAAGACTATAAGTAGTTTGGGTTACATGAAAAGGGATAAAATCATTTCTTCACAGTCAGATGTATACCCTTACCTTGTTCAATATGTCCCTTTCTCTCACAAGCTCATCTATAGCTTTCTTATCAATCTCTACTTGCTTTTTGGAAGCTTCCAGCTCTAAAATAAATATAAGAAAAGATTTTAAACTAGGTTCAGACAGCATAACCAGGTCAAAGCAAGGAATTATGAAACTTTTTTTAAATCTTCAGTTAATTGAATACAAAACACATCATCCCACATGAATAACAAGAAATAGAGCTTGCAACAAAATGTTGCAGTGTTTAAATGCTCACTGTTGAGCATGACGTACACATATTCAAGAGTCTATACCCCCAACCTACCTGATCTTCCATTTTATTCATATATAACCATCAGTCAAGCATCCCATGCCCATTGAACATGCTCAGTCCTCATTTTTTTTTCCAGAGAGGGGAGATTCCCTGAGATTTTTTTAAAGTCCTATTTTTATTTTTGCAATGCCTCTCTCTTCTGCCATTTTGGCCACATAAGTAAGAACCATGATTTAGAAATTCTATTGATATGTCCAAGTAAAACCTGTGCCAATATTGCAGTGTGGAATGAATGCACCTGTTCAATCAGCCTTAATGAATACTTCATTCTTCCTCACACGCAATTCTCTACATCCCTACTTCAAACTGTCAGTGAGCACTGCAATATGAGTGAGCATCCTCAATACTCAGTGGGATGTTTTGAGTTATTTCCCACTTTCTTTCTATTTTTAGTACTTCTCCAAACTATGTGTTTCCCCAAGTCTACTAAAACCTCTGTCTTATGTGTGGGTTGTGCAACAAAAGCCACAGACCCATCATAAGAAATAGAGGCAATGATGACATATGTTGGACTGTAAATAATGACAAATAAATATGGAAATATAGGCAGGGACTGGAATTGAGAAATGTATTCAATCAATTTATAAGGTTCTCTTCAAACAAACACACTCAAGCCACATACTTGTTTCGTAATATGGACCTCTCAAACTAGTCTTGCATGAGGAGCAATCAAACAAGTTTTATTTCAAGGACCCAAAACACATGGGCCAAATAAGGCTGCTTCCTGCTACTTTGAGGGCATGGCGTTCATATGACACACACTCCCAAAGAAACCTGAAGCCACATCAAGGCCACACTCTGGGCCAAATTGACTCCCCAAAAGGAGTTAATTTGGATCAACTGGCCTGTGCAGCCTGGGACTGCAGCAGCAGTGTGCTTTGGGAGTGGGCCGTGCGGTAGCCACAGTCCTGGCCCGATCGTGGTTGGAACAGCCAGCGACTGCTCCTTCATAAACATCTGCTTCACCCCTATGTGGCACAACACAACAAAACATTCTGATAGTGTAGCATACTAGTGGCATACATAATTAAACAAAGGAATCACAAAACAATGTGAGGAGCAGTTCTTCTGAAGAACCAGTTAAATTGGCTACACTAAACTGTATTAGCTATAAAAGCTGTCAGACTGCACCAGCTATGAGTCTGTTAAACTTGTGGCAACAGAGCCAAAAAGTGGTTTGAGTATTGGACTATAACTGTAGAGACCAGTGTTCGATTCCCAGCTCGGCCATGAAAGATAAGTCACATATTCTCAGCCTCAGAGCAAGACAAAGGCAAACCTCCTCTGAACAAAACCTGCCAAGAAAACCTCATGATAGGGTCTCTTTAATAATAATAATAATAATTTGTTTTATTTATATACCGCTATTCCAAAGATCATAGCGGTGAACAGCAAGTAAGCTAATCAGCAAGTAAGCTAATTTGCCCCCAACAGTCTGGGTACTCATTTTAGCGACCTCGGAAGGATGCAAGCCTGAGTCGAGCTTGGGCCCTTTTGCTGGTCTTGAACTCGCAACCTTGTGGTCTTGAGTGAATGGCTGCAGTACAGGCATTTAACCACTGCGCCACCAGGGCTCCTTTTAGGGTCGCCATAAGTCAGAAACAACTTGACAACCAACAACCAACACTAAACTAGTCCTCAGAACTGAGCTTTGAACTTACAACGCTCTGACTGAAATGCCAATTCACTGAAAAAAACAGGCATGCTCTCAGAACAGACAGAATTAGAAATACTCTCTGAAATGATTATTATATCTATGCTGAATTAAGTGTCTTGGAAATGTATGTAAATGCATATATGAGATGTGCTATTTTCTACCAAATCCTCAAATTTCTAGCATTACAGAGAGTGAGTCACTGAAAACCATACGTATCTAGAACTCTTATATTTGCTATGTTCACACTCGCATGATAACAAAAAGGTCTGTTCCTTTCCATGGATGCACCAATTCTATTTCTAAATGCTCAATTGAAGTTTGACGTTGCTGCAATGATAGAAATTCAAGGAGTGAAGAAAAATGTTGGGGGGGGGCAGAATCCCTATGGGGGGATTTTCCCCCCCATCTGTACATTCCTGTAACCACCCCACTTTTGTGATTGGTGAGTCTCAGTCATTTTCAGCACTTTCAAGTGACCCTAGGGAACAGAAAAGTTTCAGAACAAAAAGAATTTTCCAAGAAACAATTATCTTACCTTTTTCAAGCCCATTTATCTGGTTTTTAAGAGTATCCCTTTCATGTTCTGCCTGTGTTTTGTGCTCTTCTACAACACGTAATTTTCGCTGCATAACCTCTCTCATTTTGGTAAGCTTTGCAATCTCTTGACGCATCTGAGAAACCTCATCTTCTCGTAACTAGGGGAAATAAGGAATAGGGATGAGGACACAACAAAAACATATCAACTCCTTTCCTCACTCAGATTTCATGTACTGTATCAGGTAAAATAAAAGAATAATAGCAATTGTTATTTCTAATTGTAAAATACAATTTCAAGCATATGCAGAAGCTGTACGGTTTGGCAGAGTGCCAGTTATATTTCCATCCTCTTTGTCTCCCCAGTCTTATTTTCATTCCCTTTGTACAAATAAACTTATTGGTACTGAGAAATTATTGGTCATTACAGCTGGCTGCCATTTACTGAAAGACAACTAAGGTGGCTATCTTCTTCCACAATAGGGGTGACTGACTGTGGAAGACTGGGTGGCTGCATTACCCCCCCCCCATTATAGATTAATTGCTTATAATTGCTTATAACATATAATTACTTCTTTTCCCATCCTGACGGATGGAAGATATACAGGGATGGCGGTGGAGGATAATGTGAAAAGGAAAAGTGAATAAAAAGACAGATCTGCAGCTAGTTAGTAGTACATAATATTCAAGACAAACAGCTATGTTAAGCAATTGCAACAGAAACCACCACTGCCTTTGACCTCTTACAATGCAAGCCTATGCACCGGTATTTGTTTTTGTTGTGTGCCTTCAAGTCATTTCTGACTTATGGCAACCCTAAGATGAAACTATCATAGGGTTTTCTTGACAAAATGCAATCAGAAGAGGTTTGCCTTTGGCCTTTCTCTGAGGCTGAGAGAATGTGATGGTCACTGAGTGGGTTTCCATGGCTGGGCAGGAATTCAAACCCCGATCTCCAGAATCACGCTGGCTCTCTCTATATATAGAGACCTGGAATTAAGTTTCGCTGAACTCATGGGATTTACATCTCAGTAGATACTCATAACATCACAACGTAAAGACTAATAAAGTGTGGTCCAACCTTTTTAGTACAAGTCTATCATATATTTCATGAAAATCATGAAGCAGACTTTACTGCCAAAACTTCAGCCTTTTAGACTAATTTGTTAGACAACCTCAAGCAAAATTATCTGGTTTTGCAAGAACCTAGACCTATATACTACATCAGAATGAGATAAACCCTTTCTTATAAATCCAATAATTTTTTTTTAACCAGGCCAGTCCCTTAAAGCAGAATATTTCATTAACAAATAACTTACTCTATTTAACAGAATGAACTGTACTCAATAAACTCAATAAACTATTTGTTTCCCATCTTCTTTAACTTAAGGCTTCCTGTACTCCTTGAACAGAGAAGGTTAGATACAATAAATGAACAATGGCAATATCTTAAGTTTGCAAAGTGACTTTCATCTTATGGATAGATTGATCTACCTTTTAATAGACAGGCAGCTCTAGGATGTAACAAAAGGTATGGAAAAACAACAATTTACAGAACAGACAGAGGATGGTAACTGAAAGAGTAGCTTTTTGTGGAAAACACCACGTGTGAAAAGAGTTATGTTATCATTTCCCATAAGTATATAGTCAGAGCCAAACAACATATGTCATTAAATGCAATTAATACACATTTTGTTGCATAAACAGCAGCCCTTGGGAGAGATTTAACTCTTATTCTTGCTTTCACAAAAATACCTGAAAGCAGTTGTTACTTGTTTCAAGGGAAGCTTACACTAGTGTGAAAAGATCAAACATTCAAATATTTGAAATGTCAAACTCCTATATATAAATCAATAATGATAAGCAGCAATAAACAACAATACTGTTTTTGAACCTGGGTTATATTTTATGTCACTTTCAACTTACTCTCAGCTCTGTGGTCTTCTGCTGATTTTCTTGGGTGAGTTGTTCAACAGTCAAGGTGTGCTGTTCATTCTCTTGCTGGAGCTTGGCATTTTTTGCTATACATTGGTCTAGATCCTTTGAGACTCTTTCATTCACGATCTATGAGATTGTCACACAAAGCAGAAGATTTGTTTGTAATCAGATTACTGAACTGACTCAGAAAACCCAGTAGCAACTCAATATTTTCCAACTTTTCTTCACATACTGTTCTGATTATCATAGTAACATTATATTTTAATATCTGTTTGTGATTTGGCATTTACAGTGGACATCAATGCTTCCTGTAATCACTGCAAATCAGCAGGAACACCAAATGGCTTTAATCAGGAGCAGTAAGAAGGTGCTATGAATTTCACTAAATAAAGTTTGCATTCATGAGGAGCAATTTGTAAAATAAGTGTTCAGTGGCAGAAGGGTCTCAAGTTTATTTTCTAGTATATTCACCTAAAGGATCCCAGACAGTAGAGAATTTACTATTACAAGGTATGGTGATGGCTACCAACAGAGATAGCTTTAAAAGAGGATTAGACAAATATCTAGAATATAAGGCTATCAATGACCATCACTACTCTATAGCATGCTTCTAAGCCAACTGCTTAGAAACAACACTAGGAGTGATCTTTATCTCTTGTTTGTGGATGTTGCATAGCAGGGCTAGCCCATCTGCCTCAAGTGACAGATAATAATAATAATAATAAATTTATTTCTATACCGCTATTCCTCGATGATCACAGCAGTGTACAAGATATATAAAAACAATATAAAATGACAAAAAACCCTCCAACCTCCCACATACACAATATAAAAACAGTTAAAACATCATAAAGACCCCAATACACATAGCTGACAAGAGAAAATGCATATGTACATCGCTAGAAGGGGAGAAGGATCACAAAAGAACTCATGGGGGAAAAGCCTGGTTAAAAAGAAAGGTATTCAGAGTCCTTTTAAAAGCATCAAGGGAGGTGGCTGTACGGAGCTCGTCGGGCAAGGTGTTCCAGAGTTGAGGGGCTGAAATGGAGAATGCCCTCCAAGTTACACTATAGCGTGTGTCTGGAATTCTTAGAAGATGTTTCCCGCCCGACCTGAGAGTGCGGGGCGGATTGTATGGGGAGAGGCGGTCCTCCAAGTACCCTGGGCCCAAGCCATTTAGGGCTTTATAGGTTATAACCCACATCTTGTATTGCGCTCGGAAGCGAATGGGCAGCCAATGAAGATCTTTCAAAACAGGTGTTATATGACTGGCCCTGGGACATCCAGTGACCAGACTGGCTGCCATATTCTGCACTAATTGAAGCTTCCGAGTTTGGTACAAGGGTTGCCCCATGTAAAGCGCGTTACAGAAATCCAACCGAGAGGTTACCAGAACGTGTACCACGGTTTCAAGGTCCCCCCCGGCCCAGGTAGGGTCGCAGCTGGCGTATCAGCCGAAGCTGATAACAGGTGCTCCTGACCATAGCATCCACCTGAGATGTAAAGTGGAGTGACGAGTCCAGAAGCACCCCCAGACTGCGAACAGAGTCCTTCACAGGGAGCATGACCCCATTCAGGACAGGTGGAAAAATTCCCTTCCCTGGGCCAGGAGAGCCTATCACCAGTACTTCCGTTTTCTCTGGATTCAAACTGAGTCTGTTTTCCCTCATCCAGCCCATTACCAACTCCAGACAGGCATTTAGAGGAGAGATGCCATCCCTAGTCACTGCATCAGTCGGAGACACAGAGAAACATATTTGGGTGTCATCAGCGTACTGATAACACCGCGCCCCGTGTCTCCGGATGATCTCTCCCAGCGGCTTCATGTAAATGTTGAATAGCATGGGGGACAAGATCGCTCCCTGAGGGACCCCAGATGTAAGGGCCCTCTTATCGGAGCGACAGTCCCCCAGCTCCACCATCTGGAATCTACCCGAGAGGTAGGAACGGAACCACTGTAAAGCAGTGCCCCCGATACCCAACTCCCTCAGGCGATCCAGAAGGATACCATGGTCGATGGTATCGAAGACCACTGAGATGTCCAAAAGCACTAACAGGACACGCTCCCCCTGTCCATGCCCAGACGGAGATCATCGACTAAGGCGACCATGGCAGTCTCAACTCCATCAGATCAAGTGGCGCAATACAGCCCTAGGGGAGCCAGGCTGTAAAATGGCAGGTTCTGCAACATACAGGGCTAACCGGACAGGCAATCTCCCAGGGCAACCTGTCTACAATGCTTGGCTCTGAGGAAGGACCCTTCAGAGCTAAGCATTTATGAAGACATTTGTACCTGAACACCTTCTGTGGCCAGTGCTGTTTTCCACAGAAGGCAAGTGCCACCAAGATTGAGACAACTAAAGGAGACAAGATAGGTACCAGGAAGGGAAGAGACGTAAAGAGGCAAGTGTGTAACTGGGCAAGGAAGGGATAGAGTCAGATGAGGGAGAAGGGGAACGAGGGGAATGAAGGGAGGGGGAAAAGGGAGAAAAGTGGATGGATAGGCAAGGCTAGTACTGAGGGAGGGAGAAGCAGCACTTTGATAACTGAGGTAGCAGCAGTTCTTTGCATCCCATCTCAAGCAGTAGGAAAGCTCAGATTGCTGCTGTCTCACAGGAATCTCACTGGCCCCCATGGAAACCAGGAGGCTGGACATAAACAGATCATTGGCCTGATCACACATTGCTCTTAAATTTCTTGTGCTTTCTGGGTCTAAGATACTGTTATTTCTTCCACCTGTAGTCCATCTTCAGTCAGAGGAACAAGGAAATCAGGATTGATATTGTCATCATTGTTATTACTACAGAATTTACATTTCTGTTTACTCATGTTCGCTGGGCAGTTTTCAAAGAGTGTTAAACTAAATACTAATTTGAAACAGTTTCTTTAAAAAATTTAAATGCAGCATAAAACCTTGTTTTGTATCAGAGAAAAATAAAATTGCTTAGCAGCTCAAATGATCAACACAAAATATACCTAAAACACAGTTGCAAAAGGCTGGTCTTCACCTTGTGCTGGAAAGTTGACAGAGAAGACACCAGACAAACCTTTCCAGTATTCTATTTTGCCTAACATATCTTCAAATGAAGAAGTTATTATTATACATTGGGGGGGGGGGGGGGGTGGGATAGTGAGGCATCACTGTACAATAAAACTGATAAAATCAGTATGAACAGTACAGTACATTTTGGAAGCAGATCAGCATATAAGTATAGCCAAATTAGCAGTATTCCATGACTGCAAGGAACTACATTACAAATGGCTCCCAGATACCACCCAGAATGTGTAAATAGATCCTCACACTGGTTAAAAAAAGGCCTACATCAGGCTGAATATTGTCCACCAAAACAACCAAGTTTTCCTTTTAAATGTGTAAATACATTTCACTTGTGATTGATTTTGCCAAAGCCTTCTACTAAAGTAACTACGTGCTTCATCCAGGGACTGATGAGAATAAAATACTCTAAATTTGCATGACATATACAATTCTAAAAAGAACTTTGCTACATGAAGAATTGCTGTACAATTATCAAAGCTCTTTTGTTGTTTACTAAAATTGCTTCTGTGAGGGCTTTGCAGTATTGAGGGAAATGGACCAAAAAGACAAACAAACTCAGAAGACAAATTTAATGCCTAGCCAGAAAAGTGCTAAGGCCCATTCCCACTGGATTATAAAGCGAATTAAGAATCAGATTATAGGGACATCGTTCCCATTTGAATTTGCGTCCGATCCTTATTTGGTTGATTTCTCTAGCGAAAACCTGAATCATCGTTGGATAACCCAGGTTATCCTGATACCACTTTTCAAGCGGTTCTTTTTGCAGCTGTGGTGTCAGATCCAGGGCAAATTAATGGGAACGACAGGGTGTTCGAATCAGTATTTTAGGAGGGGAGGAGCAATGTTCAAGGGACTGTCCCAGGGGTGTCACCAGCTTTGTTCTCTTTCCTGGCCATCCCTGCGTCTTTTCCCCCTGTTCCCGTAGCCTTTCCATGGTGGTGCAGGAAGCAGGGTAAGGCGATTGCGCGTGTAGACAAATTTATTTTTTAAAAAAATATTAAGCTTTCGATCGCCTAGGCACTCTGTCGGGTGTCCGAACATAGCAAATTGCTACACTGACCTCCAAACGCAGTAAGCACATTTTGCCCCCCTGCAACCCCCCCCCCCCCGCTCGACATGTGAGGAGACCCATTGAACACCATTTTTATTTCCTTTTTGCTTTTTTGCTTTTTGGGAATGGGGAAGAAAAATAGCCCTTGTCAAAATGCATCGAAGAAATTGGCATCACTGTGATGTCTAATCGCCTAAGTGCTTGATTGACAGCTTTTTAAAAAACCGGTTCCAAAAAGGCATTGGGAACAGGGAACAAAAAAGTCCACGTCAAAATACAATGGAGAAATATCAATGGGAACGAGAACATGGGTCAAGAAAAACTGAGTCCATTTGCTCCCTTTTGTAATGGGAACGATGGATGTGATGCGAATATGACTCGGATACTCGATCCAAGCCAGACTTACAGCGAGATTCGTCAGTTTATATGCCCAGTGGGAATGGGGCCTAAGAAAAGTTTTTTTGGGGGAAAAATCAACTTTATACTCGTAAGACCAATTTCTGGTTAAAGTCCTTTAGCAGCATTTTTTATTACCTAAGCTCACAACAAAAATGAGTAAGAAAATACTGCTGCCTAGTTTTCTATTTACCTGCAAATTTCAGTATTTATCATGGTTTTCTTGGTTTCTGGTACCAAGTTATGAAAAACAATGGTGAAAAACAATAGTCTTGTGAGCCATAGCAACAAGATATGAACACTGTCAGAAGCGTGAGTCAGTTCATATGATTGTACAAGTCTGAGGAGGTTGCTGACCCCAAGCCACAAATGTCAGTTTATGCTGATTTAAGCTTCATCAGCCTACATGTGATCAGTCATGTGCAAGCTTCTCACACAGAGTAAACTTAGCTTTTAGCAACAGCAATAGCACTTACATTTCTATAGTGCTGAGCACACTCTAAGCTGTTTACAATGTGTAAGCCAATTGCCCCCAACAAGCTGGGTACTCATTTTACCAACCTAGGAAAAGATGGAAGGCTGAGTCAACCTCGAGCCCTGCAAGATTAAACTCATGACATTTTGGCTGCAGTGCCAGCATTTAACCACTATGCCACCATGGCTTTTGCCATGATAAATGTGGCATTATTGATTATCCATTTAAACTAGGGAGTAGCATTCACAGAACCTGTTTAGCATAAGCAGATAAAATGGTTAGAAGCAGTTTCACCCACACAGCAGCTGTTACAGCTGGACTGACTTCAAAGAGGGCTGTAATCCATCCTTTTTCACCTCCCATCTGAAAAAAAGGTGCTGAGAAATGAAGAAGATGGTGCAAAAGGACAAAGAAGCTGAGAGAACACTTTCTTCAATACACTTCTAAAGCACTTTAGCATTTTGCTCCTAAAATGGAAACTCATCCAGACAAAATGAGAAGGGGCAGGAGGGTGTGTAGACATACCAGTTTACATCATCACAAGTGACATCCACAAATAATATCAGGGGGAGCGGGGAGTCTTTTTAAAGGAACAAAGTATTTTGGAAAATGGGGAGAAATACTACAACAAACAATACCACTGTGTTCCCACACATGTGACCCATCTGTAAGACCCCTTGTCTCTGTTCTTTCAGAGGAAACTGCTATAATGCCAGTGATTTCCCTCAATATTACATCTGTAGTCCCAAATTAACAAAGGAAACTCTTTCTTTTGCAGTTTGCATCTGATTTTGATTTCAAAGCTTATACATGCATGTTCTTGAGACAAATTGTTTAAGACCCTACAATAATACCTTTTGCTCTTTGAGAAGTTGTTCAAGCTTCAGGAGCTCCTCTTTGGTCCTATTCATGCCCTGCTGCATTGTCTTTATATCACTTGCTTTATTGTCCAATTCCGTCTGAAGCTGTTTCAGTTCTCTCTCCATTTTGTCTTTCCTTCGAGCATCCCGTGAAGCTTCATTCTGACGCATCTGGATTTCCTGTTGGAGCTGCATTAGCCACAAAATGAAAAATAACAAAACTCCATTTGTCTTTTAGTCCATGGCATCAGTAGGCATATGCTCATTTGACAGATGTTTTCAAATTCTTTTACACTGGATATTTTATATGCTGAACTCAGGGGTTACCTGTTCTCTGGTTTACCTGTTCTCTGACTATCACTTGATTTTCTCTTCCATTCTTTGTGTGAAGTCTTGACTTTATCCCTATATTACCTTTATCTCTCACTAGACTTGCATATCTGTGGAGAGTATTCTGTCCATTTCTCCTACACTTTAAGGAAAACATATTAATACAGTGCACCCGCGTTTTATACTGGTGCGCCATGTGCATCTTTCAGCATACGTTGAAAGACATGCCGGAAAAGCCCCTTGCACACTCCGGAAGACGTAATGAGGCATGCGCCCAGGGGATTCAGCATACGCTGATTTCCCCTTACGTGGAGAGATCCAGAACAGATCCCCACATAAGGGGAGGGCCCACTGTAGTAGAACTGATGTTGTTTAATAATGAGTCTGATTAAAATCTTAGTTGATTTGTTAGGAGTGATCAATTAAGATTTTTCATCAGACTCTTATTAAACAACACCAGTTCTACAATTAGTGCATTTTCCTACTATTTCCTTTTTCTCCCTTTTGCTATGGACATACCCAAAAAAGACCTTTTTGTTGTTCTTAACCTCTCCAGCAAGCTTGAGCTCTTTCTGTGCTTTTGCTTTTTGACCCCTACATGTGCTAGCTATTTGTCTGAATTCCTCCTTGGTTATTTCCCCTTTTTTCCATTTCTTATACATGCCTCATTTAAAACTTAGTTCAGTTGAAAGTTCCTTAGTTATCCATCTTGGTTTCTTGAGACACCTCCCATTTTTCCTCCTCACTGGAACTGTTTTAAATTGTGCCTTCAGTATTTCCCTTTTGAGAAACTCCCATCCATCCTGAACTCCCTTCTCTTTTAGTATTCCTGACCATGGGATCACCCCCAGTATTTCCCTAAGTTTACTGAAATCAGCTCTCCTAAAATCTAGAATGCGTGTCTGACTATGCTGGCTTCTCCTTTCCACTGTATAACAAACTCCAAGAGAACATGGTCATTGCCACCTAATGTTCCCACCACTTGCACCCCACTAACCAGTTCATCCCTGTTGGTTAGGATCAGATCTAAAATAGCAGATCCTCTTGTTGCCTCTTCCACTTTTTGGACAATGACATTGTCTTCCAGGCAAGTGAGGAATTTGCTAGGCCTTGAGGTTTTGGCTGAGTTTGATTTCCAGCAAATATCAGGATAATTGAAGTCCCCCATCACTACTACGCCCCTCCTTTCTGAGTGTGTGGTCATCTGTTCTAGAAAGGCATCATCCAATTCCTCCGTCTGACTTGGGGGGTCTGTACTAAACTCCCACAATAACATCCTTGTTATTTCTCTCCCCTTTATCCAGATGCTCTCCACCTGCTTTCCATGATTTAAGTCCTGGATCTCTTCACATAATAGACAGCCCTGACATATAATGCTTCTCCTCCTTCTTTCCTATTTCTCTTTAAAATGTTATACCCCTCTATTACTACATTCCAATCATGAGACTCATCCCACCAGGTTTCAGTGATACCTGTTATATCATATTTGCTTTGTTGTGCTAGGAGTTCAAGTTCATCTTGCTTGTTTCCCATGCTCTCTGCACTAGTGTAGAGATATCTAAGACCATGTGTTCTCCTCCCTATTCCAATAACATTGTGTTAGTGTGACTACTGAAATAGGGATGCTTATATTTGCACCACTTCTATTTCAAATAATTAACCCAACCCTAAAAGAGGCTAATACAAAGAGGATGTGAAAGGATGAGAAAGATTACACAGATGAAGAAGTGGTAGATATAACAGCTACATGATCATTAAACAGTTGCTATTCAAGGTGGTGATCGATGTATCAGTGCTTGCTACAAAGCATAGCAAGTTTTCTGGAAAGAAAGAAGCAGGTGTAGACAATGGGCCTGTTTCTGTCACAAAGGGGGGAGGGGGGAGACCTTGCCAAGTCCCCCAAATTAGACAGCATAAGAAGCCCTGCATTACACAACATAAAGAAGATAAAGGCTCCAAATTAGTAATTGCACTAATTAGCTTTTCTAATAATAGTTGGTGTGGGAGGGAGATGAGGAACATAAGAATGATGCAATGGAAACCTAAACGGTATAGAGTCACTCAGTTACAGATGTAGATAGATGGAAGTGGAAAAAAGCTGGGAGGTGAATCCCTAAACAAACACAAGCAGGTGAATGAGCAAAAAGTTTAGGGGAGATGGACATAAAATAGATATTCTGGTCCATGCCAGTTTGACAAAGTGGAGAAAGGTCCTATAAAGACCTAACTATTCATACACACAAATATATCTGATGGAGGGGATTAATGCTTCTAATGATGCCCTGTTGTTGATGATCTCCCACTAAGGTGCCTGGAAAAAAGTTTGGGAAAGATACAGCAAGTGACATCCACAGAAATTAATTACAAGAGTTGTAAAATCTTCTAGCAACAATGACAGCAGCTTAGGGAGTTTCACAGACCTGAGCAATGGTGGATTCTGCCTCGAATTTTGTCTTTTCTGCCTCTTGCTGTTGATCTGACATATTTGTTACATTTTCACGTAACTTTACAACTTCTGCCAATAGCTGGTCCCGTTCTTTTGTTACTTCCTCCTTAAACTTTAGCAATTCCCTCATGCTGAAAGGAAGAAAATCCTTATCAACAGTGTTCTCAGCATGAAGCATTTTGTAGAAAACAGCAGTTAAAGATAACTGGCTTGCAAGTGACTCTTTCCATTGGCCCCGAAAAGCTGTCAATTAAATTACATGTCTACTGCAGTTATGAAAAACACTCCCATTGTGGCAGAACTATAACCACTTAATAGTACAGTGGGCCCTTGCTTTACGCGGGGGATCCGTTCTGGACACACACACACACACCGCATAAAGCAAATAACGCAAAAGCTTGAGCCACATTATAACCAATGGGGGTCATGCTTGCCGCACGGCCACGCACACACCTCATGGCCACACGCACGATTTCGTGAGCCTCATTGGATATAATGGGGCTTGTGCTTGCCGCGTGGCAATGCACAAGCGCAGGGTACACACGCATTTCCCAGGCGGCTTCAGCATATGCTGAAACCCCCCTATAAGGAGCCCACATGTGGTGCAGGCTCACTGTATAAATAATTGGTTGTTGTAATATGATCAGTGAGCATGCTGTAGAGCATGATGGTTAAAGTTGTAATAATATTGGGGAATCTGTGTTTAAATCAGAAAGTATAGAAAAGAATAAAATCTGCTCAGTATAAATAATAACTCAACAGAATTTATTATTTTGTATCATTCCTGATTTAAACAAAGATTTCCGAGTATTGTTATAACTTTAATCATCATGCTCTATAGCATGCTCACTGATCATATTATATACCACTATATCTTCCAATGTACATTTGTTCTTGTTGATTCATTTCAGAAGCAGAGCCAAGGTTAGCTAACACTTGAAATGAGAGACCACTAGATAATACAGGTAAGGCTAGGAAGGAATCCTGCCTGAAACCTTGGAGAGCCAGTCTGGGTTGATGATACTGATGTATACGAACTCAGGGTCTGATTCAGTATAAGGCACCTTATTATTCCCCTACTTATTCATGTCCTTACTACTTTCTCATAGTCCTCAAGGCAAGTCCCCCCCTTTTTTAGTAGTTGGGCATAGGTAACCTATGGCATAAGGAATATTATACAATGTATAAATGACAATTCAGGATCTGAGGAACAAAATCAAATGTTTCTCTATCCAAATAAAGTCCACA
This sequence comes from Sceloporus undulatus, assembly GCF_019175285.1. Classification (NCBI taxonomy): domain Eukaryota; kingdom Metazoa; phylum Chordata; class Lepidosauria; order Squamata; family Phrynosomatidae; genus Sceloporus; species Sceloporus undulatus. The sequence goes on from NC_056524.1 coordinate 208,223,494, forward strand.
TGCACAAAATTAGAATGAGGATGCTAACATAGGTTCTCCTTAAAAAGAAAAAAAAGTGTGTATGGAGGACATTCTCCATTACATTAGTCCACATTCTGTACCTACCTTCTCAAATGCCTGCAATTTTATCACATCAGATTTACTGGTGACATAGAGCATTCTGTTTATCATTTACTCTGGGTGTGCTAAAACCTAGCTGTTTAAACATTAATCTAAGTCACAGTTGAGTAGACTTTTGTTAATAATCCTTTATAAGATATTATTTGTATTAATTAAAAAATAACCTCAATAAGGATGAGATAACCATTTCCCACAAACTTGTCCAGATCCAACTCACTTATGTTCTTGACCCAATGATAAGCCAGATCCTTGCTCCACTAATTTAGTCAAGTTCAAGATTTCTTCTTTAAGAGATATGATTGTTTCTTTTGCTTTCTGTTCTTTCTCATAAGCTGCATCTACCATTTTCCAGGCCTTTTCAATCTCCTATGAATAAGAGAAAATACATTACTTTTAACCGGCTTTCCTTTAGGTTTAGTTTCATCATTCTTCTATTCCAGTACTCACTTTTGTTTGGTCAGCAGTACCACTCATATGTCAGTTTATCCATATCAAGAAATCTGAAAATTCTTTTTTGTAGTTTTACCATTTTGCACTTTCAAAAACCCCTTTACTGTTCGGCTATATAAATATTGCTTAAAACATAGTAAAATAAATGATCAAACGTTCCCACATAATTGCCCAAAGTTTTCTTATCCTACAACCCTGCTTTTCACTTTAAAAGGTTGAGTTGCACTCATATTGTTCTGACCACAAGACTTTTATATTCAAAAGAGATTAAATGTGGAAAGAAGAGCCGTGTCTCTTATATATTTATCAGAAAATCTGCCCAAGTTAGCAACACTCTTTACATTTCTGTTCTTGTTGTTGTGTGCCTTCAAGTGGTTTCCAACTTGTGTGCCTTCAAGTGGTATCCAATAGTATGCCAACCCCATAGTAACGGCTCTCTTGCAGCAGCTTCCCAGAGTCTCACAGTCTGGATTTGAGGGAAAGCCTGTCAAGGTACTTTAAACCTTACTTTTCTTTGGCTTTCCAGTGGAAGAATTGGTAGCAAGTTCTCAGAAGACAAATCTAAGCAGGCTTTGGGAAGCAGACAAATCCAGGAGCCATAGGATGTTGTTCATCATCTGTCTCTAGTCCATGTTGTATCAAAGTCTGAGGCCATTTGTCCTCTGTACCCAGACCTCTTCCTTGTGCACAACCCTCTTATTGGTTTCTTGTTTACTGGTATCCTAATGTCCAGCTTGTGATGACTTATGTTACTATCAGCCAAGCCTGGGGGCTCTAGTTTAGGACTGGGGCAGATACTGTAGCTTCACAGATCAAGGCAATTAGCAAATAGAGGTCTTCAGCATTTATGTCATATATCTGCCCAGGTTTGGTGATTGCCCTCTAACATGTGTTTATTTATAGTTACAGCTCTCTGTTGGAAGAACATCTTGCTCTACCAGCACAGTACTATATGCTGGGCCAGAAGGTACATTCCCTCCTATATATAGAGACCAGATCTCGTCTTAAAGATCATATCCAAATTACATGACTAGGACACAGAGGAATAATGTGGGACACTCCCCTTTCTTTGATTTTTTTGCTGAGTTGGATGACCCACTAGACACTTTGATCATACAGTTGGGGGAGAACAACTTGGCTACATGGAAAAATCTGGATTTGGTGCTGGTAGAATTGGACAGTTTGGACAGATGCATCCTGCAAGTCTGGTCAGACCTGCTGGAGCATCAACATTGGAGAGGGATTGCCTGCCTGGAGAAAACTGATGTGGCGAGACACATAGTCACCAAAGTGACTGACTGACAGAGTATTCAGAAAGCAGACATTATGTTCTACTTGGAAGACTTGTACTGTCCTGATGGGGTGTACTTTTCTATACAGGATCTATCAGGAACCCTGGTTATAGGCATAGCAGCTTTAGATTAGTGGAAAGAGGGCCTCATACTTTCTCTAGTGACATGGGGCAAGACATAATGGGAGAGAGCAGGCTGTGCAAACCTTTCATTCTTTCGTTAAGGGGTCGCATTTGAGGGACTTTGGAGGTTCAATAAGACAGGGGTCAGATGACAGCAAAACTACATAGCAACCATGCACCTGTATGCGTTCCATTGCTGTCACCCTGAAGAAGCCCCTCAGCCAGCAGGCTGGGCTGGCTGGGTCTATCAGATGACAGGCAGGTTATCCAGTTCCTTCACCTCAACACTATACAGTTGTAAACTGTGGCCTTTTGTTCTCCAACCTGTGAACATTTGTAGCTCTTAATGCCCAGGGCAGTTTCGCGATACATACTTGTCCAGAATCTGAATTTTATTTTCAAGTAACATTATCAGTTGTATCAAGGATCAGCATTGGTCAGAAAAACAGATGAAGGTTAATAGGATATTTTATAGAAATTGGAGTTAAGGGATATCCTTAAACACTGCAGCTCTAAAACAAGCTGCACCAATGTGTTCCATAAATAGTCCCACAGAATCCCTTTTCTTTTTAAACCTGGCAACCCAATGTAGTGCTGTCACAATAGTTTTACAAAGATTACTGTGAGTCTTTTCATCAGCCTAATCAAGAGGTCAAATCAGTTAGCCTTAAACTTACAATACTGCTTGGATATTTATTCCCAGAGGCACTCTAATGGCACCACTGGAATATTTTGTACACAATGATTGCTGAGCTCAGCTCCATAGTGCTCCCTCTCTCATTGACACAGTTAATGGAATCTGTACATTCAGATGAAGGACAACATATTAATACCCAAATGGGGTTTTGTTTTTGTCACTGACTTTGGCTGGAGCATGACTGTGCACATTATTAAAGCATCCTGTTGTTTGTTCCATTTCATTTTTACATTTTTAAAAACATAAGGCTGCTTTTTTAAAAAACAGAATAGGTCAAAGAATGATTAGTCTAGCTTGAGTATCCTTTTTCCAAAATGCTTGGGACTGGAAGTGTTCCATTTTTTTATTTTTTTAGATTTTGGAATACCTGTATTTGCATATACATAATAAGACATACTGAGGTTGGAGAGAAATCGAGGATTCCCACCATTTCACAGATCCTTGCATCTCTATCCAGCTGCATCAATCTCCCAAACACAGTACATGTATTTACTACGCTACTTGTGTTGTAGCTCAAAAATATTTGGACTTTGGAGTACTTCAGGTTTCAGAATTCTGGTTAAGGGATACTCAACATGTATCATAAATTGTACTTTGAAATAATCCACATGTGATTAATTGAAGATACAAAAGAGAGAGGGTAAAACCTGTTAAAATTACAAAATGTCTGAACTTTTAATTTTGTGATAAGCCCTTAATTAAATATCTAATTAATCTGTATTTTTACAAACTTAGTAGCCATTTCAAACTATAAGACTGGCATACTGTGAACGTTGGTAGAATGGCTCTGTGTAGTTGAACATACAGAGTAGTGACTACTCAAGCCACATTTCCTATGCAGTATTTTAACTTACTATTGGCATAGTTTTTTGTGTTTTTTTCATGTGTGGCCATGTTCGAGAAGAGTTTCTTCCTGACATTTCGCCAGCATCTACTATTGGCATCTTTGCTGCAAATAACCATGTTGTAAATTTGTCCAAAGTTGATAGTCTGATACAAGACTGTAATAAAGAACTGTATACAGTAATTGTTTTAGCACATACCCAATTCTGCTTCCGTTCATTTGACCCACATTCTGAAAATTCTTATTTGGTTCTGTGAACTAACCTCATTTAGAGCATTTCCAGAAAAGAGTTATAGATTAAGATATAATATTTCAACAGCAATTCTGTTAGGTATTTCGTGAGTTCAGTCTTTATGTTATTATTCACATACTTATAGACCCATTAAAACAGCCCACAACCACAAAAGTTAAGGAATTTCACAACATCATAACTTTTAAAAAGGAAATAAAATGAATAAAGCAATGTAGTTGAGATATAAAAACTCTACAGGCAAATACCCAGTATATAACATGAAGCCCTGGCACAAAATGTACCTTACGAATCCTAATCACCTGGCAAATGAACAGGGCCCAACTAAAAGTAGACTAGATGTACAGGTGGCACCATAGGCTATTAGAAGGGCCCTTCATTATGCCCCTGAGCCGGGGTTGAATGGCATAAAGGGCAAAGACTTCATAGGTGAGGTTTGGAGTTCTGACACATTCAATCTAACTGGTTTAATACATATTCAGTTATCAGCTAATTTTTATTTTGTTCAGTCTTTCCAATAACCTATGCCTGGTTTCTGCTGATCATCACTCATGCTTGCTGCCTTTAGCAGGGGGTGTCTGGTGGGTCCCCTTAATGTTCACTATGTTATTATTAGCTGTTTTGTTTGTTTCATTTAGACAATGAGACACAAACACCATCATTGTTCATAATGTTTCTTGCCATGTAATTATGGTGATTATATTAAACATTCAGAGCTCATCTAGTAGTTTCAAGGGCATCTCACAGTCCAAATTAAACAATTATCACTATCTGAACAGTCCGAGAAGAAACAAAAAAAGGGGATTAGGCACACTACTTTCAAACCATACCACCACCACCACCAACTCATGCTAACCAGGGCAACAAGTAAAAAGGTTTGGGCAGGTTTACTCAGGCTGAAACTTCAATTTTCTTTTATTCCTTCCTCCATCTCTATTCAGTCCACTGAGTGTTGATTAGTTATACCAGCCTCATATCTCTGAAGAACTAGCAGATCTCTGCCGAAACAGCTTTCCATGGTCATTATCAAATATCTGATGCATATGGCATGAATGGCACCAAATTGTGTCACCATCAGCCACAAGCAGCAAAATATTAGGTTTCAAGCAATAAAATGTCAGTAAAAGGACCATTATTGTAACATTACTGAAGATGTAGGGTTCTTCAAGCTTGTACTGGAGCCAAAGAAGCTATTCCTGCAGGACTGATACACAGAGATCATGATGGAAATGGTCTTAACACAAATTACAAATTATGCATCAGAATGAGAATTCTCATTTGCAGGAGATTCAGATGCATTTTCCTAAACTACACATGTGATATGGAGAAGTTCTTTCCTTCTAACATCTGCGCATTTTGTACTGATAAAATCTCACTTTCTAAAATCAGCAAAGATATTTGATACCAGAAATATAATTTTCTATTTCTCAAATCTGTATATGCTATAACTGGAACAATGTAATTTCCCTAACAACTAGCATATTCAATTCCCTTCATCTGTTCTCTGAAATCAGAAGAAAGAAGTGTGGTTATAGTTGAGGAACTTGAAACTAATGCATAATACAATTTGTCCATAATTGTTAAGCCCCAACCAATTGCTTTCAGCAACTAAAGTTCTTTACTATCACTTACTGTCCTTCTCAATAAAGGCACATGCATGTATTAGAAGAGCTTCCATCAATAGATAAGAGATGACAACAAAGAAGCTACTGTGACTTGGAGCAAAAGATTTTTAAGCAGCACTGTTAGGTACTCAGAATATAAGCGCTGAGGGCAATGTCAAAAACTTCAAAGTGATGGGTAAGTAGCATCACCCTATTTACGAACAGTTTGAAAGTTTTTAGGATAGTACATCTCTATAAGCCTTGAAGGCAGTATTAATATTTTGAATTCTGAACCTACCAGTACTTTTTAATTTACTCTGTCTTGTGATCCTTAAACCAGAAGCAATAATGGATTGCATTTATAAACATGCCAAGATCGTTATGTGCAGTTCTGTTCTGCCTGTTGTTGCATATGAGGACTAGGAAACTAACTCAACATTCACTTCAGGAGACAAAGGGCATACAGTAGGCCCCTGGTTTCCACTGGAGTTTGGTTACAGGTTTCCCCATGGGTATCAAAATTAATGGATGATGAAGTCTTATTATATAAAACAGCATAATAAAATTGTGTCCCTTATTTTAAAAATGGAAAAATCAAGGTTTGCTTTGCAGATTATTTTACACACACACACTATTTTTTAAAAGCAGTGGATGGTGGAATCTGTGTATGCAGAATCCATGGATATGGAGGGCTGACTCTATTTGATTCCACCCTAAAATCATATCCTAGAAACTATCATAAAAACAAAATGTTTCCCTTCTTCCTAAATCAATTTGGAACTATGAGACAACAGGAATATTGACACTACACCATGAAAACCCTTTTCCAGAGGACATTCAAGTCATTCAAATCACAACAAGCTCAGAGAGTAGAGCACTATGATTTTATTTACACAACTTAGGGATCGGAGTATACTTCAAAGATTAAACCCACTATTTTACAATACAATGGCCACTCATTGGATTATATGACTTCTTCCTGCCTGGTGCTTTATAAGTGACTGTAAGACCACTGCAAATTACAACTATGGCTTAAATGTTCCCAACTCACTTTGATACAATGTACTTGTACAGGTTGTAAATATACATTACTAAATATTTATTATAGATAGCATGGGTTTCTCTACATAATCTGATTCTCTGCCCAAAGTTACCAAGTGAAACAGTAACAAAACTGAGGTCAACAGTCAAGTGATGTCACTTCTCACTACTACATCAGTCTATTAGGTCATGCAATTATTATCGAAACATAGACATCTTATAAATTCATTCCCTATGTTAATTATATCCTCAGTTTTATATATTTTCTTATCAAGATACATGATTTTTCCATTTACCCTTTTCAATGATGCTATGGTTGTCTGATCATCCTGAGAAAGTTTCAGAGCAGTAGCCACTTTAGCAGAGTTCACCACAATTTCTGCATTCAATTCCCTGCATTTTGCCATGAGGCGCTTTTCATTCTCATAGGATTTTTTCAGTACTGCATGAAGTTTCTCATATTCCACACGGAATTTTTCCAAGCTTTGATCTCCTGTAAGCTCACTGATGACTTCTTGGAAGTCTTTTTCCAAGGCTTCAAAGACATTTTCTTCTATTGCAGGCTTGTCATACCTTTCCTGGATAAAAGGAAAGGGAGAATCTATCAGACAGTCACCAAAGGTATCCTGACAAAGAAAATGCCTTACACAAAGATACTGGCACAATAGCTCCAAGATAACCATCTTAGATTAAAATTTCTGTGATTCTGTAAATTTTGCTCCTACCTTATGATGCTTACATTCAATCTGTTTGAAATGCACAGCCCTTTACACAAACAGAGTCTTTGGAATATCATTTCAGGCATGAAAACAGATGATTAAGACAAAAACCCGATTATTAAAAATGATCCCAATGTTTGTATCACCAGTCCTAATGTTTATGTCACAACCAACTTGCTCTGTTGATCACAACATGTATTCCTTGAAGGTGCTTTTTTAAAGGAAATTCTTCTTCATCACAACAGCAATTATCCTGGGCTCAAGATAAAAGTATTACTATCATTCTTTATACTTCAGAACTACCAACACCCCTAATTTTGTAGGAATGGAAATGATCAATAATATTCTTTACATGTTTGAAAAACTTGTTTTTTGAGTGTTCAGAAACCCTGATGAAAAGAATAGCATTTTCTTCTCAAGAATTAATATTTTTGCATTTAAATATTAATTTCCATGTAAAAAAAATGCTGTTCCCGATGCAGAAAATGAAGTTTCCTGCATAAAGCAACAAGTGGATTTTGTGCAGAACAAGTCCCGAACTGAGAATAGCCTTCAGAAACAGGGTGTTTTTTTAAGACTTTTTCACAGCACAAAGAAAATTGCTGAAACTATTCCTTGCTCCCTTCATGGTTGGCCTAAGTACCCTTAAGGCACCCTACTTGGCTGGGAGACCCAAGTCTGCACCTCTGGGCTCCACGCTTGAGTCGTGGATGCATCAGTGCGCCAATGACGCACTGATGACATTGTCTCCATGGGCCAAAAAGAACCCGCTACTGCAGCGTCCCTCCGGAGGGAAACTGGGTGCCTCCAGCCCATCCCATCGGGGTGGTCTGGAGAGACTCTTAAATTCTTTTTTTCCTCCAGGAGCTTATTTATAGGAATTTATCCATAAAGAATTCCATGATAGGAAACTCTAGTTAAACAAATGGGCCATACTTTTGAAAGTCCATGGATAAAGCTGGTCTGCATGTGCCTTAAACATCTTGATTCTACCATGTAGCATCTGTTTAGGGAAGGATACAGAATATATCTCTCTTGGACTTCTTCTGGAAGTCCTGTGGTATCTTCACAAAAGCCTAAGAAATCTGGGCTCTTTTTAAGTTTCCAGGGCTCACAGTAGATGTGACTACACAGTGTACATAGGGATCAGAAACCAGTGATTCCATATGACCAGATACATATAGATATATCTCATGAACATCTTCAGATTTATATTATGGAATATATTATGGAATTTATACTATGGAATATATACATCTCCAGATGTATATTATGGAATATATTCCAGTAATTATATGAGTTAGCAAATGATTTTACTGATTAATATTGGCAAGTATAAATTAGGAGCTTAACTGAACTTCTGCAAAACATTCTGTCATTCTTAATTGTCATAATGTACAAACCAGTGACCTGGCATTTCTACCACATGCATACTTATATAGGCTATTATTATCCAATTACATAGCCTAATTGCTTTATGAACCAGTTTGGATTAAGTATATGATCTTTTGGAAGGTACATGGCTAGGAAATTCTAAAATATCTAGAGAAGGACACTGTGCTAAAAACTAGCCTTTCAGTGGATATCTTTTCCATGTATCATCCTTCTTTTCCATCATTTTTTTTAAAATTCTTAAGTTATTATGTGGAAGTAATCTATGTTAAATTACATTCATTTTACAGCATTGTTTACTTTTTTTGAAAGATAAATTGGCCTGAATTAAAGGACTAAATTCTTCCAAATAAGCCACACTGATCACTAATCATTACCCCATCTTCAACTAAGTTATTAACAAACATTATTTTCTCATTTAACTAATATCTTTCTGAGTAGACAAAATGTATATTACTATTGGATGACCACTTGTATGATCACCTCTGAGTTTATGACCCACACACTATAACTCACATCTGACTATAAAGGTGTTGCTGTTCATAATGCTTCTATTCGTAATAGTGTTCTTAGTTCATGATAAATTATTAATTGACAGAAAAAATGTGAGTAAAATCAAACTGATGTAAAAATGTTTTGTGGACTAAACAGAGTAGCAAGGCTGCCTCTGTTTTATTCTCCCAGTCGGAGTTATTCAGACCATAAAGCTTAGTTTATTGTGCCCAGGTTTACCCGGAGTATCAAGAAACACAGGCTGAGAACATTTCAATTAAAGAACAAAACTAAGAGAATGTTTTATGATATGATAGGAAAACTGTTTGCAACAAAGTGAAAAGGGCAGATATATTAGAAAATACAAGAATATGAGTTCCCCTAGAGATTTTCCTCCAGGAAAAGTAGAGACCCACATGCAACATTTCTGAAAATAGGAGTAGAGAATTTAAGAGCTGAGGAGAGAGAAGGATCTCTACTTTTCCTGGAGGAAAATAAAATACAGTGGACCCTTGTTATCCGCTGGGGTTTGGTTCCAGGAACCCTCGTGAATAACAAAATTCGTAGATGCTCTAGTCCCATTAAATACAGTGGCATAGCAAAATGGTGCTCCTTATATAAAATGGGAAAATCAAGGTTTGATACTTGAAATTTATCCTTTTAAAAAATATTTTCAAGCCGTGGATGCTTGAATCCATGTATAAAAAATCCATGGATTCAGGGGGCCAACTGCATTAACAGGAAGAGCTGGACCTGCCATTCAGCAGAGTACAATGCTTGTTTTACGTAACTGATTCAGGATGTCAGAAAGGGGCAGTGACATTGATTATGTAATGCATTATGACTGTACTTTTAATGCAAGGCAGGCACTTGCGGAATATCCCGATTCAAGTGCTAAATAATAACATGTAGTGTACACACCTTGATTTGGTTTAAGTGGGCACCACTTGCTGTCATTTCAGGCAGCAAAAAATACTGGACCAGTTGTATTTTTAATAGATGCTGGGGGGAACACAACAACATGGGCTATGTGACAGAGCAGAAGGAAAGTGAGACTATCAGTTGGAGATGTAAGGACTAAAACCAGGGAATGGGAAATAGAGACTATAAAGGCGGCAGAGGGAGAAAGTGAGTACATTAAGTTGGATTAGCTCAGGTTCCACAGTTCAAATGTTTTTGTGATGGCACTTGGGCTGGATGGGAGGATGCTTTTTCCCCTGTGATCTGGTACCCATGTTCTTTTGTGCAGCTGTGCACAATGTAGCCATGCTGTAGACTCTTTGCAAGCAAGGGCAATCATGGTTTTCAAGCCTGCAATAGAAGCAAAGGTGACCACTTCCTACATTTTCTCTAACTGCAAAATGTGGGAAAGGGAGGAAGAGGAAAAGGAAAATTAGGATGAATGAAGACATTAAGAGATAGGACTTTATCCCACAGGGAAAATCGGGGGTTTAAAAAGTGATGTATCACATGAAAATCATGCAATCACGATTAACATTTTCACTCACATCATGATTAAAGAGGCATTATCCCAGGAATAAACAGACAATAAACAGGCAATATGCAGCAACAAATTATTCCCGGGATTTCGTTGTGAATTATTTATTGCTGTTTTTTTGCCTGTTTATTCCTGGGATAACAGCATTTTAATCGCGACATTATGTGAATTTCCCTGTATGATAAAGTCCATAGAACAAGAGGGGCTGGACAACAACTTTTCGATAGCATAACTCTTTAGATATTTATGCAAGACTAAGTGGAGTTTTTACTTCCTAACAAGATATGTTTAGCATGCAGACTTAGGCCCGTTACAGACCGCCCCTTAGGGGCGGCCTGTAGGCGCACCTTTCCCCACCAGATCGGGGCCTCAGCAACCAGAGCGGCAGCTGCTGAAGTCCCGATCCGCCGCTTTCTGGGCTGCAGGGAAGCGGCAAAAGGCCCCTTCCCCGCAGCCTGGAAAGGGGTGTCCTTGGGGCTTCAAGCTCCAAGGACACCCCGCGGCGGCAGAGAGAAGGGGAAAGGGGCCGTTTGGCCCCTTTCTCCTTTGGTCCGCTGGGCGCAGCCGTCTAAAGGCTGCGCCCAGCAGACCAAACCAGGAAGGAGCTCCGAAACGGAGCTCCTTCCGGGGTCACGGAAAGGGCGCCCTAGGTGCCCTGCCGCGACCCCAATACGTCACAACTGCGCCGCCTCGTTTGGAGGCGGCGCAGTCATTACGTATCGATGGCGGTGGCCGTGTGGAACGGCCATCACCATTTTGTGCGCGCAGAGCGCGTTCTAGGGTTAGGGCAGTGCGGAAGCACCGCCCCCTCTTAACCCTAGTATGCGCTCCGCGCGTACTTTTTAGCCCATCTGTAACGGGCCTTAAATTCTTAACTTTCTTCCCCCTCAGGAGCTTATTTATAGGAATTTATCCATAAAGAATTCCATGATTGGAAACTATAATAGGTTTTTTCTCTCTCTCATTTATTCATTTGAAGAAATAAACTTGTTCCAGATTGGCAACTGCACAGAAACCTATTTGCTATGGCAGGTTTTATTTTCCTGTATATATAAAGGGGTGTCCAGCTGCACATTAGAAGAAAGCCCATTATTATGATAGTGGTTCCCAAACTCTGGCCTTCCAGAAAACATGTGTTGACTATTTAACAAATGCAAACAAAAATCCATCAATGATACCTTTATTGTCCAACCGAAATGCACTATATACTTGCTGCAAGGCTTCTTTCTTTTTTTTTCCAAATAATTTTATTAGTTTCTTCATCAAAATATAACACTACGATATTGCTTTATGAGTGATAAAAAATAAAATATTATCTAAGTGTGTGTGTCTATATATATAATGTCATACAATGTATCACATTGATTCAAATACTTCCTTACTTCATTCCAATTCTGTATAACCAATATGAACTAAATCATACTTTCTGTAAAAATTACATAAAAAAGAAGTCTCTATATGATAATCTTATTTATATCTTTAATACCATTATTATTATTATTATTATTATTATGTTTTATTTATATAGCGCTGTAGATTTGTACAGCGCTGTACATACAAACAATAAAATAGATTATCATCTGCTTTCTTGGTTTATCTTATTCTAGATATTATGGGCTTCTTTATCTGGCAAGATGTTATGAACCAAACAGGAGAAAGAAAAGAAAAGAAAAGAAAAGAAAAGAAAGGGGGAACCCAATAGGAGATGTAAGGTCCAAAACACACTGCAGAAATAATCCACACTGAGACTGCTTTAACTGCCCTGGTTCAAGGCTTGGGAAATCCTGGGGACTGTAGTTTTGTGAGACATTTAGCCTGTTCTCTGTCAGAGAGAATTGTACTTTGTAGTTGCCACAACAAACCACAATTCCCAGTATCCCCAAGCCTTGAGCCAAACTCAAAGTGGGTTATATATACCTGCAGTGTGTTTTGGACCTTAGTCAGGTGGCTTTCCAAGTATTTATTATTCTTTAGGACTTCAACTCCCAGAATCCCACTGTATTAAGCAACCTGGCTGAGGCTTCTGGGAAATGAAGTCCAAAAAGGGTTAAGAGGACCAGAGCCTGGGAAATGGCTGTATAATAGGAGATATAGAGGCAAAAGACACTTGGGACCTTGGCTGCCAGGGGCTGCTAAGGGACAAAGGAGTGGAGGAAGGGGCTCACCTCAGCCATTTCGGGGAAAGCAGCGCAGCCCCCCAGAGATGGGAAGGGAAGGAGGCTGAGGGCTGGGCCTCTGCTCCTGGCTCGCTTTGCGCTGCTGTCTGTGTACCAGGCCGCCGCCTCCGTCTCCTAGCAACCGCTGCTCCACTAGAGCCAGGCCTAGGACCAGGCCTCGAGTAGCAATGGGACCCAGGGGAAAGGACCCGAGGGCAGGCAGTGTCTCTGAGGGTGGCTCTCACTCCTCTCACTCAGAGGTCCAAAACACACTGCAGACATAATCCACTTTGAGACCGCTTTAACTGCCCTGGCTCAATGCTGTTAGGGAATCCTGGGAATTGTAGTTTACAATTCTGACATAGAAGGGTAAATGTCTCACAAAACTACAGTTCCCAGGATTCCCTAGCATTGAGCCAAGGCAGCTAAAGCGGTCTCAAACTGGATTATTTCTGCTGTTTGTGTTCCCGCCCCACTTTTCTGTCGTTCTCCCTGTATTATAGCTTGTTATCTAAAGTAAACAACAAATAATAATGGCTGCCAGATGAAACAGACACATTACTTATTGTTTAGCATTAAAGGCATATCTCTCTGGATCCTTCAATTGTCTATTATTCCATTTGCTTTGTTAAGTGTTCAAGACTAGAAAGATTAACAGTGAGGCAGACTATAGTTTAGTTTAAGGCTATTGCTGTCTCACATTTGTAGGGCTATTTGAGTTCCCTAAGGCTTCATTCAGCCTTTCTTTAGGAAACAAAAATATTGAAATATCAAAAATGTCAAAGCCAAGCCTGTTAGGGTCTTATTCAGGAAGTAATTTTCCTATTCAAGTATATAGTAACATAATAGCATATTTTCTTTCTTTTTTGTTGCTTTTTTTATATGTTTGATGTTGTATTTTGCCTTTGTTATATATGTTTGTAAATATGTAATGTAGAATGTTGTGTTTATGTAACTATTTGTGTTTTGTGTTTATATTTGTATTTAATAAAAATATTTTTTTTAAAAAAATAAAGCAGTCTCAAACTGGATTATTTCTGCAGTGTGTTTTGGATCCAGGTGTCCCAAGCACGAAGGGGGACAAAACGGAGGACATCCGAGGAGAATGTAACCAAAGAAAAGCTCAACACATTCCTAGAGAGATAAATCCATCCTAATAGTAAAAAAATGAAAAACAGTTAAAACCATCTCATGAAAACAGTATAAAATTAGCATTAAAAACATACAAATAGTTAAAACAGGGGTAGGCAACCTTTTGGAGCTGGGGGCCGGGTTGGTGTCCCCCTGACAAGTCGGGGGGGGGGGGGGCCAAAGCCGGGGGGGGGAGCTTCCACCCTCCAGGGCGTGGCTGCATGCTGGGGGCCGTGCTTCCACCCTCTGGGGTGGAGCCACCCTGCGGGGTGGAGCCACTCTCTGGGGCGGAGCCTCTACCAAAGCCCTGCAAGGAGGAGGAGGCGTGTGCCCGCCCTCTCCTCCTCGGTGCCTTTCTGGACAAACACCCCCAACCTGCATTCCAAAACACACACAACAGCACAGTTGTGCATTTCACATGGCTTTACTTAACATGGCCTCTTGCATATTTCAGAGGCTTATTCCATAATCAAACCCCTTGGGTTTAACACTTAGCATGGTTTAACATGGCTATGCATATTGAACATGTCAAGGTGGTTTCACCGTTCTTGGACCAAGTGTACTTCTCAGAAATGTGTACTTGGTTAAGGGACTTTGGTTTTTCTTCACTGCGCA
>NC_056524.1:208237941-208372194 GCF_019175285.1 Sceloporus undulatus
TTTACAATTCCTCATAGAAGGGTAAATGTCCTCACAAAACTACAGTCCCAGGATTCCCTAGGCATTGAGCCAGGCAGCTAAGCGGTCCTGCAAACTGGATTATTTCTGCGTTTGTGTTCCCGCCCCACGTTTCTGCCGTTCTCCCTGTATTATAGCTTGTTATCTCAAAGTAAACAACAAATAATAATGCTGCCCAGATGAAAACAGACACATTACTTATTGTTTAGCATTAAAGGCATATCTCTCTGGATCCTTCAATTGTCTATATTCCATTTGCTTTGTTAGTGTTCAAGACTAGAAAGTTAAACAGTGAGGCAGACTATAGTTAGTTTAAGGCTATTGCTGTCTCACATTTGTTAGGGCTTTGAGTTCCCTAAGGCTCATTCAGCCTTTCTTTAGGAAAACAAAAATATTGAAATAATCAAAAATGTCAAAGCCAAGCCTGTTAGGGTCTTATTAGGAAGTAATTTTCCTCTTCAAGTTAATAGTAACATAATAGCTATTTCTTTCTTTTTTTTGCTTTTTTTATATGTTTGATGTTGTATTTTGCCTTTGTTATATAGTTTGTAAATATGTAAGTAGAATGTTGTGTTTATGTAACTAGTTGTGTTTTGTGTTTATCTTTGTATTAATAAAAATATTTTTTTAAAAAAAAATAAAGCAGTCTCAAACTGGATTATTTCTGCAGTGTGTTTTGGAGTCCAGGTGTCCCAAGCACGAAGGGGGACAAAACGGAGGACATCGAGGAGAATGAACCAAAGAAAACTCAACACATTCCTAGAGAGATAAATCCATCCTAATAGTAAAAAATGAAAAACAGTTAAAACCATCTCATGAAAACAGTATAAAATTAGCATTAAAAACATACAAATAGTTAAAACAGGGTAGCAAACCTTTTGGAGCCGGGGCCGGGTTGGTGTCCCCTGACAAGTGGGGGGGCGCAAAGTCCGGCGGGGTGTGTAGCGTCCAAGCCTCCAGGCCTCTTGTGGCTTGCATGTCATGTGGTGCGAGTAGCTTCGCAACCCTTCTGGGGTGGAAGCCCACCCTTGCGGGGTGGAGCCACTCTCCGGGGCGTAGCGCCTCTACCAAAGCCCCTTGCAAGGCGGAGGAGAGCGTGTGCCCGCCGCCTCTCCTCCTCGGTGCCTTTCTGGACAACACAAACCCCCAACCTGCATTCCAAAACCGACACACACAAGCCACAGTTTGTGCTTTGCACATGGCTTTCACCTTAACATTGGGCCTCTTGCCATATTGTCAGAGGCTTATGTCCCATAATCCAAACCCCCTGTTGGTTTAACATGGCTATGCATATTTGGCACACATGTTCCAGGTTGTTGGGTGTCATCACCGTTCTTTGGAAACCCAAGTGCTTACATTCTCAGAAATGTGTACTTGGTTTCCAAAGGGACTTTGGTGGGTTTGTCTTCACTGTGCATGGGTTTGTAAAAATCACAGCAATTTACATTGGCCTTGCCTCAGAGGCTTTCTGATATCAATATCGCCATTAAAGAACCAAAAACACACAGAAAAGGCACTTTGGAAAGTCACACTCTCTTGGCTTCAGAAACAGTGCGTGCATGCCTCTCAAGCTGACTCATATCATTATCATTGTCATCATCATCATCATCACCACCACCACACTATCATTGTCAAAGCAAGGGAGACTTGTTAGCATTAAAAGCACACAAAACACACTTTGCAAGGTCACACTCTCTTGGCTTCAGAAACAGTGCCTCCATGCCTCTCAAACTGACTCTCATCATCATTGTCATCATCATCATCATCATCATCATCATCATCATCATCATCACACTATCATTGTCAAGGCAGGGACACTTGTTAGCAATTAAAAAGAATGCAAAATAAAACAAAAAAACCCATGTGGCCTCTGGCTACTCACCACCTTCTCTTCCTCTCTCTTCCTCCTCCTCCTGGTCTTCCTCCTCCTGCTCTTCCTCCTCCTGCTGCCCCCATCTCCTCTTCCTCCTGCTGCTGCCTCCTCCTCCTCTTCTTTCTTCTCCTCCCCCCTCCTCCATGTGCCGTGCGGCCTGGGGGCAGGACGGAGGAGACAGAGGAGGTTGGCAGCGCGGGGTCGCCCGCATGGAGCCCCGCGGGGAGGCGGGGATGGCCCGCAGAGCCCCGCGGGGAGGCAGGGAGGGCCCGCGGAGCCCCGCGGGGAGGCGGGGAGGGCCCGCGGAGCCCGCTTGGGGATGTTGCGGGGATGGCCCGGGGAGCCCCCGGCGGGGAGGGGAGGGCCCGCGGAGCTCCGCGGGGAGGTGGGGATGGCCCGCGCAGCCCCGCGAGGAGGCGGGGATGGCCCGCGGAGCCCCGCGGGGAGGCAGGGAGGGCCGTGCGGAGCCCCGCGGGGAGGCGGAGAGGGCCGCGCGGAGCCGGTGGAGAGGCAGGGAAGGGCCGCGCTGGTCTTCAGCCTTTGCCTCCTCCACCCCAGGCCGCGCGGCCCTCCTCTTCCTCCTCCGCCGCCGCCATTTTGCTTTTCAAAATGGCGGCGAAAGGTCGCGCGAGACTTCAGCCACCATTTTGAAAAATAAAATGGCGCCCAGAGCGGCGCGGAATTGGCGGCAGGACTGCGTGGGGGCCGGCAGAAAGGCCTCCGCGGGCCGGATCCGGCCCGCAGGCCGTAGGTTGCCGACCCCTGAGTTAAAACATAACTTAAACACACACCTTCATTTAAAACCACCTTGTTGTGACAATTAATCCTGCTACAAATGGAGGATGTCTTGGAATTCCTCCTGGACAAAAGGTGGAAATGGACAGGCCCTGGAAAAGGAGGACATCTGGTCACCCTGTACTCAGTGGGCTCCTTCGTTATGCTCCAAATAGCGGACAATTTGGAATTCCTCCTGGACAGAAGGCGAACATGGAGGACATGTTCTGGAAAAGGAGGACCTCTGGTCACCCTGGTCTCATCCACCAAGGCATAGTAGTTTCAATGGTGAACTGGGACAAGGGACCAGGGTTCAAATACCCGCTTGGCCACTGAGACCCACTGGGTGACCCTGGGCGAGTCATACTCTCTTAACCTCAGAGGATAGCAATGGCAAACCTCTGAAGAAATCTTGTCAAGCAAGTCCCATGACATGTTCACTTTAAGGTCACCATAAGTCTTGGGTGACCAGGTATTCTTTTCCAGGACATGTCCTTTATTTCAACCTGCTGTCCAGGAAGAATTCCAAAATATCCTCCATTCTGAGCATGACTAAGAAGTATGGATTTACATTACAGTACTAGAGTTTTTTGCTTTTATTTGGCCACATCCTCCATGTTTTCCTTGAATGTCCTACATTTTGCTGTGCCTTGTCCTCCTTTCTGGTGAGGACATCTGGTCACACTGCATAGGTCAGAATCAACCTGAAGGCAAACAACAATAAGCTCAAATTGTCAGTGCTCCATGACTGTAATATATATATTAGATTTCTATTCTTCCAAAAAGCACAAGGCAATGTATTATAAGTATTATTATTATTATTATTATTATTATTATTATTATTATTTATGGCTCTCTTACCAATTTTTGTCCTTGGAAGAGTGTGGGGACACAGAAGCCATAGGGTTGCCACAGTTAAAACAGAAGAGGCTCATGTGCCTTTAATGGATGTGCAGAAGAGGGAATTCCAGCAAGAGTTGTTTGTTACTTGGTTGCGTGATAAGCAACACCTGCTGAAATTCCCTCTTTTGCACAGCCATTAAAGATACAGGAGTCATCTCCAGTGTTTAGTCACAGTTCTAACCTAACACTAAAAACCCAGTGACATTCCCAGCAGAATAAATCTCGCAGACTATTATGTTTGTGTGTGTGTGAATTCAAGTTGCCTGTCAGCTTACAGTGACCCCATGAATCTTGTCAGGTTTTCTTAAGCAAGGAATACTCAGAGGTGGTTTTGCCAGTTCCTACTTTTGAAATACAGCTCGCCGCATCTGTTATTTGTTGGTGGTCTCCCATCCAAGTACTAACCATGGCTGACACTGCTTTAGCTTCCAAGACCACACAGGGTCTGGTGACTACTGTCCTTCTGGAAATCACTCATTCATTTCATATATCTATACACTACCTTTCAGGGCAAGCGCACATTCCAAGCAGTCTGTATATATACAAAATGATATAAAATACTGTACAGCTAAAAGACCCTGTTATAATAAAATTAGGAAGCAATCTAAAAGCATTACAGGATATCAAACGAAGGTAAAACTTAAGAAGCGGGGAGGGAATCAGGTGTATTCTTAACCAACTGCAGTTTGTGAACAGTATAAAAAGGCAATTCGATGTATACAATATAACCATGTTGTTGTTATGTTCCTTAACATCAGCTCTGTTTTGTAGTTCATCCAAATTGTTATCAGGAGAATGGACTGTTCTTAGGATGGCTTCATCCAGCAAAAGCTCTAGTTCACCACCTTGCTTTCTGGCTAGAGGTCAATTTTTAGTTTTGATATACAGTATATAATTAAGGGAGCCCTGAAACTTAGATGAAGTTTCCAGAAAAAGAAACATATCCCTGGGTTTATTTGTTCTTTGCATTTTGTTGTTGGTTTCTGGATTTTTTGTGGGAAAATGGGCAGGGTGCAGTGATATATAATTATTTCTTTCATCTTGGAAACATTGGTTATTACCATGTTATACTATACAGTAGATTACTTGAATTTTGAACTGTGCAGATGTTAATTAGGAACCTCACGTTTTGTATATTTTAAAATGGGTCTGTAGTTTCAGAGAATGGGTCTGTCACTTCAGGTAGCTTGGGCACCAGGTCTATCAAGATAAGCAGAATTGATCTCTGAGAAATCTATACAAGATTTACATCTTTTGTGTCCTAGGAAGTAGACATGATGTCCAGAATGTGTTTTCTATCTGCAGCTGTAGCACTCTATTTTCTCTGATTCCCTTCATGCCATGTAATGCCTCTCTCCTTTAACAAATTGCACTGCTGTTACCATCAGCTTCACATCCCTATCCATCCATTTCTCTTCCAAAAGCCAGTACACTGTGAGTTTTTCCTTGTAAGAAATTTTCAGAAGCATCACCATCAGATTGGAACAAGCAGCATTCATCAGAGTAGCTTGCTGTTCCAGAAAGCTCTTCTGGAGAACAGTACAGAGAGTCCAGGTATGGCAGTCTCAATAGAAGTGTTCATTCTACTTTGGTTGGATGTGCATCTTTCTGTATATAGAACAATGAATAAATACATTTAGAATTGGAGGGAATGTCTCTCATCTCTGCAGACCCCACTACTAGTGTACAAATAACTAAATAACTAAGAAACCAAGTACTTGTCGGATTACTTTCTCTCAGAATAAGCAAGATGGGATTTAAGATTGGCTGGGGAAATTGTGGAGGAATGAGAAAAGCCAGTGGAAGGGAGGGGGATTTAATTTGAGCCACAAAACAGAAAGCGCACATGCCTTAATGCTAGGCTCAGCCTGGAACAAATTTAATTCACTTTTAATAGGTTTAAATGCAAGCAGCAGAGCATAAATGGTTTATGGATCAGGCTGTAATTAACATTTATGAAGTGATTGCACACCCTGTGATAATAAACTTCATAACTAGAATCTTAATTTATGTTATTTTTATATATTCTCAGAAACATTCCCTTTTACTGAACAATTTGTTTCCATTCTATTTCAGAAACTATAGCCAGGGAAGTGCATTTTATCAAAATCCATAAGGCTCAAGAACTTATTTTACAGATAGAAATATTTGTTCAGTTTTTCTTTATCTTCTCTTCTTTTGATCTTACTTTGTAGAGATTATTTGCCAAAATGTATTATCTAGCAGGCTTCCGAAATGTCTTGATTTAACTAAAAATTACATTAAAATCCACATTAATTAATTTGATCACTCTCTGTTGATTTGATGTAGATGACACTGCTTCTTTACACGGCTATCAGCATCCAATCTACATTGTGTGAACTGAAAATATGCTCAAGGTCTCTTTCTTATTTTTATTTTTATTTTATTTTTTGCCACCTTTCATTCAGCATGGAACCCAAGGTAGAAAGAATTAAAAGACCTACTTGGCCCTGAACAGACGAGCCAAAAGAAGCAGCTTCCAGCTACTTTGGAGGCATGGCATTCAACCAACGCATGCCTCCAACACAGCCCAAAGCTGCCCTTTGGACCGGAGCAAAAAGAAGCTGGGATAATCCAGCTCCTGGCAGTGCTGAGTGGGCCCTGTGGCCATGGCCCACTTTCAGAGCAGGCCATGCGGTAAGTGTGGGCCCAATCCACTTGCAGCTGGAGTGGACTCGGGCTGCTCTTTCTCACCTGTCTGGCAAGTCTGTCAGGTTAGTTTGGAAAATCAGTTTGCCAAGGCATCTTGTAGCACCTTTGCGATTAACAGAAAGAAAGAAGCTGGTAGCATGAGCTTTTGTATCTGACGAAGTAAACTCCTGTCTATGAAAGTTCATGTGTCTCAAAGGTTCTACAAGATGCCTTTGCACATTAAAAAGAAAGAAATTACTTACTGGATAATCAATGAAACTCTCCAAACAGTTAAAGACAGACAAGAAGCAAAAGTAAAAAAGTGACAGAAACAGGGCCAGAATCCATGTTGGTTTCAGTAAAGGAAGAGGCATGAGGGATGATATTGCAAACATATGCTGGATGATGGAACGCACCAAAAAAATTCAGAAGAAAATCCATCTGTGCTTTTTAGGTTATAGCAAAGAGTTTGATTGTGTAGCTCAGGAGAAATAATGGTTTCCTCTATGAATGTGCCACATCTGATTGTCCTGATGCAAAGCTATACTCTGGACAAAAATCTACTATCAGGACAATATAGATAAACAGAATGGTTTTCCATTGGAAAGGCAGTCAGAAAGGCAACATTTTGTTACCCAATTCATTAGGGTAATAAATAATAAATAATTTGATTCAGAGAAAGGAGGTATAAAAGTTGAGGGGAGGAACATCAACAATTTAAAATATAGAAACAACACCATATTACTAGCAGACAATAGCAAAGACCTGGAACAGCCATTGATGAAAGTTAAGAAAGAAAGTGAAAAGGTGTGGTTACAATTGCATATTAGACAAAATTTATGACCACAAATTATTTACATAACTTAAAAATAGGTAGTGAAAATATTGAAATAGTTAAAGGTTTGTTAAATCTTGGGTCAGTCACTAATCAAAATGGAGACTGCGGTGAATAAATTAGAAAATCATTTAAGACTCGAATAGGCAGCTATGAAGGAACTAGATTAGATCCTCAAAGATAAAGACATTAAATACCAAAATCAGGATCATCCATACCATAGTATTTCTGATTTTTCTATATGACTGTGGAAGAGGGACAGTAAAGAAAGATGACAGGAACAGAAACAATTCATTTAAAATGTGGCCCTAGAGGTCAGTACCTTGGATACCAAGGATACCAAGACAAATTATTGAGTCCCAGAGCAAATCAAGCTTGAACTTTCACTAGATGCCAAAATAAACAAACCAAGGCTATCATACACATGAGGCAACACGGCTCATTAGAAAATGAGATAATGTTTGGTAAAGAGAGGAGGACCACATTGCAGGTAGATTAATTCAATCAAGGAAGCCACAGCCCTTCGTTTGGAAAACCAAAGCAAGGCTGCGGGTGACCAGGACTCAAGGCAGTTTCTCATTCATACTGCCAAACTTTGAAGCTGACTTGTCAGCAAATAACAACACAACAAAGATTACCATACCTTATATTGTGTAAATAATGTTTGTTACAGGCATGACCCATCATGCATAATAACTGCCATTTCTTGACATTTTGGAATTTAAACAAACATTAAAAGCTCTTAACACAATTATGTTAAACCAAATGGGTTTTCGTTAATGGAATTTGATTACATTTTTAGAAAGCTACTATGCCTACAGCTATCTGATCAGGCAAACCTGAAATTCAGAATGAGTGGGCAAAGAAAAGAAGGCATGTCATGAGTGATAAAGGAAGAATGCACACACCATTTAAAAGGGTAAGATAAGAATTCACATACAAGTTAATCTTTTGTCTACTAAATTACTATCACAACTTATCTGGAAAAGTCTCAAATGTTTTCCTCGTGAAAAGAAGAGTAAAAGGGAAAGGGGGGGGGGAATAACTCTTTCAAATGGACCTACAAACAGTGCAGCAGAAATGAGGACCCCTCATCTTAATAGACAAAGCAACTTTAGCCTCAGCCATCCATTTTGCCTTGCTTCAAGAGCTAACCCTCAGCTCTTCCTATTGGTCTTTGCTACAGTCCAGTCCTGTGCTTCATGAACCACTTTTCCAGGAGACAATTGAGACAGTTTTGCTCTTCCTTTCTCTTGTCTTGTTACGTGCCGTCATTGGTCACTGTCATGCTTCTTTTCTTATCTCATGAAAGGAAAAGGAAGGGGTAATTAGTTTATCTCAGAAAAATATGGAGAATGAACTCCCACCACTCCACTCCATATAAAACCACAGTGGGTTTTTATAAGCTCCATAGCTTTCTTCTATGAAATGAAATGCACCAGCTCCTTAAGACAAAAACAGCTGCTAATTCTAAATGTAAACATGACTGTGGGCCACTGCTTTTCATTGCAGTTAACACCAAGTCATTTTAAGCTTTAATGCATGGATTTCCTCTTCTTCATACTCTCCATTAGGAATAGGACTTCTCCAAATATTAACTTTTAACTCATCAATTGTACTTTTTTTACTCCACTTACTGGATCTTAGTGCTTCAGGCTCAGAACTGGACTGGAACATCTGAAAAGCCTAACCACCACCACTACTCATGTTTTAAAATATTAGTTATAGAGAGAGCTTTCATCTCTTTCAAAATATAACAGCCTCCCTTTGATCTCACTGTGGTTGTCTCATTAGTGATGAAATAACTGTGTGCACATGCCTTGAAGTTGCCTGAATTTCATAAGGTTTTCTTAGGCAAGCAAAACTCAAGAGGTGGATTTGCCACTTTCTTCCTCTGAAATAAACCCTACAGCACCTGGAATTTGTTGGAAGTCACCCATATAAGTACTAGCCAGGGCTGGCTCTCCTTAGTTTCCAGGTTCAGACAGGATCTGGTGCCTTTAGGCTATTTAGGCACGATGAAATAACTGCAGCCTATTAATTACATGATGAAATAACTGCAGCCCTATAATAATGTAATTATGGTATCCAGGGTCTCAATGATGTGCAAAGTTTTTAGAATGAAGATGGCTCTATAAAGGAGCAGAGTGAACGCAAAGCAAAGTAAGAGCTAAATTAAATTGCTCATCCCAACTGTGAAATCAATTGCAGAATGTTAAGAAAACACACAGACAAATCCTATAATTTCAGCTGATCTGCTCCAGTTGTTACTAGCAGTGAATTTAGACTTAAGAGATTCAGATACTAGGTATTGCTTACACTATGGATCTGGTCATCCAAATTCAGACCAGCAGCATTTGGATGGTTGTTTGGTAAATGTGTTAGTTCTGTGATGTGTGTTAAGGTAAAATTGCTATGGCTCAGATGAAGTTCAGTACCACTGAAAAGGCAAACTGTGGAAAGGATTCACTGACCATTTGTAAGATATGAACAAAAAGTGCTTGCTTATATGTTATATTTTAATTGCAAGAAACACTAGGTGGCACTATTCAGCTATAGAATTATAGTTAAATTGCTTAGCTTCCTCCCAGCTTTGTTCCTAAAAATACACACCCTAAAAGCACTTGAAACGCATTAGCCTTTCTTGATATGGATAACTCTTACATCCTTGATCATTCTCATTTTTCTAATATAATTTCTTCGTTGTTTCTTATTTGAAAAACAGCTTTCTTTAAGCTGATTCACTGCTAGAATTACAAAAATAAATTGATACACTTCATTTACTTTCTAAGCTATTAAGCCTGGACTATTTTATTCTTTTGAGTCATTTCTTAAAGGGGCACACTAGCTTGTCACACTGTATGTATTACAGTTTCTCCTGCTATTACAGTTTTAAACCTGCTCTGCATATGATGTTTTCTACAGCAAGTAATGTGATAGAACACATCCTTTCCTGACCTATTTGTTGATCGGGAACCATTCTGTGTGTCCATATTCTGTTCTAATAGTAGCCTCTTGTCCTGAGTACAAACATAATTGATATTTAAATAATTTATTTGTAACACGGGGTAACGCATTGTTGCTGCATTGGCTTTTCAGCAAGAAATAGATGGAGAATCTAGGCATGGGAATTAAAACTGGAGGGAGGAACTCATGCAACCTGAGTACCACAGTTTTATCCACTGCCTTTACTCCCACATTACAAGTTTGATGGGACAGTAATGCAGAACAAATGTGTTGTATTTGTTGTTGTATTTGATGTCAAGTCAATTTTACTCAAAGTGATTCTGTGAAAGAGAGACCTCCGACAATCCTGGCCATTAAGAGCCTTGCTCATGTCTTATACTCTCAGATCCATGGCTTCCTTGATTGACTGTATACATCTGTATTACAGTTTTACACTGTACTTTCATACCTCATTGCTGTGGGCTGTGTTGAGATAAGAAGCTTAACAACAGTCCTACAAGGTAGACCACTGTTCATACTACAGGTCAGAAGTGCTGCTGCTGCTGCTGGTTTAGATGCTTATTCAAAAATCCCCCATACCAATGGACAATCTATGGTCCAATCCACACTACAGAAGTAATCCAATTTGAAACTGCTTTAACTGTGCTGTCTCAGTGCTAGGGAATCCTGGGCATTATAGTTTATTGTGGCACCAGAGCTCTCTGACTGAGAAAGCCAAATGTCTCACAAAACTACAGTTCACAGAATTCCCTAGCATTGAGCCACAGCAGTTAAAGCAGTGTCAAACTGAATTATTTCTGCAGTGTGGATCATCATCATCATCATTTTATATCCCATCTTTCTCCCAAGATCTCCTCACAAGCCAAATCAAACTGATAAATTCAGAAGCCTAATTCTTCATTGACATTCATGCTGACTGCATGTTAAATATTCAGTAACAAAACAAAAATGCACATAAACTATTATGTTAGAGTAGGCACTCTTGCATTTGTTAACTTTTATTTATTATTATGCTGCTATTTTATAATGGGTGCTTAATGTATTATGTGATGTAGTATTAAAGTATGTTATAAGTTATCTTCAGTTTCTTTTAGAAAGATAAAAGCCGGACTAAAGTTTTTGTTTTTAAATAAGCTTAACAGAGCGAATGGGGCCTAGTTTTAGTAGCTTGTATCTGATGAAGTGGGCCCTAGTGCAGGAAAGCATATGACATTAATAAATTTGTTCAGCTAAGAGTGCCACAGATTCCTTATTTGTGCATAGGAGAATACCACTTAAAAGTCCAATCTGATGAAATTAGGCACACTTAAATCTCCTGAATTTAATAGCCTGAGATATGCCTAATAATTTTTGCATTTGATCATGCTGTTAATGGGCAGATTATAACCCTTATTGCTTTCATCAATTATTATTTCTGCTTCTGCTTCACAGAGAAGGAAAGCAAGGCTAAGATAATGACTTGCTCACAGGCAGCCCAGCCAGTAATTTCATGGCACTTGGCAGAGCAGAATTTAGGTCTCTTGGCTCACCGACCAAACTGACATGACTTTACATTCATTTTAGCACTTTAATTTATTATTTATTTATCCATTACATTTCTATCCTGCCTTTCCCCCACTGGACTCAAGCACTTGGCTCCCCTCCTCATTTTGTCCTCAGAATAACCCTATCAGGTAAGCAAGGCTGAGAGAGTTTCATGGCCCAGTGGGGACTTAAATTTGGATCTCCTAAAGGAAGAAAGTGCAAAAGCTAGGCTTGTTACTGAAC
This sequence comes from Sceloporus undulatus, assembly GCF_019175285.1. Taxonomy (NCBI): domain Eukaryota; kingdom Metazoa; phylum Chordata; class Lepidosauria; order Squamata; family Phrynosomatidae; genus Sceloporus; species Sceloporus undulatus. The sequence goes on from NC_056524.1 coordinate 208,249,731, forward strand.
ATAAACAAAAACAAAAATAATGACCACACAGGATCTACATAAATTCAATCTAGATAATGAGGCAATCAAAATAGGCAAAATAGGTTACCATTTCTCAGATCAAACACTGATCAGAACGGAGACTGCAGTCAAAAATAAGAAGACTAGGAATGGGAAGGGCAGCCATAAAAGAACTAGACAAGATCCTAAAGAGTAAACATATACAACTGAACTCACTCTCTCTCTCTCTCTCTCTCTCTCTCTGGCTTTGCTTCGCGAACGAAGATTCAGGAAGGACTCATCCCGCGCTTTGTACAAGCGCGTTGATGATTAAAAAGGCCAATTTGGGATAAACAGGTCCGGTTGCAGAAAGCACAGCAGAAAGTCTCCTTGGGTGATGTTTCCAGGTTGCCGTTCTTTCTGCTTTGTTGTTTCTCTTCGAGGCTCGTTCGGCGTGAGCTTTCAAAGAAAGCTGAACACTAAAGTTAGAATTGTCCAGTCCATTCTATTCCCCATCACTATGTACGGATGTGAGAGCTGGATAGTGAAGAAAGTGGATAAAAAGAAAATTAATTCATTTGAAATGGGATGCTGGACAAGAGCACTGAGGATACCCTGGATGGTGAAAAAGACAACCAATTGAGCAGATCAAACCCAAACTCTCCCTGGAAGCAAAGATGCTGAAACTAAAGCTGTCGTACTTTGGCCACATCATCAGAAGGTATGAATCACTGGAAAAGACAATAATGCCAGGAAAGGTAGAAGGCAGCAGAAAGAGAGGAAGGCTGCACACTAGATGGATGGAGTCAGTCATGGGGGTCATGGGCCTAAATGTGCAAGACCTGAGCAGAGCAGTGGAGGACAGGGAGAGGTCTCCTCCACAGGGTTACCATGAGTTGAGGTCGACTTCAGGGCAGCTGACAACAACAACAAAGTCCCAGTCCCATACTTGAGCAGTGACACCATGCTGGCTGTGAATCAAAATCTGCTGTAAGGCATTTCCGTTTGTCTCCTTTTTTGTATCTCCTTCCAAAGAGCTTGGGGTATTTTGGGACCTACAGACTCTGCCTAGTAGATTGAGCAGAACAACAGTGACTTCCGTAAAGTTAACTCACTGGGGAGTTTTGAGTCAGTGTTTTGAACATCCAAATTCTTAGCTTTGGAAACAAGCTCAAGATGAAATATGAGTACCTAGAAGATATTTTTTAAAGGGGAAAAGAGGCTTTCCTGACTTTTTGATTGGGAGATGAAAGAGAGCAATGTTTACACTAAGCAAGGTTTGTGTGGGCTCTCAAACAACTCAGTTTCAGGGCTACAAAAAATTCCACAAGGAGCCAACTCTGGAAAGTTGTTGCTTTACTCCTTCCTTTGCACAACAGGGAGGACTGAAGGGTGTCTGCTTTATACAGTATTCTCCTTCAGATCCTACCTTATTGGAAATTGTCAACAATTTCTATGGGGCAGCTTAAGTTTTTGCACAAAAGCTTTGGGATTTAGTCTGGAAAATCAATACACAAAGGGATCTTGTAGCACTTTGGAGACACAAAGAAGTTTGTAGGATAAAGCTTTTGTAAATGGGTCTGCTTCAGCAGATGGTGAAGGAGGCCAATCCTTCACATTTCTTTCTCCTCCAGCGCTACAAGATCCCTTTGCACCCTTCAGGGGTTTCTGTGTATCAGAAAACCAGGAGTGGTCTTTTATTTTTAAAAAATAAAAAAGTGGAGGAGGAGGAGAAACAAACAAGAATAAACAACAGGAAAGACAAAACAAGCAAACAAGAAAGAGAAAAGAAGAAGAAGAAAAGAAGAAACAAGGAGAAACAAGGAAAAGAAGAATCAAGAAAAGAAAAAAAGAGAAATAAGAAAGGAAGAAAGAAGAAGAGACAAGAAGAAACAAGTAGAAAAGAAAAACCAAGAAAAAGGAGCAAGAAGAGACAACAAGAAACAAGAAGAAACAACAAGAAGGAAAGAAGAAACAAAGAGAAACAAGAAAAAGAAGAGACAACCAGAAGAAATGAAGAAACAAAGAGAAACAACAACAATAAGAAAAGAATAAACAAGGGGGGAAAGAAACAAGAAGAGACAACAAGAAGAAAAGAAGAAAGAAGGATAAATAACAAGAACAAAGAAGAAGAAACACGAAGTAAAAAGAAGAAATCCTAAGAAGAAAGAGACCACCAGGAGAGAGGAGCGTGGTCCCTGGGCTTGCCCCCTGCTTAAGTCCTCCTCTATGGGGCTGGCCAGGGCTGTGCCTTCTTCTTGGCCCCTTCTTCCCTTGGAGGCGGAGGGAGGGAGAGTTTCCACCTCGACGGGGGGAGCGAGCAAGAGCCGGCCTCTCCTCCTCCTCTTCCCTGCAGGAAATGAGTAAACTGGAAAGTAGCAGAAGTTGTAGCTCTGCTGCTGGCCTCTTCTGTCTCCGAGGAGGATGCAGGGATTAAGCTCCTAGGGGAGGAGAAGCAAGGCAGCTGGAGGGGGGACGCTGTGAGTAGCCCCCTGGGGGTCCCTTTGCTTCTTCCCTCAGAGGGCTCTTTTTCAAGGGGGAGGACCAGCCAGAGCCCCCTTCTCTTGGGATACAAGAGAGGCTTGGGAGGGGGGTTAACAAAGTCTGCACCCAAAAAGGACCTTCAGCCTAAAAGATGCATCTGGTTTGTCCACTTTCTCAAGAAAACTTAAGTATGGTTTCTTTGTTGTTGTTGCTGCTGCTGTTGTTGTTGTTGTGTGGCTCCAAGTCCTTATGGCGACCCTATCATGGGGTTTTCTTGGCAAGGTTTCTTCAGAGGGGGTCTGCCTTTGCCATCCTCTGAGGCTGAGAGAGTGTGACTTGCCTAAGGTCACCTAAAGGGTGCAGTGGGCCATTAGGGATTCGAACCCTGGGCTCCAGAGCCAGAGTCCAACCCTCAAAGCTGGCTCTCAGGTGGAGTATCTACTCCCCAACCCCTCCGAAACAACCCTTTTAAAATAGTTTTTGATAATGTGATAGATGATAGTTTTTGGAGTGAGTTCAAGAACTTCAAGATGGGGATCAGAAACAGAATCCCAGGTGCTTCAAAGTATTTAAAGCCACCACCTTTTTCTAAAACTCTTGAGACAGCTAAGGGACAGTATCTGGGCTTTTGGAGGTTGGCATATTTTTGCCAGGGATGGGAGGCATCACTGACTGAGCTGCTGCTCTTGCTCCAAGGAAATGTTGGCTCTCAGGAGGCCAGTCCAGGATGGCCAGAGGACCTCCTTTTCCAGGACATGTCCTCCATTTCAACCTTCTGGAGTTTATCCCACGAAGGAGATTGGGTGTTTATCCTGTGGTTGCCCCCCAAAAAATCATGTAATTACGCATAACAGTTTCACACAACTTCGCACAAAACCCACCATTAAAGTGGTCATAAGGAAGCGTTAACACACATCTTTTTACTGTCAGGATTTCAGCAACAGTACATTTCCAATATTGCTTTATTTGTGTAATTGTGTGTGATAATCATTCGCTCAATTGCTTGTCATTTCCACTTCATTTGTGGGATGCTTTAAATGCACTTTGATCTCTCCTTAATGCCAAAATCAACCCCAGTGTGATAAACTCCTCTGTCCAGGAAGAATTCCAAAACGTCCTCCATTTTGAGCATGACTTAGGGTCATGACTTTATATCTATATGAGTGGTTTAAGCTTTTATTTGGTCATGTCCTACATTCCTCTTGGTCATCCTACATTTTGGGGTGCCCTGTCCTCCTTTGCAGAGAGGACATATGCTCACCCTGGGCCAGTTGTGTAGCTACAAGGAGAGGGACAAAAGGATGCCCTTGCCCCCCTACATAACAATTGTATGGCCTGAAATGACCTTATCCCTCAATAGCCAGATTTCTGGCCTTACACTGTGAAACACACTTATAATTCATGTTTTCTGTATTTGCATTTCTTTCTTGGGAACTTTGCTTGCCTTTTTTCTTCGGATGTGTAAACTGTATTACAAAACTGTGAAGTTTGAAGCAATGCTAGAAATTTGGGTTGTTGTAGTTCTTGTTGTTGTGTGCCTCCAAGTTGTTTTGGACATAAGGCAACCCTAAAGCAAACGTATCAGAGGGTTTTCTTGGCAAGTATCTTCAGAAGGGATTTGCCATTGCTGTCCTCTGAAGCTGAGAGACTGTGGCTCATCTAACACCACCCAGTGAGTTTCCATGGCCAAGTGGGGATTCGAACCCTGGCCTCCAGAGTCATAGTCCAACACTGAAGCTACTATTCCACACTGGCTGAAATTTGGGGTTGAAGGAAAACTTCTTTTTGGGGAGAGCAAGGCTCTCATTTTACCCCCTCTCTAGCTACATGTAGCTTCCTGTTTTCCCCGTTTGCTTTGCTTAATTATTTGTTGTTCCTTTTAAATGTTATGTTTTCATACACTGTCATTGAGCCAAATGATTCCAAGAGCAACATGGGTTCACCATAACAGTAAACGTTACACTAAAATAAAGTGAGTCAAAGTGAGAAAATGGCAATTAAGACTGCAGTTCTCTGTATGCTTATTCGGGAGGAAAGCTTCTTGACTAACAGAGCCTTTCTTTAAACAGGCATCCATAGAAATTGCAATATAAAAAAGATCAAGTCCATTAAAAGCTCAGATGTTTGAAACCTAAAAGAATCTGGAGAACAAAAGATATTTGCCTGATTAGAACAAGATAGTCAAGTTAGGAGTTCATCACACGGAAGGGAAGTGCCCAAATCCCATGGATAAACAGGGTTTAAATCCCCAAATATATCTCAAGAGTGGAATTGTTTTCAGACTACATCACACAACTTTGACATTAACCTGTGCAAAGAGCCGCAAAATTTTGCTGCTTTTAAACTTCGGGAAACTCAGTAGGAGGAGAAAGGAGAGGCCCCAGAAGTTTTTTAAATTAAAATTTCAAATTTCAATGTTTTATTTTTTTAAAAAAAATAAATTTTAATTTTTTAAAAAATTCTTTTTAAAATTTTCTTTAAAAACAACGCATTGTTTAAAAGCATTTCTAGGGATTCAAGGAAACACCTGTGATTACTGCAGGGAAAGGATTGTTGAGAAAGGTCTGCTTGCAAACCTCCAATTTGGCAGAAGTTGGAGTTGTATGCCCTGAGGCAAAGCACCAGGTTCTCTACCAAGTTTTCAGCAAAATGTCACCAAAATTAATCTAAAAGTAGACAGAATACGTTGGCTAGAATATATCATAGCTTCAATATGATGGATTTTGTCAAATCTAACCAGGACAAATCAGGACAAGGTCTTTCCATAACACCTCACCACAGAGATCATTGCCAGTTGTGTAACACCTTTGAGATATCCAGTTTTTTGGTTATGAGTAGCCATCATACTTTACCCAATCGATGGTCCTTGATAATAGTGAAGTTATAGTTCTGAATCCATAATCAGGTTATGTCTTTGTATCTGTTCTGGTATATGCGACCAGGAGTTCACAACCACTTGGACCAATGAACTGTATTTTAGCTTTCACAACCCTTCATGATGGTCATACTACATGGAGCAAAAGTCAACATAAGTGCAATTACTCATAACTCTGGAATGGAATGTGTCTTAGGGTAAACTGTATGTCAGCAACTTATTCTTGCTATCGGGAATCTTCAGAAGTGTTAGGGATATAAAAATGGCTTGTTGCAAGGCAACAATGGAAAATGCCTTATGCTTTGGTTTTAGGCTTCTCAGATGTGTTTGCTGGTTGACCACTATGGAGCCAGTATGTGATGTGTGATTGTCTGTGTGAAAAACAGATATTTGTGTTTTTATTTGAAACATGTGATTATCTTCTCTACCATTGCACATGCAATCACATTTATTTATCTAGAGATACTGATGAAGCAGAGGTTTCTGGTGTGTTTTATTTCACAAACAGGCAGCAAAATGTTATACACAAAACAAGATTTATATGTACTATTTTTTTTCTTATAACGACTTTAATTTAAAGTGATATTTCTATCCTTTGTGCTACATTAAAAAATCTCAGGCAGGGTATAGGCATCAAAACAATATACAGTGCGCCTGCATCATATGCGGGCGGATTTATGCGGATTTCAGGAATGGGTGGCGCATCCCATAGGGACAAATGGGCCGTGCACCGCCATGCCACCACATGCACAAGCCCCATTCATTTAAATGGGGTTCAAGCATACACGTTATTTGTTTTACATGGGGGAGTCCGGAATGTATCCCCCGCGTAAACAAAGGGCACACTGTTGTATAAAACTTCTAAAGACAGTTTAAAACAAGTGTAGATGGCTGGGGAAATCTAGGGCAGGACATATCATTTGATGCAGAAATGTTTGTAACTACCACATATAATCGACTATAAGTCAACCTCATGCATAAGTCGAGAGCAGGTTTTGGGGCCAAAATGATGGATTTTGTTTTGACCCATAGATCAGTTAAGGGTAAAACTTAGGGGCGTGTAACAAAGGATGTAACGAATGAAGCAAAGGAAAACAATGCAAACAAAAAACAAAATTCCAGCAGGCGTAGCTGTTTGTGCTCATACTAAATGCTGGATGGATGAGATAGTAGAGCAGGGCCAGTACTTCCAAGACAGATTACACTCTTGCCTTTCAACAGGGGATGGTTCCTTTTTAAGAAATAAAGAGTTAAAGTACAATACTTACATTGACCCATGGATAAATTGACTCAGGTTTTTTTGGTCAATTTTTAACCTAAATTTCTAGACTTATATGTGTGTGTATACAGTACATCTTGACAATCATGCTTACGGTATATTAATGGAAAAGGTTTGGGGGATGCTTAGCTACGATACTTTCCTACTGCAGTTGTTTCCTTAAACTGAACTCCCCTTTTGGGTCAGATAGGTTTATGAGGGTTCTGCCTAGCTTTATTTGAAAGGCAATCCCACTGAGTCCATAGATACATACTTCCAAATGAATATACTAAAGGTTTGTAATGTTAGGTGTATTCTGATTGTCTGTGGGCTGGGCTGCTTTCTGTGAACAAAGACTTCTCCCTTCTGTAGGAACGCCCTTTTCATTTCTTTAGTTTCTACAGAACAATAGTAGGGACCCTCCCTGATCTTTGATACTTCTGTCAAAGAAGTAGATAGGCAGGTGGAGTATCTGCAGTTGTGCAGTTGAAAATGTTTGCTTTTGGCAAAGTGTTTTTGTGGCTGCAAAGTAGAAATTCAACAGGAGAAGTTACCATTAGATTAAAAGTTGTCTCTGTGTTTTCTCTAGTCAGGCAACTGAGGTGGGAAGGTTTATCTTTCCCCAAAGCAATCACTTTGATTAAAGTTGGAGCCCCAATGGCTACTTTATAAGGTTTAAAACAACAACAGCAACCTTTTCCATTGTGGATCTTCCACAGTGTCTCAAATAGTTTGGCCTTCATAGAAAAAGGGCTATAATTTTTCTTTGTCTTTGTCTGGCCTTTTAGCTGATAGCTTTGTCCTCTGGAGAAACTGACAAGAGAGAATATGCTAGTTTGGTTCCAAACAATCTCCTTTCCCTGGGCTCTTCTCTTCCTTAGAGCTGGGAAGGGAGCCCAGGTTCTGTACAGCTGCCACTGGGACAATCTTCACCTACCTGTGCAGTTTCAAAGTAAATAGGAAGGCTGGTCGCTCCTCATACTCACCAGTCAGAACAACTCTCACCATGGTGTGCCTGGTCTTGTTACAGATTTTCTGTTGCCTGCACTATGAACACAATAACAACAAGATCCTCAAACAGCAGCTAATGCTATATATTGAGGCTTGAAACAATGGCATCTGGTAGGATATTACTCAGTGCAGATCATCTGCTCCATTTAAATTAGTAGTGATGACAACAGCTTTATCAATGTGGTCCTCAGTCTGGTTGTGTCTGGGACAACCGGCACTCACAAAAGCATTAGAGTTGGAGCAGCTACCTGGAAGCATCTAAACAGAACTATTAGTAGTAGATGTTGGAGGGAGCTGATGGGTTTAATGATCAAAGATTGGATTAAAGGAAATCACATTTTGTATTTTATGGAAAGCTTGAGGAATTGCCTTTTAAAAGTATGTTTTTCTTTGTGTAGATTTCTTTTAAAGTGGATTCCTATCATTAACACATGGGCATACAGACACATCACAGTCTGTATTCCTCACAGTGGAACACTCTCAGAGTGTAGTGGAGTCTGCTTCTTTGGAGGTTTCTAAACAGAAGCTGGATGGTCATCTGTCAAGGCTGCTTTGATTGTGAGTTCCTGCATGGCTGGAGGGTTGGACTGGATGGCCCTTGGCATCTCTTCCAGCTCTGTGATTCTATGATTAATTTCTTTGGGGATCCATCAATAAAGTCTAGAAAATAGCCTGGAAAAGGAAAACTGGAAAATGTCTCCAAAAGATTTTCGGCCCGACAAACTTATCGAGTAAATACTTGCCACTATGTTCTCATCCCTCCAAAAAGAGCATGGGTAGCATTATTACTGATAGGCCGGCATCCTGCTAGTGACTTAAAAGCATGTGAGATCTTTTTTGGATAGGATGTGGTGGGCTATTCTCTTTCTCTTGAATACCACAGAAAAACATCCCACTCCTGGCAGATGTCATGCCCAAGGAACGGAGTTGATTCAGACCATGAAGATCCAGCTGCTGTGGTAAGAAGGAAAAGGCAAGTGCACTCCATTCAAGAGTATACACTAGTTCCCCCGCCCCCATCAAGCTGAAACCAACTGCTTCTCCGTGGTCTGAATTTTTCCCTTCCTTCTCACTGGTAAAAAATAGCCCTCCCAGGCATGATAGCTGCCAAATAGTGGAAAGAACTGCTACACATGCATGTTACGATGATGTGTAATTTCATGCAGTGGCATCACTAGGCAAGGTTCATGCAGTGGTATCACCGGGGTGATACCACTGCATGAACCCCACAGTAAGCACTGGTGTGAAAATCTTGTTATTTCATAACATGTTACTTCCAAATTTTGTCTTTGTGTATTACAGTACCATCAACCTGTTCACATGTCTTAGTCAAATGAAACATGCATAAGCCAAAGAAAGATAAGCATCCTTTTCTAAAAACATTTGCCATTGGTGTGTGCAAGAATGTGTGTCTAAATCATAAAGTAAAAAAAGTTTCTGTCCAGCTACATATTTTCCAGTTTAGGTTTTTAATAGCATTTCTAGGAGGTAGCTATTCCAGTTTTGGGAACTCTAGGTAGGGAGTTGGCCCAGTTTGGGTGTGGTGTGGGTGGAGGAACTGCTGCATTAGGATGCCAGGCTCAGATGCTGCCAGAGGAGGTAGGTGCCAGCCAGCTCAGCTGTATAAGCAAAACTCCTTGCCTACATTTTTCTTAACAGTGAAGCAGGATGTGACGCAAATAGGAAAGACTGGAGCATTGTGCAGAGGACAGTAAATGTGAGAAAGCTACATGGTTTGAGAATTGGGAGCAATGTCAAATTAGCTAAATCAATTTAAATGCTCTTACTCTTCATAGTGTGCTCTGCCTGTCTGTCAGTTTCCTGAAGTAAAAGTGGCAGTTAAAATGACAGTCACTTAGTGAGAGTAAGCACTGAGAACTGTCCTGGAAGATTTGAGTTGAAGGGTGTTTTGAAGCAAACTTTTGCAAGAATATAACAATAGACTCTCATTTTGTGACTTTATTTTTTAAAATACTTAACGACTCATGAATATTAGACTGACATGCCCCCACTTTGTTTTCAGAAACCTATTTGCATGACAGGGTGGAAATGGGAAATGGAAAGTATTTTTCAGCCAGTTTGGGTACTCTGAACCATTCATAAGCCATAACAGAACATCTCAAAAAATTATCGATTCTCTTAAGAATGCTTATATGGTGTCGTACTACCTAATTTTATAACCTAGTTTTCGTGACAGCTTACAATTCAAAAATTAATTTAGAATGCAGGTAGCATGTCAGTAAAAACATATAAAAATGTAATAGTGTTATATGCCTTTAAGTCAACTCTGACATGTAGCAATTTTAACATATGATTTCCTCAGCAATTTGTTCAGAAGATATTTTCCATTGCCTTCTTAAGCTAAGAGAGTGTGATTTGCCCAAAATCACCTGATGGGTTTCATGGCTGAAAAGGAATTTGAACCCTAATCTACAAGAGTCTTGGTCCAAGCACTGCACCTCACTAGCCACCTATAAAAGCATAACCCACAAAAAATGAATATAAAGCAGGAAGAGATTGAACAGGGCAGGGAAATTAGAAAGGTCTTTGCCTGACACTAAAATGCTATTAAGGTAAGCACCAAGTGAGCTTCTTTGGGGAGGGCATTCTACAGCCAGGGTGCCAGCTCTGCAAAAGGTATCCATCTTCAGCAGCCTGTCCATGGAGAGACCCACAAAAGGACATTGGAAGATTGTAAGGTCTGAGAAAGTACATATGGAGACGTAATGTCACATGGCGGTCTTGTTATTTGGTTTCTCAGCCTAATTAGCATTTATGTTTTCTTAATTTTCTCTATGATAAAAAGGGGAAAGAAAAGACAAGACAAGAAAAAACAGATCAGTGCAATACAGCAGTGATGGACACATCTTGGGCCTTGAATATCCCTGCACCTCCCACCCTATTTTTTCAAACAAAAATAATTATTTTCCACTTTCAGAGGCTGTAGGGCTGCTGGATTTGTTTTATTTTGTATTCTGGGGGTTGCAGGGCTCCCCCCAAGTCTGGGAAGAAAATAAACGAAAAACAAAATCTGAAGATGACACCCAGCAACCTCTGGTTCGCAGGGTGAGAGCAGCAAAAGTTGGTCATGTTAGATACATTTATGGTGCAGCACATGGGAACAAAACACATGCTTTGGGCAAGGATTTGACTCCCAGGTGAAAGTTCTTCATTTAAAAAACAAAAACATGGGCTAACATGTTCTAAAAACTACAAACTGCAGATGGACTGGAAGAATGCTGCTAATTTTGGCTCTCTTCCAGAATTTTATTGGCACATTTATCCATACTATATCTTGAAAAAGTAGTTTCTTCTCTCCTTAGCCAATTCTTCAATGAAATAGATGTTCCAATGCCATTTTAAAACAAACTTTTGCACAAGGTTTCCTGGCAGCTGCCTCTTACATCATGATCAAAGTTGCAACCGTTGAATCCTTTGTAGTTTGCCTCTGTCTAAACTGGGATTTCTCTTCCTTTGGACTTTACAGGCATCAGTTTTACTTTCAACGTTCAATCTTGTTGAACCTTATTCCTGGTGGAGCAATCTTCTATACATCATCTTAGATGGATTTATAGAGACAGTGATAACACTGTAAGGCCATAGGTCTTTTAGTAGAAAATGCCAGAGATCCATTTCTGCAGAACATGTACTGTTTGGATTATCCTCCCAGAGCTTTGTATATGGCTGGAAGAATCCATACCTTGACTGGGTAGGAATGGACAAAGCTTCCATCTTCAGTTGACAGGAGAAGTAATACTCTGTGCAAAAAGCAGAAAATGGTTGCAGACAAGCCCAATTGAAAACTTTATATTCCTAGTTCTGTAATGGTGTGTGGCATTCAATCCAGTTAATATGTTTATGGCATATCAGACCTCAGAGGCTGAGATTTAGGCCATATGGAGAATATTTGGCCTGAGCATCTGCTCACTGAAAGAGGTATGGCTAAATTATTTCATGTTAGAGCCAGTGTCGTATAGTGCTTTGGGAAATTGACTATGACTGGAGATCAGGGTTCGATTCCCAATTTGGCCATGAAACCCACTGGCTGACCCTGGGCAAGTCACACTCTCTCAGCCTCGGGGGAACACCATGGCAAACCTCCTCTGAACAAATCTTACTAAGAAGATCCCATTAGAAGGCCACCTTAGAGTTGCCATAAGTTGGAATCGACTTGTGGAGGCACACCACAACAAAGAGCTATCACTTAATTTAAATACCAACATTATTGCTTAATCAAATTAGATAGATCAGATCAGCATAAATTTTCATGTAACTCCATAATTTAAATGTGCATTCTTACTTTTTTTCTTTTTAGATTGTACATCTATATGCCAAAGCAAATACCATTTTAGCAGGCCTGTGCACTCCTGTGTGGAAGTGAAAAGAGAATGCCAATTCCAAGATGGTGCTTGCTGTCCGCAATTTTTTATACATGTTAATTTTGCAAATACTGTAAAAGCCATTTTAGTTTTAAAAATAAATGTTGCTTGACTTTAGAGGCTGGAGTATAGCAAGAACTTCACAAAATCCAAAGGCATCATAAGTCTCATGCCTGTCCCAGCAAATACTACTTGAGGACTGATATACATTTATTTGTAGATTATTTCCAGGCCGTAACATCAGGCCACAGAAACTAATCACTGGCATAATATGGAATAAGCTTGCAAGAACACCAGGCTGCGTCATCATAGGCATGAACTGTATCTTTACTTAGTAGATAAGGTGTTTCTCTAAAGATTTTACTCTTGATTCTTAAATGGCTCCTCATTCCCATTCCTGACCATGGTCATGGTCTGAAGTTCTAAGTAGAAAACTGCTGGTCTCCTTTCTTTTCTTCCTCTTCCTTCTTTCTTTTTTTTTTTTTTTTTTTTTTTTCTTTTTTCTTTTCTTGCTTTGATAAATATTTGTCTTTACTTGCGACTCCTGGGAATCATGAAGCATAATTTCCAATAATGCAGTAAATTAGACTTTTGATTGCAGAGGGAGCCTGTCCTTTGGCTACTGAACAGCACTGTCCTTTGCTGCCCCCATCATTACTAACCTAGCAGTCATTTATATTCACCACAAATGAGTCTCAAATGAGAAGCATGTAGACAAATTTCCTTGTATGTGGTGCATCTGATATGGAGATGTATGTCATATCTGATACTAATAACGCTTTTTCAGGAAGAAAGGGGTTAAGTAAACTTTAAATGTTATGAGAAAGATGGATCTGGAAATATTGGGACACCCACAGCGTACCTCTGCACAATACCGCTTAAGCAAATTGAATGTCATGACAGAACTGCTGTAATGTCACACTAATTTTCTCACCAAAACAAGTGAGATGTTTTGGTGAGACTATTCTTCCTCTCTATTCGTACTTACTCTATTTAAAGAGATCTCTAAGTTGCAGAAACTTAGGTTTTATTGTGGTAGCATGTAATGTTAACAGTATGTAGGTTTTTCACAAGTCCTCCTTCATCCCTTATATGGCAGGGAGGCAGAATCAAACTCAGTAGTGGTTAAATGGCTAAGGTATGTAGCCCATTGACAAACTTTAGGGTTATAGTGACCATAGACTAAATATATTTTAACTAGAATAATATTTAGGAGGCATATAGTATTGCCAGATATTCAGAGCGGTTTACCTTCATTTTAGCAGACATGTAAAAGGAGGAGGTGGTGATGGTGGTGTGCCTTCAAGTCATTTCCAACCCTCATTGGATTTTCTTGGAAAGATTTGTTCAGAGAGGGTTTGCCTCTCTGAAGCTGAGAAAGTGTGACATGCCTAACCCAGCAGGTTTCCATGGCCATGCGGGGATTTGAATCCTGGTCTCCAGAGTCATTCTCCTAGAACTCAATCCAATACACCACACTGGCTTTCAATAAAAGGAGATCAATGCTATCTTCCTAATGCAAATAGAGAAGTAGGTGCTGACACAAGGCTGTACTGGCTGTTACTGAAGCAACACAGTGAGTTTATGTTTAAGTTGCAATAAGGGGCCTCTCTACGCATGCTTTACTTCAGCTCTTAGCAGCCCTAGCTGGCATAGACAATGGTGAGGAATGGTGCGGGTTATTATTATTTATTTATTTAAAATATTTATACCCCACCCTTCAGGCAAAAAGCTTCCCAGAGTGTTTTATAAATTGTTGATTTGACCATTCATTTCTGTCCTCAGGCTTACACTCTAAATAAGGCAAAACATACAAGTAAATGGCAGGTCCGTAGCTAGGCTGGGGCAACCAGGGCATCCCCAGCCAAAGGGGCCCCCAAAGAGAATACAAGAAAATTAAAAATGAACTGAATATAGAGACCCCGAATATACTTTCTGCCCCAGGGCCCCTAAAGGCCTAGCTACGGGCCTGGTAAATGGGAGAATAGTGAGGGAGAGAATCGAGTCCAGCAGATACTGACTACGTTTCTCTCCCTCGGAGGCCAGAGCAATGGCAGTTGGGATGGAAGGATGGCTTTTCATTAGCTGCTGGGCCAAGACATGAAGGAGCTGTGCCCACTTCTTCTTCTCTCCCTCAGAGGCCAGAGCAGTGGCAGTTGGGATGGAGGGAGGATCTTTCATCAGTTGCTGGAGCCAAGACGTGATGATGATGATAATGATGATTTTTATTTATAACACCCTTTCCACTAAAGGGCACTACATCAAAACATATGCAATAAAAAGCAAATGATAAAACATCGCACTATAAAATACTAAAACAATATACTAATATGCTAAAAACAAAATCCTCTTCCAGCCGGAAGTGCAAAGGAAGACTGTTCCACAAACATGGAGCCAGATCTTGAAAGGCTCTCAGCCTTGACAGAGCCGAATGCATTTGTGGAACAGCCAATAATCCTTTGTCTGCAGAGCTTATTCTTGTCTCCCTTGGAGACCAGAGCAGTGGCAGTTGGGATGGAGGGAGAACCTTTGATCAGCTGCTGGGGCCAAGGCACGATGGAGATGCGCCTACTTATTCTCCCTCTCTTTCTGACTTTCTGAGTCTAGAACTGTTAGAACAAACACTTTTGCTGTCCAGCATCTTCCAGAGGGCAACACAATTCCTCATTGGCTCTCCATATTTATTCAGAATTTGAAGTAAGTCCTGGTGTTTTTAAAGGTGCGTATCTCCATGTAATCTCTGTTTTTCCAACCAATCAATACAAACCAGGTTGCCTGAACAAAACTGAGAGCCTATTTTGGAGCTCTCCATTCCTCTTTGAGCCCCCAAATGACAAAAAGCTAACAGATAAGAAGAGCCCAAACAGGACCCCAGCAAGCTAGACAGGGGAAAGAACAAAAGAATAGTATTAACAAATGTGAAGCAAGAACTAAACCACATAAAGACTAGCTATAGCTCTCCAGAGATCAAGAAGGTATGGTAAAGCAGTGGCCCTCCAACCTCTCCAGCACATGTAATGATTTGAGTGTTGGACTCTAATTCTAGAGACCATGGGTTCAATTCCCCACTCAGCCATGAAACCCACTGGGTAACCTTGGGCAAATCACATGCTCTCAGCCTCAGGGGAAAGCAATATCAAACATTCTCTGAACAAAACCTGCTAAGAAAATCCCTTAGGGCTACCACATGTTGGAAATGATTTGAAGACACATGGTGTGTGCGCACGCACACGCGCACACACACACACACACACAAGCTTTCCAAAACCAAGAAGGGAGTCCATAGCAACAACCTCTTCTCTGTCCCAGCAGAGACTCCTTGAGGATATACATTTATTTGCAGATGTTTTCCAGGGCATAACATCAGGCTTCAAAAATTAATCACAGTGGACAGAGTATAGGAAAGGACAGCCTAAAATGGGTATTTTTTAAAGTGAGGGAACTATAATTTTAGGTCACTTGAAAACCATCCTAAAGATGCCACAGTTCTGACTATGAAATATCTATAAGGAAAAACTTAGAGGCCAAGCTGCTCACCAGAATCAAAGTGTTGTCTTTGCAAAGAATTGGCAGATGCTTCTGTAATTATGTGGTTCTGATTCTACATCTTTGATTGACTCATATTAATTCTGTGCTTATTATATACCATACAGTAAAGCACGTCGATCCTCCTCTCTTTGCTGCTGAAAGATTGAGAGTGGTGAGATGGCCTAGTGGGGCTCGTAATAAATATGTCAATGGACAAATGTTTCAATAGTGTAACTGGGTCAGCTCCAGGAACAAAATGATATGGTTTCAGTAACAAATACTTTGCCTCATTGACCAAAAGGGGAAGGGGGAAATCAGTTAAAGCCTGGCAGTAATCCTATAATAATAGTTTGGTAGGCTGTTGGTGTGCACAAGCTGTCCAGTCCAGTTTTCCACTTCAACATCCGGATCTACAGCCATACCAAAATGCTTTAAAAATTTCCTGCATGAAAATGTAGGGTCTGCGAGTGCTGTGTCATAGAAATTGTTCCACTGCTGATAAGAACAGATATGAACAGCAGAAAGAGGACTTGCCAAAACAATAATGTTTGCAATAGCAGCAAATGTCATTAGCTAGAAAAAAATAGAACTTTTTTTTTTTGGGGCTAGCATTATTTTAGAGCATTTCTAAAGGCCATGACAATGAAACAAAGTGATAAAATAAACTGCATCTTATTTTTTAAGCTTCTAATTGAAAGCAAAGCATCATTCTCAACAATTTTATGGCACATCCCTCAAGCAAAACAAACAAACATAAAATTAACATGTTATTTCTAATACTTGTGGTTAACAAATGGGTGATTTGGATTCATCTATGCTAAAGGAAAGCATCCCTTTCAAGATGTTAGATTTTGGAGCATAATGTTAGAAAAGAGGAATTAATACTGTTTCAAGACTATGTAGACTCTATTGTTTTCTGACAGAGCAAATATTTGACCCTCCATTTGGGTTGCCTGGCATTTAAGCTCTGGAAAAGGAGGAGCTGCTTCGAACTGTACACAGGAAACCCATTAGGATTTCCATAAAAATAAATTATTTCTAGTACTGTAGCTGAAAGGGCAATCTTTTCCCCAAAATCCTCAGCCTGCTTGATGGAAAGAATGACCATTGTTAGTCATGTGATTGAACTCTCTGTCACTGAACTATCAAAAGCAGGATGTCCCTTCCTATTTTTTATGATGTATGAGAACATTTAGAGACATTTGGCAAAACAATAGCTTACTCTTTTGGACTTTCTACAGAGTTATCCTAGGATAGCCCATTTCATCTCCCATGTAGCTGCTTCCCACTGTGTTCTGCACTACTGATGCTGAATGGTAAAAGAAGAAAGGTTGTGTCTCCTCTGTCCCCTCATTATTGTAATTCACGGCAGTAGATTGTAAGGAATGGGATTCCCATCTCTTTTCTATAATACTTCTATTCCTGTAACATGTTGATGTCTTTGACAAAAAAAATGACTTAGCTGTTCCTGGCATAAAGTGTTATGAAAAGACTTCCCCGTTTGATTTCTACTTAGCAACCTATTGTTAGAGACAGGGGTGTCAGGAGAGGGGGAAATAACTTCCCTAGAAAAGAAAGCAAAAAAATCATTTCATTCCAGTGCCTGTACAAATACAATACAGTGGGACTTTGGTATGCAATGGAGTTTGGTTCCCGGACCCCCTGTGGATACCAAAATCTATGGATGCTCGAGTCTCATTAAATACAGTGGCATAGTAAAATTGTGTCCGTTATATAAAATGGCAAAATCAAGGGTACTTATTGGAATTTATATCTTTTTGGAATATTTTCAAATTGTGACTGCTTGCATCTGTGGATATAAATGGTCAATTGTATTGAAAAGGAAGGAAAAACAAGGGGATGCAACAATATTGATATGGTCTTTGCCAACCTGGAACATGCCTCAGTTGTGCACAAGTCTATCTAAATTTTTAAATGTAAAAGCCCATTTGATGTCTTCTTCCCCTCTTTACTGGATTAGATTTGAGCTGCACCTTTTTCAATATAAGGTTTCTAATGGTTGATAATGGCTGTATTTCAAAACTATAAATGTTTGCTACAGTTATGCAGCTTCTCTAATTTGTTCTTATGTTTTGGCATGCAACGGAAGAGAGATTGTTATCATTTGGTTGCATAAGATCCTGACCATTCTGACAGTTATAAACAAAGGAAATGTTTCTCCATAAAATTAACAGCCTCATTATATATATATATATATATATATATATATATATCCATTAAATCCAACATTTCCTTAAATCTCTTTAAGTATTAGAATGCAATTAAGACATTTACAGTGTATTCCCAACAGGTCTACATAGAAGTACAGCCTACCTCTTCAATATATGTCTGTATAGGTGTAGGGAGCATATAACACTTGAATCGTATACAGTAGGAGTGAGGAAAATGTCAGTTTCTAGAAGTTGTGGGACTGTAACCCCCAGCTTGCCTCACCATTGGTTAAATTCTGGCTACAACTGCTGGGTCTTGCAATCTAATAACATCTAGAGGAGCACATGATGTATAAAATCTCAGCCTTATATACCTGCACTTATCCAGCAAAGTGTCACACACACCCAGTCTACTCTTGCTTATTTACTCCCAGCAATCTATACAGGACTCCAGTCGAACATTAACACCTCTTCCATGCAAATGTTGCAGTCTAAATCCAATTGCTAGTCCCAACAAGAGTAAACCCATTTAATCAGTTACTGAATGGTTTTTACCCATTTAACCTGCGTTAAAAAGATGCTGGTAAAATGGGGTGTTTTGGGGGCTGAATCTATTTATTTAGAAATAAATTGATTCAGCCCAAGTGGGGACCAGGCTGATTCAAATCAGATACAAATCCGCCCTGGTTCCCACTGGGAGTGGCTTTCCCGGCCTCTCCACCCCAGCCATGCCTCCCTCTGTCCCCAGCCTTCTTCCTGGCCTGCCTCCTCCGTCCCCCAGGCCTCTCCACCACACAGCCTGGCCTTCTCTGCCGCGCAGCCTGGCCTCTCTGCCCGGGCCTTTCCATGGCTTCTCCAGCGCCGGCCTTCTTCCGGTGCAAAGGTAGTGGGAACCACATTTGGGGCTGAACCGAATCATAGATTCAGTTAGGAACCCGGTTTAACAGGTAAGTGGGAATTAGACCACTGTTAATGTTGTACCAAGCAGCTTTGTTTATGTATACATTCAAAGAACAAAACATTAAGTGGCTTTTTCTTTGCTGTAGCTTGCATAGACATTATGACTTCTTATTTGTAATCTTCCTTAGTAATCTGCTTGCTAAACTGGAGTGCCTTAATCTTTTAAAGCTTTAATTCTGTGTCATAAACTTTATCATGATGGCAGGGATCTCTTGAAGAATTCCCAGGTAATCACTCTTTGTAGCACAAGCTTTGAAGAGACAGTAAATGACATTCAAGCAGCTACCTGTACATAAAGTCTGACTCTCCCTGCGTATGATGTGGATTGTGTATATCTGTGTTTTCATAGGATTTTGTTTTAACACGGCTTGGGTCCAAGCTATTTGAAGGACTGAATCACCTTTTATGGACCCACTAGAACACCGTGATTGTTCGGAAAGGCCCTCCTCCTTGTCCCACCAACCTCTCAGGCGCGTTTGGTGGGAACCAGAAAGAGGGCCTTCTCGGTGGCTGCTCCCAGGCTCTGAAATTCCCTCCCTAGAGATGCCAGGCTCGCTCCATGCCTGCTTTCATTTTGGCAGCAGATAAATATATTTTTATGATGCCAGGCTTTCTCATGCTGACATGGGTGCTGTAAGAGTTTTTAAATTTAAATTTGAATAGGTAATGGTTTTTAACTGCTTGAAATTGTTTTTTAAACTTTGTATTTTTAATGCTTTGTTTTAACTTGGACCGTTTTAAATTTTGTTAGTTGCCTTGAGTCCCTGTACCTGGAGGAAGGCGGGAAATAAATAAATAAATAAATAAATAAAATCATCATCTCATATGTGCCAAGTATACCACAGATAGTCAGCACATATTGATCTGTTTTGCACACAGTGCTAAATCAAAATGTAAACGCATATGTCTGAGCTTTGAGCTCCTGTGATTCTGATCCCCTATCCTCTGCTGTTAAGACAGAAGGGGGAGATTTGCAACTCTGGCTCCCATTTGCATTGACTGGGACTTTTCTTTATGTCTTTGCTAAGACCTGTGGCTAATATTTGAACAATGTATAACAAGCAAGCCTGGACAACCCTTTGACATAACTAGTTAATGATTTTTGTAATCTCCTGGACTTTTAAAAATCTTTTTAAAAAAATAGTTGTAGTATATAATTATCACAAGCAATTTGCATAAGTTCCCCCCTCTCCCTTATTAAAACTGTCCTAACTGGTACTTACAGAGAATGTATAAGTCCCTGCAAACCTCTTCATTGCTTATGCTGTTTAGGGCTGATGGAAGTCTAACAACTTCAGGAGGACCAACCACGTGATTCCCGCCCTTGGTTTGAAACCTACCTTAGGCCTCTTCCAGAGTTTCAAATGCATATGGCTTCTCTTACACTCAAAAGCAAAAAATGAGAATAAGACTGGCAGTTCCCTGTTACTATTCTTTTTACCACCACCCCTTCATATTAAGGGAAACAATCTGCCCCTCTGTCCATAGTGGTCCACGTCATTTGCATGATAGATTCACTTAAGGTTCAACATAGTTCATTTGAAAATCAAACTAAAACCTGGAAAAACTTCATTGACTGGTGGTTAGGGATGGAAAAAATAATTGAAAAATGGTTTTAAAAAACTCAGTATATTTCTTGAATATCAAAAAATCCTGAGAAGAAGAATCCTGGGTTGATGAGAGTCTTCACAATTTGGAACTTTATACATAAAATCTGCACATGAGACAGCATTTTCTGCACAAAAATATAATTCAGTGCACAGAAAATAGCATTTCTGAAAATGAGTAGCATTTTCTACACAGAAAACATTTCTGTGCAAAAATAAAATTTTCTATATAGAAAATTCTGCACACATGTTCCTGCAAGAAATCACCAAACTCTGAAATGACATGGGTCACAGAGGGCACACATTTGATGTGAAAAGAAAGTACTGCTTGCTTTGAGCTCAAATTCTTTTTTGCAGGCATATCTCGGTGGCTTAGTGGTTAAGATACCATCTCTGACAATCGTAAGGTCAGAAGGTTGGCAGTTCAAGACCCAAGTCCCCTGTGATGAGATGAGCTCCAGTCACTAGTCCCAGCTTCTGCTAACCTAGCAGTTCGAAAGCATGCAAATGCAAGTAGATAAATAGATACCACTTCAGTGGGAAAGTAACAGTGTTTGGTGCAGTCATGCTGGCCACGTGCCCACAGAGTCATCTTTGGGCAAAGGTGGCTCTTCACCTTAATAATGGAGATAAGCACTACCCCCTACAATCTGTTACGTCCATTCATATCATGGGGAAAACTTTGCCTTTACCTCTGTTGTACAGTGGGCCCTCAGTATCTGTGGGTAACCACAGATTGAAATGGAGAAACATTTAATTATTTTTAATAATAATAATAATAATAATAATAAATTATTTGTGTTTCCCCGCCTCTCCCAATGGATCAAAGCGGGGTTACAGACTACTAAAATCAAAATACATACAACAATCTTATAAAACACTAAACGGTAAAATGTAACATCAATAATTTATCAAACCATCAGACATCCAGGGGCAAGGGCAGAATATCATTGTCAGATAGGGCATATCAGTTATCACTCATCAGGGGGGAAAGCTTGGTGAAAGAACACGTTTTTAAGTCTCTTTTTAAATGTTTCCAAGGGGGTTGTAAGGCGGAGCTCGTCAGGAAGACTGTTCCATAATCTCGGGGCCATTATTGTGAAGGCCTTTTGAGATGAAGAGACATATGGAAGATGGTGTTTCCAATAGATTCTTGCCGGATGTTCTGAGTGTGCGGGGCGAATCATAACGGGAGATGCGGTCCTTCAAGTAACTCGGGCCCAGGCCATGTAGGGCTTTATAGGTAATAACCAAGACCTTGTATTGTGCCCGGAAGCGAATGGGCAGCCAGTGAAGATCTTTCAACTTAGGTGTTATATGGTCAAACCTAGATGTACCGGTGACCAATCTGGCTGCTCTATTTTGTTCTAACTGAAGCTTCCGGGCTTGGTACAAGGGTAGCCCCATGTAGAGCACATTACAGAAATCTAGACGACAGGTTACCAGAGCATGTACCACTATTTCAAGGTTCCTTTGGCCCAGGTAGGGTCACAGTTGGCATATCAACCGAAGTTGATAGCAAGCACTTCTGGCCATCGCATCTACTTGAGATGTCAACTGCAAGGACGAGTCCAGAATACTCCTAAACTGTGAACTTCATCCTTTAGGGGAAGTGTGACCCCATCCAGGACAGTTGACAAATTTCCTTCCCTGGACCTGGAGAACCTATCATGAATATTTCCGTTTTCTCTGGATTCAGTCTGAGTTTGTTTTCCCTCATCCAGCCCATTACTGACTCCAGACAGGCATTCAGAGGAGAGACACCATCCTTATTCACTGTATCAGTTGGAGACACAGAGAAACATATTTGGGTGTCATCAGTGTAC
The DNA here is from genome assembly GCF_019175285.1 of Sceloporus undulatus. Lineage (NCBI taxonomy): Eukaryota > Metazoa > Chordata > Lepidosauria > Squamata > Phrynosomatidae > Sceloporus > Sceloporus undulatus. The sequence goes on from NC_056524.1 coordinate 208,271,809, forward strand.
TGATAGCACCGTGCCCCGTGCCTCTGGATGATCTCTCCCAGTGGTTTCATGTAAATGTTAAACAAAGTGGGGGACAAGATGGCTCCCTGAGGGATGCCAGATGTTAGCTCCCTCTTAGAGGAGCAAATGTCCCCCAACTGCACCATCTGGAATCTGCCTGAGAGGTAGGAACGGAACCACTGGAGCACAGTGCCCCCGATACCCAAATCCCTCAGGTGTTCCAGAAGGATACCGTGGTCAATGGTATAGAAAGCCGCACCAGCAAGGTCACACTGCCCCGGTCGATGCCCAGACAGAGATCATCGACTAAGGCGACCATGGCAGACTCAACTCCGTATCCAGCTCTGAAGCTGGTTTGAAATGGGTCCAGATAATTGGTTTCATCCAAAACTGCTTGGGGTTGGAAGGCAACTGCTCTCTCGATCACCTTGCCCAAGAATGGCAACAGGGAGACCGGTTTATAATTATTTCTCACTAGGGGGTCCAGGGAGGGTTTCTTAAGAAGAGGTTTAACTATGGCTAGTTTCAAATTAGATGGAAATTTACCCTCCCTGAAAGATGCATTAATTATAAGTTGTAGTAATGATGTTACTGCATCATCACCCTGGGCAGTCAACCAAGAGGGGCAGGGATCGAGAGAGCACGTCATCTTCTTAACACTTTCAAGAAGCTTGTCCACTTTATCGGTATGTACAAACTCAAAGTGATCCAGTTTAACAGAGTCCACGGAAGCTCTGGATGCCTCTCCTATTGTTCCTGTTATAATGCCAGTGTCAAGATCAGCCCTTATCCGAGAGATTTTATCTGCGAAAAAGTTGTTAAAATCATCACAGCAGGCCTTAGTTGGTTCTAAAATAGGGTTCAGGGCGGGTGGCAGCTGAGTCAGCTGTGATGACCCGGCTGAGAAGTGGTCCCAGGGCCCTAGTGGATGCTGACGCAAGACGCAGGGAAGCCGATGCCTCCCTCCCCTACAATGGAAGCCTGTCTCAACACAAAGCCACAGTCAGAACGTAAACCTCTTCCTTACTCTCTTTCCAATCTCCACATCACAAAGCTGCTGCCAAAATTTATACCCTTGTCTCACTCCATTTTCCACTTTCTCGCAAGGAAGCCTCCCCCCAGAATTTAAACTCCTGCTTTCCCACTTTCTTGCAAGAAAGCTTTTTCCAGAACTTTAACTCCCCTCCCAGCTCATATGTGTCAAAGGGGTTTAAAATCTGACAGAGGCTTTCTCTTGGGAAGGTTGAGAAGATGGGAAACAGGGTCAGGAAAGTTTTTACATTCTGGCAGAGCCTTTGTGATGGAAAGGAGAGACACAGTACAGGAAGAATGCCTTCCTGTTGTCCAGACCTTGATGCCCAGGTAAATTTTAAATGTAAAATACTGATGTGAGCATCTGCAGTTTCTGGTAACCATGGGGGATTCTGGAAACAAAGCCCTACTGAAACCTAGAGCCCACCAGGGATGTAGCCGGGGGGGGGGATCTGGGGGTCCGGACCCCCCCCTTCCATTAGAAAAATGAATGGTGTGTGCTGCTGCGCCGCTGCACTCAAGCCCCATTATAATGGTGGCACTGAGTCGGGCCCCCCCCCCCCTTCCTAAAATCCTAGCTACGTCCCTGGGCCCACTGTATTATATTTTACCTTCCTGCAAATGTGACCCTTCTCAAAGTGAGCAGTTTCCATTGATTCCCTTGGAGAGTGGTGGAGTCTCCCTCCTTGGAGGGCTTTAAACAGAGGCTGGATAGCCATTTGTCGGGTATGCTTTGATTGAGAGTTCCTGCATGGCAGCGGGTCGGACTAGATGGCCCTTGTGGTCTCTTCCAACTCAATGATTCTATGACTTAGTAGGAAACCTGGTGGGTATAAGAAAAAACGGGAGGAAAAGAAAGCTTGCTTTCAATTCTTACCATTATAAACAAACATTAAAGATGTTTTCTCTCTCTCCTCCCCACCCTACCAATTTTGTAATTAGCAGCAAAAGGAAAGCAGTGGAACCACTAGACAACAGAAACAAGAGAAACACCCCCTAAGGGCCTAGGCTTAAAGTCATTCTTCTCCCTCTTTTATTCTCCCTTTGGAGACACAGCACAAAATTTTATTAGATATGCAAAGTATGATGTGCTGATGATGCCATGTTCTAACTAATGCTGTTAACCACCTGGCATGAAAGGGCAGGGTGGGAAAAGATTTATAAATATTAATCAAGCTTTTGTGTTAGTCAGGGCTGGGACTATGGGTGTAACACATCTAATCTCCCATATGCAAGAAGGGCAGCCACACCTTTTACCTCAAAGGTGAGTACTGATGGAATGTTAAGGCACCAGCATCACTTCTCATCAAAATGGCAGTTCTCTCAAAGAAAAGAAAAACCTTCCAGGCATGTTTCATTAGATTGTCAATGCGCAGGTTCTCGTGTACAAAGGATATACGATTTACTGCTGTATATTGTTTCAGGTACTGTAGTTGCTGTAGTGCATTACGCAGCAACCATTAAGCATTTAAACCCCTTGCATTCTGTTGTGGGAAAGTAAAATGAATCTTCACTAGGTTTAGTGTTTAACCTTTGTGCTTCATGGATGGTGGATCATGCTCACGATCAAGTCTTTATGCATATTGAATATGAACCTGTTGCAAAGGGTGGGGGGGGGAAATGCTGTTCTGTAGCGACTTCGGCAAGAAAAACTTTTTTCTTTTTTTTAAAATATGACAATTACTTTAGTACATTGCTCAAAACGTTAAGCAACTCTGTGTGCCGGACACTGTTACTGCCTGTGTCTGGCAAGACAACCTTTTGATTTCAGCAGGCAGTAAATGTACAAGTGATGCCTGCAACAAATTGTTGCAGTGTGGAGTGTTCTTGTTTAGGCTGCTAAACCTAAACCCCATTTTTCTCCCTTTCCATATTTCTTTTCTCCCCCCTCCCCCAACATTCATGCAGAATTTGATAGCTAGTGAGTATAGTATATAGGAGAAGAGCGGTCTCCAGAGTGAGTGTATTCTGTTCACCACTTGCTCTCAGCCATCTTCTGTGCTCACTTACAAAGGGGCCTTTACTTAGCTTTTCAAGACCAAAGCCCAGTTGCTGGCAGCCTGCCATGCTATATTTGAATCTCAAAACATACATACTGTTCTGTTTTAAAAATACAGAGCCAAGGAAAGGAAACCGTGTGATTTCCTGAAAATTTCTTATGAACAGATGAAAGCACTAACTTGCAGGGTTATTCCTGATTTATTTTTATACAACTTCAGCAGCCTTGAGCCTTTTAGAATTATTATTATTATTATTATTATTATTATTATTATTAATGTCAAATATAATATACTTAATTTCATCTGGACGCCTTCTAATTGGAGTACAGTCTAAGATAATAAAGAGTGTTCTGTCCTAGACTGTTCTTTTCTGACGTTCTTCAAAGCAAAAGATGCCTAATTGTCTAATTGCCAGACTGTGGTTTGTAAAACAGGGTGCGTTACCTGAGAGGAGAGATACAGCAAGTGTTTAAATGGTGCATCAGGATCCTTTAATGTCTTGGTACTAGTCAGGAGGGCAGAGTTCAAGAAAGTTATTTTTGGAGTGCAACTTCCAGAATCCCCCTACCAGCACAGCCAAACCATGCTGGCTGCAAGATTTGGGAAGTTGTATTCCAAAAAGTAACTTTTCTAAGCACTGCAAGGGAGTGAGATGGATGTGTGCCCTAATTTAGGAAAGAAAATACTCATCTGGCTTTTGTACATGGCACTGAGAGGGAGGGAGGACAATATTTTATTTTGTGTCACATAGTCTTTAGTTGGCCTTGGTTCCAATGTAATTGACTACCTGTCCAACCCTTCAAAAGTTTTGGACTGTCATTCCGCACGAACATTGAAATTGTTATACTGTATTTAATAATAATAAATAATAATAAAATTTATATTTTCCCGCCTCTCCCAGGTGGATTGAGGCGGGATTACAACCCAACAATAACAATAAGATACAAGAATAAAACATATAATTTTCAAGCATTAAAACAGTACAGTCAAACAGTTATAAGATATAATATTCTGATCCTGAATAGAAGAGTGAATGATGTCTTTACAGAAGATTGGGTGGATAGGCTTGCCGGAAGAGATCTGTCTTAACTGCCCTCTTGAAACCCTCCAAGGAGGTGATAAGACGGATCTCTTCCAGGAGGTTGTTCCATAGTTTAGGAGCCCCTGAAGTAAAGGTTCTTTGAGAAGTTGAAACCAGTTTGGTTGGATGTACTTCCAACAGATTTTCCCCGGAAGTTCTGAGAGTGCGGGGCAGATTATACAGGGAGAGGTGTTCCTTTATTCGATAATGATTCACTTCTCTGATTATTCAGTGCATGCAAAACCCTTATTCAGATCCATATACTGGCTTCCCACTCCATTCTACATTTCACACAAAAGTCATTTTTTGTTTTTAAAGCCTTTTTGCTAGCTGCCTTCATTCTTGGGTGCATCCACAGTGGAGAAATAAAGTAATTTGACACCACTTTAAGTGCCATGGCTCCATCCGGTGGAATCCTGGGATCTGTAGCTTTGTGAGATATTCAGCCTGGTCTGTCAGAGCACTCTGGTGCCTGCCTCACCAAACCACAAATCCCCAGTTTCTGTAGGATACAGTAATGGCAGTTAAAATGGTGCCAAACTGCTTATTTCTGCAGTGTGGATACACCCTTTTTCTGTCATTAATTGTAGATATGTTCTTATCATGTGAACTTCACTCCTTCCTACTCTGCCACCCAAATGTTTTCTTCAGTTTCAAACAACCACCCATTCTCTCTGGCTCTCTTCTGTGCTTCAGGTCCCCTTCTAAGGACATCTGTATGATGTTTCATTAGCCTCTTACCCTTGCACATCCAAGAAACCTTTTGTATCATTCCTTTTCCCTAATTCCTTTCCCAAAACACCATACTAAAGCTTAAATACACATAACTGCATTTGAGCATGCAGATTTCCTGTTGCCTCCACTTAATTGCCATTTTCTTCTCTACTGTCAAAACACAGATTATGTGGTCCTTTGGACAGAAGCCCTGGTCTATTTTATTTGTAGTATTCTGTTAAATACTGTTTAGCACATGAGGTCTCTTTAGTTTTGTGATTCATCAATAGGCGCACAGCTCAGGAGTGCTGTAACTAGTACATCTGGTTTTGTTGCCAATTTGGAAGTGCAAAGGCAAGTTTCTCTAGCTTCTGCAGGGCCTTCGCTCATGGGTGATGGGCTGATTTTGACAGGTTTTCAGAGAAGAAAGAGCAGTGTGACATCACATGGATGTTCTCAGTAGACGTCTGAAGCATAACAGACAGGTTGGAGATAGTTTTCCATTTGATAGTTCCTGAGTTGTCATGCATTTTGTAGCAGTGGAACTTTATAAAAATTCTAGTACACTTCTTTGAGTTTGCATCATGGAATGATTGTGATTTCACTTTTACAGTAACTGAGCATGATGTTTAGTTTCCCATCTGGAGAAGTAGTATTGTTTTAAAAGGATCACTTTCCCATGGAGTACAAACTATTGCGATGTGAATTTGCACCACTGGACCTCTGGTAAGGCAGGCTTAGGTCCAGACTATCTGAAAGCCTGGAGTTTATCGCACCACGGAAGGAAGCACGGAAGGAGAACGGAACGGAAGGGGCCTGGAACAAATGGGGGGCACATTTTACTGCACACAGAACCCCTCACTTATTCTATTCCGTTCCCCATCCGTTCCAGAGGGGGTGATTTTTGAGAACTGTTTCAGAACAGTTCTCAAAAATCGCAGTCCTCTGGGGAAGGATTGGGGATGGAAGGGAATGGAATGAGTGAGGGACTTCTGTGTGCAGTAAAATGCATCCCCCACTTATTCTATTCCTTTCCTGGCCCCTTTTGGACCGTTCTCTGACCGTGTCAGGGGCCTGTGCGATAAACTCCTCTGTATCTCCTCATATGAACCTGCCTGAGTCTTACAACCTTTGGGAGAGGGCTTTCTCCAAGTCCCACCTCCATCACAGCTTCCTTTGGTGTGGACATGGGAGAGAGCTTTGTCTGTGGCTGCTGCTAGGCTATGGATTCCCTACTAAGGGAAGTGCAATGACAGCCTCCCTGCTGTCTTTTCACCAGTAAAGTCCTTTAAAAAAATTACCAGTAAACAGGACATCAGCTTTTATCTAGTTGGGGCAGAAGGATGTTCAGTGGGTGTGCTGTATTTTTCTCCCCAATAAGTCTTGAATGTGTTTTCCTTGTGTATATGTGCTCTACGCTACCCAGTCACTTAGTAGGCCTCTTCATTATGTGATTTAATTGGAGTACACTGTGCTTGTGTAAAGTTCTTATGCTTGTATAGCCAGCCTAAATACCCTAAAGGAATCAGATTCCATATGATCTTGGAAGCGTAGTAGGGTCAGCTCTGGTTAGTGCTTGTATGGGAGACCACCAACAAATATCAGATGTTGTAGACTGTATTTCAGCAGAAGGAACTGGCAAAGCCACCTCTGAGGATTCCTTGCCTAAGAAAACCTACAAGATCCATGGAGTCACTGTAAGTCAGGGGTAGGCAACCTGCAGCCCGCCGGCCGGATGCGGCCCGGCGAGGCCTTGGGACCGGCCCCAGCCCAGTCCTGCTGCCGATTGCCGCCAGGGCCTTTGGTCTCTTGCACGCAGGGGCAAGGGGGGCAATTATCTATAGACGCCTCAGAAACATGCATTTATATTAACATTTTTTTTAAAAAATCAGCAATTTTTTAATTATCTTTATTATTATTATTATTAAAATACAACAAAAAGACAATATGCAAACATTACAAACATCAGCAATTTTTTTGCGTGTCTTCCACTTTTTTAAAAAAAAAGTGTCCACCATTTGAAAATGTTGTCCTACATTTGTCCCGGTTTATTTATTTATTTAATTTTTTTTTTAAAAAAATAAATTATTTATTTATTGGCTTCGGCCCCCCAGCTGTCTGAGGGACAGCAACCCGGCCCCCGGCTCAAAAAGGCTGCCTACCCCTGCTGTAAGTCAACAAGTGACTTGAATCGCATACACACGAAAGAGTGGATTTACACATTCAGTATTGGTCACCCTGGTGCACACAGCACTCGTTTTACTTTGCAAGGAATCCTCAGAGGTGGCTTTTCCAGTTCCTTACTTTACTTTGAGCTGTCAGGGCTATAAATAGATAGGCTCGTATTCATCTTGTTTATTCATTCATTTATTTATTTTTACAGAAATGCTATTTTATCAAATTTGGTGCCAACAGTAAAAAAATCTTTATATGCCTTTCTTGAGTCCCTTTCATCCTTTACTTCACTCTGTGTGTGTGTGTGTGTGTGTGTGTGTGTGTGTGTGATGTCCTTTTTATATTGTTTCTGCCTCCCACAGCTGCAGTTTCTTCTCTTTAGGAAAAGTTTTAGGCTCAGTCATTTTTTGGAATGTGAACAGCCTGTAATGGCAGTGGAGGTGCTTCCAAATGAGTCATTTATTGCTGTACCTCACTCATGGAATTTTACTGGGGTTTCACAGTATGTCATCTCCTCCTCGTGACTGGATATTTACCAGTTGCTTCCTCCTCCTTCTTTTGCTCTCTCTGTCTCTTTCTCACATACACTGATTAGTAGCTCTAGAAGGTTTCCATCTACTAGATAATCAACCTGCAGAATTTATAGCTAGAAGGTATCCAAACTTTACCGTTGGCCCTCCACATTTGCGGTTTTGACTTTTGCAGTTTTGATTATTTTTGGATTTGGTTAATATGTTCTCTCTAAGAATACCTAGGTCCTTCAGAAAAATTATATTGTAAATTCACCATAGAGTTGCACTGATAGATTGCTAGGGAAAACACTTCTCTGGGCATTTGTAGGTCATTCAGCATGGTTCTGTGGTCAGATTTTGGCAGATGCTGACTACAGAGTTCTGCTGGAGGACCTAGAGATTCCTAGAGAAGTGGTCTCTTGGGGAAAAGAGAAGTGTTGTTTTTTAACTGAAGTTTTTCCACTTTCACTTGGGTCCTGTGCCTCTAACAGCAGCGAATGTTGCAGGCCCACTGTACATCCATTTAAGCTTATTTCCTTTTTGAAGTGTAAATAATAGTTCTGGCTTTCTCAAGCAGAATAAACAAATTTGCAAGGCAGAAGCTGAACAATAACCAGCCTCAGTCTCCCTCAACACAACACATGTAGGATCTAGCAAAGAAACTAAATAAGATTAATTTTCTTTGTAAAGCATATTAAATTAGCTATATTTAGAAATCAAACACATGCAGGTATGGAGGACAAAGAGCAAAGAAGAAGAAAAAATGGTTGCAGGTTTCAGTGATCCTGGAAGAGCTGTTCAGGCAAATCTATTGCTGAGAAATCAATTATCTTTCAGTTTGCAGTAACCTACTATTGGAAAAGATAGCCTTGGAATATACTGATCCTTAAACAATACCTTCTTAGGAAAAGATAACTGTTTCCTGTATCTGAAAGTTCATAGGCGTTTCTAGAATTAAAAAAATATTTCTTCTGACATGCCAAGAATATCCTTCGCCTTCATGTGTCTCTGTGCAGATATAAACAAAACTGACTGTGTTTCTCTACTTCTTTCTCACAGGAAAGATCTTTGCCATGTCAGCAGGAATCTTCCGGGTGTGTCTGGTGGTTATCACAGCTATTGTCAACCATCCATTGCTCTTCCCAAAAGAGAATGTTACCGTCCTTGAAAATACAGATGAAATAATCCAGAAGATGAAAGAGCGAGAGGAGAACCTGAGGACAGAGCATCTTAAACTGGAGCAGGAGATGGCAGTGCAGGAAGCTTTAACAAAGTCTTCAGAACAAGCTACTGGGTCAGAAAAGCAATACAACCATGATCCCCTCTCTTGGAATTTCTGGACCGCTTTGTCCATGGTGGTTTTTCTTCTGATTGAGTTCTGGAGGCAAGATTACCAGGAAGGAAACTGGCCAGATTATGCCAATGAAGAAGATGAAATTAATATTCTGGGGAAAGCATTCAATGGAGTCATCTTGCCAGACAAGGTCATCTTGGCCAATTTCTATGAGAGATGCCTCCAGACTGTAACCAATGACATTGCCAGAAACCGAGAGCTTGTGGAAGGCTTTGCAGATGATCTTTTAGAAGCTTTGAGAAGTGTGTGTAACCGGGACGCTGACATGGAAGTGGAGGAGTCCATAGGAATTGGGAGCATGTATGAAAACTGGAGAGTTCACAAGCCTTTAACATGTGACTTCATTGTCCCTTTTACTCCTCCTGCACCATATTCTTTCCAGTTTGAGACCTGGTGTTCAGGAGAATCTGTTCCACTTGACAAACAAGGTTGTGGTATGATAAAGATCATCTGGGCAGATGAAAATTCAACGGGCTGTATATGTGACAAGACAAAGCTGGGGGAAGATTTATTGTGCCTTCTTCATAGCAAAATGAACCCACTGAGACAGAACAATTATATGGAGGACCTCCTTTGCTACAAAGATACACGATACCTTGATTCTAACCAGGTCATGACATGGATCCAAGTTGCACTTACCAAGGCATGGAATAAAATTTCACATAAGTATGAGTTCAACCTCACTTTTAACCACCTAGATGTACCTGGTGCCCTAAAAATCAAGTTTAGGTCTGGAAAAATAATTGCCTTCAACCTTACCCCTGTGGTACAATATGCTGATTCTGATGTCTATTTCATTTCCCATTTCCCAAATAATGGTGTATCAGAGGAACCCACTTGTAGCATTCAATGGTTTCTTACATTTTCAGTATGTGAGAAGAGATACATTCAGTTTGTTTCTAAAACTCTACCTGCCAACTCCTGCCACCTTAGCTGTCTCCAGATTCTCTCCTTCCTTCATGGGAAACAGTGCAGTCTAACAGGACCAAGTAGCCTTACAAACTATCACTTGAAAACGGTGATGCTACATATGCTGGAGACCCATCCCAGTTCAGATTGGGCCTCTGGATTCTTGGAGGCCAGGCTTCAAGACATGTTCAAATTTTTGGAGAAAAGCCTGCAAGAAAAGAGGCTTTACCACTTTTTCATTGGAAACAAGAAACTGCCGGAGGAGTTGGGCATCCCTGTGGAGCTCCAAAGAGCGGAGCCTCTGAACCTCTTCCGTCCCTTTGTCCTGCAGCGAAGTGCTTACAGAAAAACAATGGACATGTTTCAAGAGATGCTAAAGAACACAGCAGCTTTAATAAATGAGTATACCAAGCATGTTCCCAATGGACGAGGAATCCCACTAAATAAGGAACTTCTGCAGCTATAGCTGTTAAAACTACTGTAGGGTCAGATACCCCACAGGGAGAAATTTAATTGAATGCTTTGGGGTTTGCAAATGGCACCAAAGATTTGATAGAAAGGAGACACTTTTCTCATTTTCTTCCCAATGTTGTTGGCTGATATTTATGCAGCTTTTAATGTTTCTATCCAGTGTAGATAATTCTTTTGTAAATAATAAAAGTAAGAAAGAGGAATCTAATTTATTCCTATATCTGCATTAAAGTTTATAATTTGAGGAGTCTGTTTTAATTTTTTTATTTAAGGTGCAAAGCTTGACATTTCTGCAATAAAGAACCTCATATAAAAGGGCCAACAGCTTGTACTGTATAGGAAAAGCAGTTTGAAGATTGGCAAAAGAAGATATTGACCCCTGCACTTTGTAAATTGATCCAAAATCCATTGTGGAAAGCTTTTTAATTACACTCAAAGCTATTGTAAAAAAAATTGATTGCAAAAAATGCTAGTTCAGTAGAAGTCTTACACTTGACTTACCTGTACATGTCTACTCAGAAATATGTCTCCTTTTATTTCAGTAGCGCTTAATCCCAGGTAAGTGGGTATTGGAGTGCAGCTTAAATGGCCTTTACCCATTCACATTAAAAAAGCATTGTGTGGATTTAAAATTTCTGTCTTCAGTGAAATATATTCAAGTCTAGGAATCTGTAGGAATAATTCCTAAGGACATCCAGTGATAAAAAAAATATTATGCAGTCTCTTCAACATGTGTTTTCTTTTTTCAAGACTGAAACATGATCACAATACTGTATCCGATTTCTTTCTATCTACCTTTAGTTTGTTACGCTTCTTTTAAAAAACTGGGCACAGGCAAAATTAATCCTTGGCAGTGGACCTGACTGGCAGAGTATTTCCCTGAGGGGTATATGTGTGTATATAAAAACAACTAGTTCAAACCATTCATTACACTGGTGCAAGGTTTGTTTTGTTTTTATATATAAGTGTCACAGACTGGAACCAGCACCCCCAACAGTAAACTAATGCTCTCAACAGATCTGTGAAAGACAGTATGTTTTAAATTCAGGCTATTAGAAGCACCAGATTCTAAAGAGACTAATTTACAGGTTGCCTGGGGAAATTTGAATATTTGAAATAATATTGGACAAGGAGAGGCAAAGCAGTTGAGAGTTTTAAAGAGATGCCATTAAGGTGAAGTTGCTGCTGCTTCTTCTTTTTTTTAAAGAAGATTTTTATCTGATGCAGTTCTCAACTCTTGTCAGGATTACATCTAGAAAAAGTATCAGCTGGAAATGAAGACTTGTACGCTTTTTAAAAACTGCTTTATGTAAACTGTGTTGCTTTCCTGATTGCAATCATTCAGATGTGTGGGATCTGTTTTGTTTTTAATACAGCCTCAAGATTCACAAACTGGAGCCTGACCAAAAGATGCGTATTTTAAAAATGCAGAGTCAAGATTGTTTTTCAGTACAAGGACTGAACAGAGGTCATGGTCCTTCCACCCAAAAATCCACACAAGATTACCCCAAAGTTTCTTAATTTCCACAGTATAATTTAGGATGCAAGGAGTAGATTTTTTGGTTATTGTTTTATCTACTAAACCACTGGGTAGTCAGAAACCTTGCTGATCTAGTGCAATTCACTCAGAAATCCTTTCTCCTACGGATTTACTGCGGTTTCTTAGAACATTTGCTTTGTGTTTGGACTGGAAGTGCTACTTGTGCCACCAGGGTATGTTTTGTACCACAATGACTGGTTTGTTTTTTGTTCTGGTATACTCCAACTTGGTATGTGTGCACACAGATGCACATGCCTTCAAGACACAACTAAAAGCCTGATAGCTAAAGAAATGATAGCATGGATATTAAAAGCAGGCATAATCACAGGTAGAATTTCTTACCTGCATGATAAAGCTTCCTTTGCTGTAAGAGCTGTAGATGTTGGGAAGATGCAGAAAATGGCAGCTGAAGAACAGAGTCTCAATGACACACAATGGATCATTTGCACTTTTTTCAAGCTTACAAGGCAGAAGCAAGGGAAGATAAAATGTCTGCAGTTCATTTCTCCAATGTCTGCCTGCCTTCATAGTCCCTGTGCCCATGGGTTTATTTTCTTCCTCCTGCTAGCACTGACACATATGGTTATGCCAGGAAAATTTCTGCCAAGATATTTAAGATGGCAAAATGTGGTCAGATGGTTACAACATTTGGCGCTGTTTAGCTTAGAAGAAAGGCAAGCAAAGGTGTGATGCTGTACAAAGCTGTACACAGTATTTAGAAAATGGATAAGGAAAACTTTCTTCCTCATCTAATGGAACCCAGTCATCTGGTGAAGCTCAATGTTGGCAGATGCAGGATTGTACCTCAAGGAAGTCACAACCACACCATACTTCAATTATAGAATTTACGACCACAATATGTAGTGATGGCTGGCATCTTGGATGGCTTCAAATGAAGAGACGGACAAATTCGTGGTGGAGAAAGCTATCAGTAACTACAAGTCCTATTGGTTATACATTACTTTCAGTAGTGAAAGCAATATACCTCTAAATACAGTTGCTTGGGAAGATGAGCCAAAAGATAACGTTGCTCTCATGTCCTCCTTGTGGATATTCTGACAGCAACTTCTGGGCCACTATAACAACAGAGTGCTAATTTTTTATAGGCCTTTGGTGTGATCAAGTAGAGTTCTTACAATTCTACATTTAATAAAAAATTTCAAGGAAGCTAATCAATTCAAAATAAATGTATTTATAAAAAGGTATTTCATAAAAGAAGAGTAAGTATAGAATTTCAAAGGGGAAAAAAGTACCAATCCTACCTCCATCTGGTAGTTGGCTAGTTACATATTTCACTGGGAATAGTTTGCTCACATACTTCTTGCCCTGTGTGTGTGTGTGTGTATGTGTATTCAATAAAAGTATTCTTTCACCCTCTGTCAAAAAAAAAGTATGCCTGCTTGTTATCTGACATGCCTTAGGGAGAGAGAAAGTTGAACAAGCCTGATCTCCAACAGAAAGAAATGGTGAAATCTTGTCAGATCAGATGTAACGTGCTCCTTTTGGCTCACATTGAAGACATAAATCTATGATTGAAGAAAACAGTTTTTATAATGTAAGAACCTTAAGGAGAAGATGGAAGAAACAGTTAAAAACCTTATTTCCCTGCCTGCTTTAAAGACTAAGGCTCTGGAAAATTGGTTTTACAAAAATGACTGGAAGTCCAAAGATACTATAAAAAAAAGGTGTCAGACACCTCACTGGAATACCTTTCTCCTTGTAGCATTCTTTTTGTAGGCAACTTTTGCACATTAAAAATTTAATGTATCTTCCATTCTTGTCAATGTGCTATATAATTGACTTCTTGTAAAATACTGGCTCCAGTTAATAGGCCTATTAAACAACCCATTGCGACTTCAGTTATTTTATTTTAAGTAATTACATGGTTGAAGTGGAAAATACCTATCTTCTTTCCCAGTCAGCACTATTTCTAGTTTTGTTGCAGTCCTGAAACAAAATCTCTCAGAGGAGAAACAAATCTAAATGTTTATGGTATAAAACTTTTGAAGTTCTGGGTTTTCAAACACCAGTTTCACGAGGGTTGTTATGTCTACCTAGGGCATTGTCATGAACCCCGAAAGGCTTTATTAAACTGCAGTTTCAGTAGTAAACAAGATTTTAGAACACTCCCTAAAATTTAATTTCAGCATACAGTGAGATATTAACAATAGGGTCTTATGCATCTGTTCATGGATAAGAGACTAGGCAGAATTCATGGGAAAACAAAAAAAAAATGTGCAGTTCAGCAAACAAACTCTTCTTCCTACAAAATGCCTTGAGCAATCCTGCAGCTTTATTCATCTCCAGCCCTAACAATATAGAGATAGCCTGAGGAACTCACAGCTCTGTTCCTGCAAAGTGACCTATAATTTCACACTGGATAGGGAAAGGTTGATGCTTTCAAGGATGTCTTATTAAATGGAGAACCAGATTTTCAAGTGCTGCTTTTATTGCCTTTCTTGTGCCTGGCAAGTTTGGAGGGTATGGGGAGTGATTTGATTAATCTAATCTGAAACATCTTTGAATTGCAAGTAAACATTAAATTTCCTTGAATTTGAAAATCTACCAGTGACTACATGGCCAGCCTACATGGTAGCCCTCCCTACCATCTGAACTAAGACCAGAAACAGAAAATGCAGGCCTATGACTAACATCTTCCATTTCTTTCTCCTGTTTGCCTGATGAAAAAGCCAGTGTGACTTCGAAAGCTTGCAACATGTAATTGTACATTTTTCTATCCCTGTACTATCCAGGTCACTTAATTTCACTGCCTTGAACTAATAATGGCACCATTATTAATTGATTCTGTGGTGATTAGTTTTAAAAACATTCTGAAACATATCAAGGTTGCAGTTTCCCAAATTCAGATTTAGCACTGTTAGTCTGGAATACAAATATGCAAAGAGAATTTGTAGCACCTTTGAGACTATGCTACACACAGTTGGTCTCAAAGGTGCTACAAAATCCCCTTGCAGAAGGAAAACCAATTAAGCTTTTTTCTGTCCGTTTGACTGACTGTAAATACTGTTTCTGACAAGGATTACTTCTAGAAGCATATAACCCTAGAGAAAAGCCATAGCTGAGCAACAGGGAATATGTTTTGCAATGAAATGGTCCTATTTTCAATCTTTGGCATCTGCAGACAGGAGATAAAGAAAAGCTCTGAAATTGTGGAGAGCGATTGGCTAGTCAGTTCAGACAAGACTGTGCTAGATGGACCAGTAGTATAAGGAAAGTTTTTAGGTTCCCAAGCTTGTAAGTTTTTAAACCCCAGCATAATTCTTTGGATCATCGAGTTGAAAGGGACCACAAAGGCCATGTAGTCTTACCACTTGCCATGCAGGAGTACAACACCAAAGCACTTTATAATAATGAGAAAACTACCTAATTTTCTTCTTTCTATACAATGTGGTGTAATGATTTTAGCATTGACTATGACTCTGGAGACCAAGATTCAAATCCCTGATTGGCCGTGGAAACCGACTGAGTGATCTCGAGCAATTCACATTATCTGAGCCTCATAGGAAAACAAAGGGGGGAAGACCCTCAGAACAAATCTTTCCAAGAAAACCCAATGATATTTTCGTGTTAGTATAATTCAGAAAGGACTTGAAGGCACATACACACACAATTCTGAATAGTAGAGTTGTTTACCCAGGATAGTACCAGTCCTTGGCAGTCTTACCCACTGACATTTCTCCCAAAATACAGGCTGAAGCAGGAGCTAATGCAACATGTCTGAACAGGAATACAAGAAAGTTGGTGCCAACCAAGGCTGTTTACCCTTGAGGAAGTTTCAACGGATTGGAGGTGTGGTTATACTAGTAAATCTCCCTTGAAATGTATCTGCTATTTCCAGCATTGCTCTCACAGCAGTATGAGTTTATGTCTTCCTTGCTCCTTCTCCCACTTATATTATATACCATAAGCATATACATAAGAACTTGTACATATAGAAGCTGTATGAAGAGTAGCCTTTTCCCAAGTCTGACTGTTGGTCCATCTAGTATGGTCTAGAGGTGGCAGATTTCAGGCTTGCGGGGTTTATTTTGAGTTCACCAACCACAGTCTTGTGCAAATGATTTAGGTCAGAACTCTGCTGGGGCATAACAGTAGCAAAACTCTGGACTGTGATTACAATTGTATTTATCACATGCTTGGATAAAAAGATATCCATCGCCCTCTTACTTAAGTAGTTTCCCATTTCCCTTAGTGCAATGGGTTGACTTCAACACTACTCTGGCAGAAAAAATCAGATCTGTTCACCATCACCCATGACCTGCAGTAGGTTATAGAAAGGCTTGGAATGACCATCAAAAGTTCAACTCTACCAACATTACCTAGGCTCACAGCATTTGAGTTATAAGAATCTAAGAACTTTATCACACAGGAGGAAACCGGAGGTTTAAACAGGCATTTTCTAGGGACAGTCGGACGGTCGCAGCTAAGATTTTCACACACACTGTGATTAGAGAGGACTTGTCCCGGGAATAATCAGGAATGCTTCAGCAACAAATCATTCACGGGATTTCCCTGTGAATGATTTGTTGCTGAAGCATTCCTGGTTGTTCCCAGGATAAGTCCTCTCTAATCGCAACGTCATGTGAAAATCATAGCCGTGATCGCATGACTGTCATTAGCAAATGCTTGTTTAAACCCCTGATTTTCCCCGTGTGATAAAGTCCATAGAAACCTTAGGAAATCCCAGAGTCTGGCAGCTGAAAATTATTGCCAGATGAACTGGGAGCAGTGAAAGCCCCCGGGTTTATTGACTGAGCTGGGATTCTTGGACAGCTGCTCTAAGTTCCCCATATCAAAGCCTTGTGGCAATTAAAAGACTAGGCATATGCTTTTGTGGATTGCAGCCCACTTCATCAGATTCATCATAAGTTTTATTTGGCACAAGCATTCACATTTAAGATTCTGTAACAACTCTTTCCTGATCATAAATTTTCATATTATTGCTGGCCTCTCTCAATCTCTTTCTCTGTGTGTGTGTGTAATATTGAAAGGTGGTTTGCCAATTCCCTCTGGATATATAGCCTCTACAGCGCCTGGCATTCATTGTTATTCTTCCAGTGGCATTACTGGGTGGGGTGCAGGGGGTTCAGTCCACACCAGGTGAAAACCAAGGGGGATGACGCCACTGCTCCTCAAACACCTACCTTTTGGCAGAAACAGGCTGTAGCATTCATCTGCTTCCCTTTAAAATGCTTTAAGAGATGGCAGGAGTGGGGTAAAGCTCAGTGAGAGGAGAAAGGAGAGGCCCCAGAATTTTTTAAAATTAAAATTTCAAATTTAAAAATATTTATTAAAAATTGAATTTTAATTTTTAAATTATTTTAAATTTTTCTTTAAAAACATCACATTTTAACCAAATCTTCACCATGCATATGCAAATACATTTAGCTTTTGCATATATTGTAATTTGGAGTTATAATTTTAATGTTGCTAGTTGTTTATGTCACAACTATTAACATTACATTCAGTGGTGTATAAAAATTATTTTATGAATAACATTAGTGCAAAAGAGCATTACTAAGGATTCTGTATGGGAGGAGGTTACCACACCCTAGTGATCCCACTGCTCCCATCCAAGTACTAGCAAGGCATGAGCCTGATTAGATTCCAAGATCAGGTGTTCCCATCTTCACCATGATTTAGTGAACTGGCTTTACTAAACCCATGATTAAGGTTTGCAAGTTTTTGAAAGTGCCAGTACTGGGAGACTGCTCTGTGCAACTGTAGGCTGCTGTTTTGCTAATTTTGCTTTGCAAGGAATCAGTATTATTCCCAAATTGGTTCTTAAAGCTGAAGTGACAACACTTGGCTGTCAATGAAAAGGGATAGTATAAGATTAATAGTACATGACAGCTTTCAGTCTGACAGAAAATATGCTTGGAGCTTCCTCTCATCAGAATAATTGAGTAATACTATTTACTACCCATCAATTCAGATTTTTTTAAATAGAAGGAACACTATTGGGTGGGTGTAACACATGCATTGTTTTAGGTAATCTGAATGAAATTTATGTTTCATGTTACTCATGGTAGTTCAGCAGGAGCAGAGGCATTGTGTTCAAAAGTGCATTACTCATTCTCTAGTTGCCCATTCTTCTTGCTACAGATGTATAACTGCCCCAAGTCAGGATGCTAACATTCTGTGAGCAAAAGCAGAATTGTGTAACTTTCACACTAATCCAGACAAGAAAATCAATGCCATATTGTTTTTCCTTCAGTTACAGTCACTCCATGCCTATTGTGAGAGAAGAAGGAAAATCAAAGATGCAAGTTACAGGGTAGTATATTCTATGAAAGGCAGTGTTGTGTAATAGTTTGAGCATTAGATTATGTTTGTAGACACCAGAGTTTGAATCCCCTCTCAGCCATGGAAACCCACTGGATTACCTTGAACTTGTCACACTATCTCAGCCTCAGAGGAAGGCAAACGCAAATCCCATCTGGACAAATTTTGCCAAGAAAACCCTGTGATAAGGTTGCCTTAGGGTTGCCATGAGTTGGAAACAAGTTGAAGGCGCACGACAACAGTGTATATTCCACTGGATTCTGCTGCCATATACTGGAGAGAGGAGCCAGCAAAGACAGTAGCACAGGCATTATTTTTCTGTAAAGATTTTATTTTCAACACAATGGAGTAGCTTCATCCCATGGATGCCCACTGCTATTTCCGCTGGCTACAACCTTCAGGCGTGTGCACTACCCTTTTGAAGGGCAGCTTATACAAAATCAGCTTAATTGGTGAACTGGGAGCTTAGTTCCACTGGTTAGTTTAACTGCATTATGCTCAAGTATGTTAGCTCTATATGCAAATCATAAAACTGTAGGTAATTGGAGCACGTTGCAAACATACAAATGTCATATCCATTTCAACTGTGAAAAACAACCCAAGAGCTGTATCTCTGCCAGACCAAAATATGGTAATTAAGAAGCCTGTGATGTAAAACAGCCTGCTTCAAGTGGAAAGAGGAAGACTTGAGTGTGAAATACTGTATTTTGCTGGATGGGAAACAGACTCTCCTGAAATGCTGGATAGCCATTGCAAATCACTGCAGACAGTTCTAAGCTAGACAGCCAATGATCTGACTCAATGGCCTGTTACAGACTGCCAAAATAAAGCTGTTTCGGTTCTCTTTGGAGGTATGTTATTTAAATGATGCATGCATTCTAAGAATCCGGAAGCTGCACCAAAAGCTGCACTCCAGTGCTTAGGAATGGAGTGTGGCTTTGGTGCGACTTCCGGACTCTTAGGACCCATGCATCATTTAAACAGCATACCTCCAAAGAGACCCGAAGCAGCTTTATTTTGGCAGTCTGTAACAGGCCAATATAAAGGCAAAAGAAGCAAGGATCTTATAGCATCTTTTTTATTATTTGGCATAAGCATCATCAGATGCTGGTTCCAAATAGAACTTGCTAGTTTTTAAGGTGTCACAAAATTCAGAAATTTTGCTGCAAAGACTAACGAAGTTAACCCTCTGGAAGTATATAGGCAACTTGGTATGTTCCTATAGTCAGGGAAAATGTATGATTTTTCCCTTCCCTATTTTAAGCTTCCTGATTAAAAAAAGAAAAGCACTAAAAGGCAAAAGTACACTGTACTTGCTCAGAGGCAATGTGTTTTGGCCAGCAATACTTGGCATAGTGGAATCAAGTCTAAGCTGAACATCTCAAACTGTGTAACACGGCTTGATGTTGTACAAAAGAGGAAACAGGAAATGTCTGTATTTAAAGTATGTTTATTCTTACGAGGCAACAGTTAGTTTCAAAATTGCAACAGAGCCAACGCAGGTGTCCACCTTAAACTGGCAGAGACAACATCATTTTAAACTGGTAGTGACAACTTTGAATGAAGGAAAGAAGAATTTGCAAACCATCCTGCCCATTTTCTGCTTCTTTATTTAGAGAAGGAAAAACCATGTGTAAGTGGTGTAACATTTCAGCAATGTGTAGCAAGACACAGGCTCATACAACAAATGAGCAAACTCCTTAGACACCAGATAGAGATTTTGCAACAACAGCTATTGCTTTGCCAGCAGCTAGCTCTCAAAGCCCATAGTCACAGGCCTCATGGCTGTTTTTCAGGTACAGCTCAAGGTAGCCTTTGAATGTCTGAGAGTCCGTCATTGTAGCCTGAACAGCTGGATCCAGCTTCATGACTTCAACCCATTGTTTTAGTGTCGGAGTGTGATCCAGACAACTGTAGAACAGAAAAAGCCTTGAGGTTAACTGTAAAATCTCTCTCTCTTTAATTACTTTGTCTTTAAAGGAGGAAAAGGAACCTAACTCAGTAACAACAGCAATTGGTGGGGAGGGAGGCCCTGAAACTTGAAGAATATCTGCCAGTCAGTCCATTGGTGTAGACAATTCTCAGCTAGATACACCTCCAATGGTGATCAGCTTGTTACAATTAAGTGCATTTGGTCAGAAAGGCACACAGGTTGCCTGTAACCGCCTAAAGAAAAAGAACTGCCTCAAAGTAAATATAAGCACAGCCAAACTACTCCAGTCTAGCAGTTTCAGATGCATAGTTTCAAGACTTCTAAATGCTAACAGTTTGAATTTAAGTTGTCAAAACCATGCAGCTGAGACAGAATAGGGCTGGCACAATTAGAGGTGGCAAAAGTAACCAGCAACAAATAAAAATTGTAATTAATTTCCTTCTGCAATAACTAAGGCAAAACTGTTACAACTCCAATTTAAAAGATAATACCACTAATCTCTAGCATAATGGGATGTTCAGTTAGTTTTCTAGTCAAGAGTTGTATGGCCACACTTAATAGCAAGATAGACATGAAGAAGCAAGTGTTTGGGCTTTGTTCCACAAAACAGTGGCTTATTGTTATTACATTTTTTAAAATGATTAATGAGTAACTCTTTTAGTTATCTGAGAAATAGGAAAGTAAAGTGCTATTCAATTTTTTTTATTAAAATGGTAACTATTGGCCCAAAAACTAAGTTTAATTACTTTTAGAATAATTGTTAAAGCTATGGAAATGATTAATATTAAAAACTCTCTTGCTGGATAGACCAATATACACCTAGTTATGGTACTTTTGTGTTACCTACTACTCAGCCTGGATTGTCTGGACTGCATATATAAAAATTCATAACATCATCAAACTACAGTTCCAGTATGAAAAACACACTAAATTACAACCAATTCAAGCCAAAAAAAAAAAAAACAACCCAGTACCAAAAACATGATGCAAGCAGCTCTTAGAGTGGCAGAACACCACAACTTCCAAAATATATAAAAGGCCAGGACATTAAAAAGACATTTGCCTGTCACTAAAACGACAAAACGGGGAAGAGCATTCCTCAGCCAGGATTGCTACCATGTTCTGGCTGGATCTAGACCTAAGCATACAGTGACACCTGGAGAAGGCTCACCAATGAGAGCCTCAAAATCCAGGCATTTATGTAGGCACAGAAGGAGGCAAACCTATGTATAAACTAGGGGAACCTTCCTCCTTCCAGTCATCAGCCAGAAGCTCATAAGCCAAATAAAAAGGACAGAACCACCTGTTCCCCAGGCTCAGCAAGGACGTTCTATTTAATCTGCACAGCTAAATGGCTTAATTTATTCAGCAGTAACCATTTATCTCAAGATTTGTCATACAGGGTGGATCGGGGGGGGGGGGACTCTTCTTCCTAACTGGGTGCTACAGAATCCAACTGGGATGGAGTTGGTCTCAGACTTGAAATGAAAGAGCCTGCTAAACAGAAAGGGTTGTCTAGAAGACTTTTATTCTGCCCTAAACTAAGTTTTTATTCCAATTTCTTTTCTTTTTCATTCTCTTTAAAAAAGGATAATGAAGCAAAGATCTAGAAGACAGTAAACCTCTATCATCAGTTAACTGGACTTGGAGCCTGGTTCATACTTAACGTTATGTCCAAGAACAAAATTTTAGACCCAGTTTTACTTCTGTTGTTTGATTTTACTGAACAGATGTTTAAGATAAATTTCTCATAAGAATCTCAAATGATTGAATGTGAACTAAATGGGGATGTGTGGCTACTGGTGAAAGAAATGTTACCCTTCTCTAATTAATCTCTAAACCTGAGCATAGTTTTGATACTATTTATCCTTGTGAATATATCAATGACAGTTTTAATCTTTCCACAATAGCTGCACAAGAATTTGTTTAAGGTTGTACAGCAAACCATTTGTATAATTATGTGTAGCCATATTCATGTGAGAATAAAGAAAATGAACCCTCTGGGCCCTTTTCCCTGCCTCTCCCCTGCCAGCTGCTCTCAAACAGCCTCAAGACACTGGTTTAAGTACTGGATGGAGACTGGCAGCTGCAGTTGGATACTCAAATGTGAAAGGGCTTACTCAAATAACTGGAAGGACTCCATGCGCTCAAACCATGGCCAGATCAGATAGTCAATCATGGTCACTGAGTTCCCACCAAAGAATTTAGTCTTGTGGTTTACCAGAATCTGAAAAGGAAGGAAAAGAAGATTTCCAAATAGCACCATTTAGCACAACCCAAAGGCCTGGAGAAATTGACATCTTCTGGCCAATCAAGCATTTCATTTCTAGAGGTAGATATACACAACAAAGTCCATACATAGCTCCCAAGGTATATTACTCTGGCTTGCACAAGACTGCAGTGCATCATGGGAAAATGAGTTTTAATTTTGTACATTCCATGGTAACCACAGAAATTACCTATGGTGCTGAGGAAGCTCTAGGATGCTTCTGTCCTATTTCTGTCTCTGTTTACCTTTCAATGTGTTTATTCTAGTTTCTTTTTTCAAAAGTTTAAAGAGATCCTTGTACTTTCTCCAAACGGGTATGGGAAAAGGAAAGACAGAATCATCACTAAAATGGAATTATAAAAATTTACCAAGGGAAAGGGCAGAAGGATAAAGAGCTGAGATCTTAAGAAGTGAGGATCCTTTGGTAGCTTCTGGGTGCAAAGGGAACTCATGGTAAGAGATACCTCAGAAAGTTCTTGCTCACAGAGGAAGTCATGGTTCATACAGACTTCCTCAGAAACCCAAGCACCAAAGGAAGAAGGCCCATCTTTTAATGCTGCTTTACACACCAGTACCATGCCATTTCATAAAGGCAGAAGCAGTGCTAAGAACATCCATCCCGTGGAGATAGTTCTGTTCTTCCATTCCCTCCACCTCCTACCCATGCCACTTGGATTTTCTGCAGTCTGAGAAAATATTTTTTAAAAAACATGGCAAATATACAATAGAGCCACATGTGAATTAAGAGGGCTCATGTGAGTGCTGCATAAAATGTGAGAAATGGTTATACTGGAGTTCAGTCCTAATCTGAAGTCATCCTAAAAATTCCAAATCTCTTACAAAATGAAATTTATACAAGTGTGAATATGGCTCCCTCTAGTGGAAGTCAGCAGACAGCTTTTTAATATGGACCAGCTGAAGCTTTTCTAGAGTACTGTAATCCAATAGCAGTTTTGTGGAACAGGCACTAATGAGTGTTCCTTTATACAGAAGTTGCTTTTAGGATCAGAATGCGTATTAGGTCTTCCTTACCCTAAAAATCATGAAGTACAACTATAAAAATAAGGCACAAAATGCAAAGCAATGTAGTTTTTAACCCAGCTTCAACCAATCTCTCTGTGAGCACAGCTGAAATGTCATGCAAATGTATACAGTAGTTTCAGTCAGAAAACTGAAGGAAAAATTTGCACAAAGGAAACTGCGCCAGCTCATGAACACGTTTTACAGCTTTCTTTGGAGGAATTAGGGCCCCAATTCTTACCTCTTCAAATTTGAGCAGGTTTTCACAGAACTCAGTTTTCACAGCAGACACATCCTCACCACTCCTGATACCCAAAAGACATTTGAAGGCCAGAGCAGGCAGCTAATTAAAGCATAAAATTGCACTTTTATCAAGCTGCCGGAAGGTTCTGCATTCAAACAACATAAGTAGGATAACAAAAGACAAGGGACAATCCTGACACCCTCACCACAATTATGGGACCCCCATTGTCGATAAGAGCATTCTTGTCAATAAGAGCAATATTAGTGATACCCCAGTCTGGCTTCCACTGCTAAACCATTCAGAACTAATAAAATCTGTTATACTTGTGGATCATACATCTGCTTCATCTGTACTAGGGTACAGAACTTCTGGTCCTCCAGATGCATCAGACCTGACTAGCACCCAAAAGGTATGGGATTATCAGAGCTGTATTCTAGAACATTTGGACTGGAGGACCAAAAGTATCCCAGCCCTGATCAACATTATTAAAGGTGCTATTAATGATATAAGGGAGCCAGTTTGGCATAGTGGTTTGAGTGTTGGGTTGCAACTCTGAAAATCAGGGTTGAATTCCCAGCTTGGCCATGGAAACTCATTGAGTTATCTTGGGCAAGTCACATGCTCTCGGCCTCATGGGATGGTGATGGCAAACCTCCTCTGAGCAAATCTTGTCAAGGACACCCCATGATAGGTTTGCCTTACGGTCATCATAAATCGGAAATGACTGGAAGGCACACAAAAAGAACAACTGATGATGTAAAAAAGCCAGCATGATGTAGTGATTTGGGTGCTGGACTATGATTCTGGAGACCAGGGTTCAAATCCCTGCTTGGCCATGGAAAGCCACTGCGTAACTTTGGGAAATTCAAACTTTCTTAGCCTCAGTCAGAAACGACTTGAAGGCACACAAGGTCTGAACGCTGACATTATAGCAGAACCTAGGGTAGAAGTGTCCAGAGCCTCCGTGGACTATGTTAAACTGGATCAGTTTGAGTTGGTGAGTACCGAGGATGTGGACAAGATCCTCGGAAGTGTTCGGAAAACAACCTGCTCTCTTGATCCCTGTCCCTCGTGGTTAGCGGCCCAGGGGGGACCGGCGGTAACATTATTGTTACGCCGGATAATTAATACATCCTTGAGGGATGGGCTATTTCCATCGGATCTTAAATTGGCCATTGTAAAACCGATCCTAAAAAAGCCCTCCCTCGACCCCCTGGTACATAATAATTATCGGCCTGTTTCGCTGCTGCCATTCCTGGGAAAGGTGATCGAGAGGGCGGTTGCAATCCAGCTTCAGGCGGTCTTGGATGAAACGGATTATCTGGACCCATTTCAAACTGGCTTCCGGGCGGGTTACGGGGTTGAGACGGCCATGGTCGCCTTGGTCGATGATCTCCGTCTGAGCATCGACAGGGGAAGCGTGTCCCTGTTGGTGCTCTTGGACATCTCAGCGGCTTTCGATACCATAGACCATGGTATCCTTCTGGGACGCCTGGCAGAGGTGGGAATCGGGGGCACTGCGCTACAGTGGTTCCGGTCCTACCTCTCCGGGAGGTCCCAGATGGTGCAGCTGGGAGACGTGTGCTCTGACGAGAGGCCCCTTAAAACCGAGGTCCCTCAAGGAGCCATTCTGTCTCCCATGCTATTTAACATTTACATGAAACCGCTGGGAGAGATCATCCGGAGACATGGGGCGTGGGGTTATCAGTACGCTGATGACACCCAAATCATTTTCTCTATGTCTCCGACTGATGCAGTGACTGGGGATGGCGTCTCTCCTCTCGTGGCCTGTCTAGAGTCAGTAATGGGCTGGATGAGGGAAAACCGACTCAAATTGAATCCAGAGAAAACGGAGGTACTAGTGATAGGTTCTCCTGGTCCAGGAATGGCAGTGGTTCCACCTGTCCTGAACGGGGTCATGCTCCCTGTGAAGGACTCCGTGCGCAGTCTGGGGGTGCTTCTTGACTCGTCGCTTCACCTGACTGCTCAGGTGAATGCGACGGTCAAGAGCACCTGTTATCAGCTTCGGCTGCTCCGCCAGCTGCGCCCATACCTGGCCCAGAGGGACCTATAAACGGTTGTACATGCTCTGGTAACTTCGAGACTGGATTTCTGCAATGTACTCTACATGGGGCAACCCTTATACCAAACTCAGAAGCTACAAATGGTGCAGAATATGGCGGCCCGGCTGGTCACTGGTGCTCCCAGGACCAGCCATATAACACCGGTTTTAAAAGACCTCCATTGGCTGCCCATTTGCTTCCGAGCTCAATATAAGGTGTTGGTTATTACCTATAAAGCCCTAAATGGCCTGGGCCCAGGATACCTAAAGGACCACCTCTCCCCGTACATTCCGCCTCGCACCCTCAGAACATCTGGGCAGCAATTACTGAAGGTGCCTGGGGCTAGGTTAACCTCCACCGCGCGGAGGACATTTTCCACGGCTGCCCCAGCCCTTTGGAACACGCTGCCCATTGAGCTCCGCTCATCTACCACCCTGGCCCAATTCAGGAAGGATTTAAAAACCTTCCTGTTTCAACAGGCATTCCCCGATTAAATATCCTGTGGGCCTCCCTCCTCTTTCGTGGCCAAGAGGTTGGGCTATGGGGCTTTTTCTTTTGTTATTTTTGATGTATTGCTGTATTTGTAGGGTTTTAATCTTTTTGTATTGTAATATGGATTATGTGTGTTTTAACTGTTCTGTAAGCCGCCCTGATCGTTGGAAGGGCGGGGTATAAATAAAAATTTTATTATTTATTATTACAACAACTCTAATGATGTAAACCTCTCCTTTAGTTTAAAATCTCTTCTGAGTTTAAAACTGAGGATTAGATACAACATGAGGTTACATAACCCACTAACCTTAAGACCACTACTCATTCCCATAAATACATTTTTGCTCTGGGACAGAAAGGGGGTAAGGGTTGTAATATGGCCACAACTTTAATTCAATACACGGCAGTGATATTCAATCAGACATCATCGTAAATTAATCCAAATATCAAATACAGTGGTGCCCCGGGTTACGAAATTAATTCGTTCCGCTGCCGCTTTCGTAACCCGAAAGGCTTTCGCAAGCCGAAAGCCCATAGGTGCTAATGGGGAAAAGCCGCAATTTCGTGCGAAAAAGCGCCGAAAAGCACCAAATTTTTTTTCGTAACCCGAAATAACCTTCGTAACCCGGAACAATTATTTTCTATGGATTTTTTTCGTAACCCGGAAATTTCGTAAGGCGGCGCATTCGTATCCCGGGGTACCACTGTATGACATATGCATCAGTGGTCATAAATCAATCCCAATACAGACGTAAATCTATCATAATGTGGTCATAAATCAAGATTAAAACAAGTCAATCACATTATACAGTAGACTATTTGAAAACATACCAATCCCTTCTTAGCTGTATTATACTTTTACAAGTTGAAACTGGTTTCCCATTGCCCTTCAGTACACACCTTGGAGAACTGTTCCAAGAGCATCTTCTGGTAGGCTTTCTCATATGGATCTGTAGGGTACAGCTTCTTCTCTGGATATGCTTCATCTAAATACTCGCAAGTGATTGGAGACTCATAAATCAGCTGACCCTTGCTGGTCTCCAATACAGGTACCAGCCCAAATGGACTTTTCTTAAAAAACCAATCTGGCTTGTTTTTCAAGTTTATATTAACAATTTCATGCCTAAAAGGGGATGATATGGAAAAGAACCGTCATTTTTGACAGCAGTTTGTTGCTACAAGACGCAGTGGTAAAATTATCCAAGTTTTTAAAAACTGTCCAATAATCTCAGACTATATGCATTTCTCAAGTGGTTACAATAGTAAGAGAAATCCAGATTTAACCCCTAACCCTGGGAGAGTGGAAGATAAGGTTATACTTACCGGTACTTCGACTTTTTATTATTTATGTATTTATATAAAAGACTGACATTCTGGCTTTCCACTATAAAAAACAGCTCAGCAACATTTAGATACAACACTTCCCACAATTATGGCCAAACATACAAAAGGGCACAAATAAAATTCAGTGCTATCAATATTTAGTGGTATCACAATTTGCACTCTTCCACTTTGCTGCTGGTTTAACCTTGGTTTTATGGACTACAATGCCTTTTACTGACACTATTTTTATCTTGGTTTTATTGTATGCTATTACTTATATCTTACATGTTTAAAGTACTGTACACCATCAGAGACCTCTGCTGAGTAATCAAAAACTACAATAAATAAATACTTTTTAAAAAGCTAGTAAAATCACCATTTAGCGTTCACAATTCACTAGAAGAGCCAGCATGGTATAGCTGTTTGGGTGATGAACGGAGTGATGACTCTGGGAGAACAGGTCTCAAATCCCTATTCAGCCTTGGAAACCCACTGGCTGACCTTAGGCAAGTCACACACTCTCAGCCTCAGAGGAAGGCAATAGTAAATCCTTTCTCATAGAATCATAGAATCATAGAGTTGGAAGAGACCGCAAGGGCCATCCAGTCCAACCCCCTGCCATGCAGGAAATCCAAATCAAAGCATCCCTGACAGATGGCCATCCAGCCTCTGTTTAAAGACCTCCAAGGAAGGAGACTCTATCACCCTCCGAGGGAGTGCATTCCACTGTCGAACAGCCCTTACTGTCAGGAAGTTCCTCCTAATGTTCAGGTGGAATCTCTTTTCCTGTAGCTTGCATCCATTATTCCGGGTCCTGTTCTCAACAAATCCTGCCAAGAAACACTGTGACAGTTTGCCTTAGGGTCACTGCAAGTGGCAAACAAGGCAATAGGAAAGGAAAAAGAGGGAGAAAGATGTCAACAAACACACATACGCAGGAGGGAATTCCATAGGAAGGTTAAGGCCATACTCCAAGTGGTTTTGCTGTCACTGAAACACATGGAAAAGTGTTCATTTTACTGCAAAGCAATTGGTTTCAATATTCCATTTTACATGGCTTTCTAAGATCTATTTTAAGATCTATTTTAAGACTGTAACATCCTCCTGGCTGGGCTTCCTCTTTCTCACCTCTGTCCTTTAATTTCTGTCCAGCATTCAGCTGCATGCATTATCACTTCCACCCACCACTCTGACCACATCTCTCCTGTGTTGGCATCCCTTCACTGGCTCCCCCTCCCTTTCCGCATTCAGTACAAGTTCTTGCTGTCGACGTTTAAAGCCCTCCATGGGCTGGCCCCTCTTTACTTATCAGACCTTATTTCTCCTCACCTTCCCACTAGGGCCCTCCATTCTGGTAGTCAAGGTCTGCTGTCCCAGCCCAGGATTTCCTCTGCCCCATCTTGGATTTGCCCCTTTCCACTCGCTGCCCTCACTCCTGGAACCTTCTTCCCCTGCGAGCAAGAACCATCACTTCTTTAACCAGCTTCAAAACGGAGTTGAAGACCATCCTGTTCAGAAAAGCGTTCCCAGGCATTGCATAATTGTCACTTGCTATTTGTTGTTCTTTTGTTGTCTGTTTTATTGAATCATTTCCTGTATTGCTATGTATTTTATATGTATTATCTTACTAGAGAGGCAGGCTAGCTCCAACAGGCCTCCCTGGAAGAAGATTAACCATCCATTAAGAAGCCAAGCCCTCCCTCCAGTCCATCTCTCCAGGCCTTGGAGGTAGAGAAGAACTGCTGGCCCTCATCCCCTTCCCCACCACCATTCCCTTCTCCTTTTGTGTCGTGTCTTTTTAGATTGTAAGCCTGAGGGCAGGGAATCGTCCAATTAAAAAGATTGTATGTACAGCGCTGTGTAAATTTACAGCGCTTTATAAATAAAGGTTAATAATAATAATAATAAGATATATTTTACATGACTTTCTAAAGGTAAACAATGTGAAGCGCAGCAGAAGCATCCCATTGTGCACCTAAGTCCTTAAATAAGATTTGAGCAGGGCAGAGAGGAGAATTCTCAATATCTGTAATGAAACATAGCTTCTCTTCATGTGTAATGTCATCAGATTAACAAAAGATTTTCCAGTATTTCTTCAGAAGACTAAACACACAATTGTTATTTTATTACATCCTGAATCAAAGTAGATTCTATGGGCTGGTATATACAAAGTCAGAGCTGCTTATCATGAAGGCCCATTACAGTGCATTCACTGATGTAGACCTATGCATTAAAAAATAAAAATAAAATCCAGCTACCTAGAACTATCACAATCCACTAAAGAGGGGACTGAATGAGAAAGTAACCTCTCGGTCTCTACCAACTGAAACATTACAGCAAGGTCTACATAGACAACTAACACAGCCACCAAATTGGTGGTGAGAAGAACTACACAAGTAATAAGCAGCCTGGCAAATAAAGGTGGAAATATACTCCACAAGATAAACAATCACTGTATCGGAAATGTTTGCCAGGAATTAGCAACTTTAGGCTCTATGCCCCTTTTCATTAGATCATTCTTCAATTATCCAAAGGTACTTTTTTATTTGCTTCCCTATAACCTTTCGGGGACCTAATGTTATTTCCGGATAGCTTTCTCCAGTCTACTGCCATCCAGATATATTGGAGTACAACTCCCATCATGCACAGGCAACATGCTGGAAGAAGATGATGGGGGCTGTAATCCAGCACATTCATACAACAAGTCAAAGGAATTGGGAAGTCACTATGTACATTAATATACAGCAACAAATCATTAACCTTCAGCCGAAAAGGGAGTTTTGTATTTTGAAATGTGACTAATAAAGCACACGAAGCTTAATTAAATCGGGGAGATGGGGGCCTATCTTTAATTATGTGTTTTAAACTGTTTTAACTTCATTTTTCAATAATATAGTTTAATTGGATCTTTTAAAACTTTTGTACTAATAGTTTTTCAGTCGCATTTTGTTTTAATTGGTTGCAAGCTGCCTTGGGTCCTGTACTGAGAGAAAAGTGGGATATAAAAGTGAGAGCCAGCATGGTATAGGGGTTTGAGAGTTAGACTGAGAATCTGGAGACCAGGGTTCGATTCTCCACTAGACCATGAAACCCACTGGGTGACCTTGGGCAAGTCACATGCTCTCAGCCTCAGAGGAAGGAAAAGGCAAACCTCCTCTAAAGAGATTCTATTGAAACATTAGGGAAAACATCCTGACAGTAAGAGCTGTTTGACAGTGGAATACGCTGCCTTGGAGTGTGGTGGAGTCTCTTCTTTTGGAGTTTTTTGGAGTCTGGATGGCCATCTGTCAAGAGTGTTTTGACTGTGTATTCCTGTATGCCAGGAAGTTGGACTGGATGACCCTTGAGGTCTCTTCAAACTATGTGATTCTATGGGGATTATCACAGCCCACGCTTCCTGTGCTTAAATCGCTGGCAAAACGCTCCGGAAGCATGAAGGTGTGATAGCTGGTTGCGCTTCTGAAGGATCAATGAAGCGTCCTCTCTCCTCTCCCCTCGACAAAGCGTTTGCAGAGCAGCCATTTCTTCAATAATGGGAAGTTCCATTATGAAGAAATGCTTGCTCCATGAACGCTTTGTTGACAGGAGAGGTGAGGAGATGTTTCAGTGACGCTTCAGACGTGTGACTAGCTATCATACCTTCACATTTCTGGAGCATTTTACCAGCAATTTAAGCACGGTAAGCCTCTGTGTGATAATCCCCTATGATATTATGACATCTTGCCAAGAAAACCCCATGATTGGTTTGCCTTAAGGTCATCATAAGTTGGAAATGACTTGAAGGCACACAACAATATACAACAAATTAAATAAATAAATAAATAGTATTGCTCTCACTTGATTCCTTTGGCTTTCAGGACTAGCCGTGTTCTCTGTGCAAAGGGACAGTACTTCATACTGTAGAGACGGATGACTCCTTCAGGCACAGGCCCTGGAGCAGAGCTTCCTGTAAAGCAAGGGTAATTCTGGTCAGAACTAGAACAGTTATCACCTTTCCCTGAAGAAACAAAATAGGTAGACCAGGACACAGAAAAAGGAGGAAGATAAAACATGGGGGGGGGGGATTGGGCAATCTTCCTAAGAACATAGGCCCTGTAAATACGGGCCCTTTAGCACGTCCTGGCGACGTGCTAGGGCCTAGGGTTGCCTCGGGGTGCCGTTTCCAGACGCCCCACAACCCTAGGACATCGCCAGGACGTCACAGCTGTGCGGCGCCGTATACACGGTGCACGCAGCTGTGATGTCACTGCCGCGCGCCTTCCAGACGGGCGTGCGCGACAGCGATGTCCTCGCACCGCCGCAGGCAGTTTGTGGCAACACTAAAAGGAGCCGCTTTTTAGCAGTCCTTTTGTTTCTGTGTAGCTGCACCGTGCAATTTGGTTGCTGCGGCACGGTTATGCGGAAAAGAGAGGCGGCTGCTGGCCGCCTCTTTCTGACCATCTGTACCCCGCCATAGCCATCTTGCACATATTTTGTATGTTTTAATTGTTATAAATCAGCAGCCAACCCAATGCCTTGTTTCACCAAGATAATTCACATTTCAATGGCAAGGAAAAGGCGCATAAGGATGCCAAGCTATGTACATCAGAATAATTCTACTGCACTTAGAGGAATGGCTGCAAATATTTGCACTGGAGTGTAAATATTGTTCACTCAATAATAATGTTGCAGTCCTATACCTCCACTTTCCTGATGATTTACGTTTTGGTCACCAGACTTAAGAGATCTGTTTTGTTAACATGCTCAGCAAAGGTGATAAGGCTTATCTGGTCTTCCCTTTTCTCTCTGTTTTGCTGTTTGCACATGTTTAGTAAGCAATGCCGTAGGCAGCTGTTACTTACTTTGACTGCTGTGGGTGTCTCTTGCAGGCAACGTATACACAGCTCCAGCAATACGGGCTATAATAGTATCCCACTCTTCCTCAGCTCAGTTTTATTGCATTGTTTATTATAAACATGCTTTTGCAAGCAAAACTCTGTATTTCTCCAGCATCTTTCACCATCCTTCACCAGATAGGGATCTGCAGAATGTGGTCCATCCAGAAGAACCACTGCCAATAATTGCAGTGGTCATGTAGGCTCTTTTGAGATCAGGGTTCAATTCCCTACTCAGTCCCAGAAACCCACGGGGTGACCCTGGGCAAGTCACATACAGTACTTTCATCCCCAGAAGACCCTGTGATAGGTTCACCTGAAGTCAGATAAGATGCTGGTTATGACTGATAAGGTCCTGAGTCCAGGTTATCTGAAGGACCATATTCTCCACACAAGTCTCGCCAAACTCCAAGATCTTCATGGTTTCTGTTGCTCTTAGTAGTGTCATAGGCACATTTCAAAGGAGCGACAAAAGAGGGCCTTCTTGGTGGCTACTCCCTGAAATTCCTTTACATTATTCCTTTACATCATTTACATTTACAAGAAGGGGTCAGTCGAAGAAAATACTTTTTTTCACTAAGCTTTCAGGAACTAAAGTTCAAAACACACTACAAAAATAATCCAGTTTGAGACTGCTTTAACTGCACTGGCTTAATGCTAGGGGATTCTGGGAATTGTGAGACATTTAGCCTTCTCTGTCACAATAAACTACAAATCCCAGGATTCCATAGCACTGAGCCAGGGCAGTTAAAGCGGACTCAAACTGAATTATTTCTGCTGTGCGTTTTGAACCAAAGTAACTGTTTTAA
Source organism: Sceloporus undulatus (assembly GCF_019175285.1). Taxonomy (NCBI): domain Eukaryota; kingdom Metazoa; phylum Chordata; class Lepidosauria; order Squamata; family Phrynosomatidae; genus Sceloporus; species Sceloporus undulatus. The sequence continues at coordinate 208,304,930 of NC_056524.1, forward strand.
GGAAAAGGTCTTAACAGATTATACTGTTTTTAATGGATGTTTGAAGTTGTTTCTAACTGAGCAGTGTTTAAATATCATACAGTTCATTTTAATAGTAGCCTTACCTCTCTCTCTCTGTATATGTGTGTGTGTGTGTGTGTATAACCTAACAAGCCCCTAACCTAAATGTTTATTTTAATTAATTTAAATTTAATTAATGTTTATTTATTATTTATATGCTGCCACTACCATATGCACCTATTTTAATTTTTAAGGCCATGGTGAGTTCTAGACAGGGTGGCAGCAGCATATAAATAATAAATAAGCATCTAGGTTAGGGACTTACTAGGTGAGATATACAGCAACTCTGAACCAGCTCCTTAAACATGAATGAATTAAGCAGTCACGTTATCAACACAAGTTTCCAGGCTGCTGATTGGGATGCCTTTGGCAAATAAAGGCAGGAACACCAACCTGTCCCCACCCTTTCTTTCACTTCACTATGCAGAGGGATGTTGTAGCACCTTTGACACTCACTAAAAGAAAGAAGTTGTTAGCATAAATTTCCTAGACTTGAGCCTACTTCCTTAGATGCATTTTAGGTTCAAGTCTAGGAAAGCTCAGGCTTCCAGATTCTTTCTTTCAACAAGTCTCAAAGGTACTACAAGAACACTTTCTGTGCTGATTTTCCAGACTAACATGGCTATGGCTTTGAATTGTTTCACATCAGATGGAACCACAGAGTTGGAAGAGACCCCAAGGACCATCTAGTGGAAACCCCCTGCCATGCAAGAACTCATAATTAAACTGACAGATGGCCATCCAGCCTCTGTTTAAAGGCCTCCAAAAGAAGGAGAGTCTACCTCTATCACTATCCAAGGGAGTGTGGCCCACTGTCAAAAAGCTCTTATTGTCAGGAAGTTCTTCCTAATGTTGAGGTGGAATCTCTTTTCCTGTAGCTTGCATCCATTGCTCTGTGTTCTAGTCTTTGGAAGACCAGAAAACAAGCTTGCTCCCTCCTCAATGTGACACCCCTTCAAATACTTAAACAGGCCATCATATCACCTCTTAATCGTCTCTTCTCCAGGCTAAACTTCCCCAGCTCCCTAAGTCTCTCCTCATAAGGCATTGTTTCCAGACCCTTCGCCATTTTGGTCACCTTCCTCTGGACACGCTCCAGTTTCTCAACATCCCTTTTGAAATTGCAGTGCTCTCAGAAATGGACAGATGTTCTTGCAAAGGCAGAACACCATCCCTCAAGGCAGGCTTTATTTTTGTGGTTGCTGCGGTGCACCTTCAAAGTCGTTTCTGATCAGAGGGGTGACACTTTTGTCTTCCTCTGAAGCTGAGAGAGTGCGTCTTGCCAAAGGTCACTTGGGCTCCAACGTCCGAGTGGCCATTCGAATCGCAACCCAACACTTCAATCATTATACATAGGAGTTTGGTTTGAAATGTAGCCTCATGGGGGGGGGGGGGCTGCACATGACCACACTGAATATTGGGTTATGAATGTAAATCTGCTTTGAATCTCACTTTGGGAGAAAAGTGGGATATAAATCCAAGAGAAATAAACTTACAAAATTTAAAAGCAGGAGTTACATTTAAAAACAATACAAACACAGCAAATGCAAAATTAAAGTAAGATCCCTCCTGAGAATCTAAACCCCACCCTCAACTCTTCATAAATACAGGGTGACCATATACGTCCTCCTTTTCTAAGGCCTGTCCTCTACTTACACCTTCTGTCCAGGAGGGACTTCCAAATGTCCTCCGTTTTGAGCAGGACTAAGACACATGCACTGATATTTCTAAGAGTGTTTTTAGCTCAGGGTGGCCAGGACCTGCCCTCCATTCCCAGGTCACATCCTACATTATGATCTCACCCTTCTCCCCAGGAGGAATTCCACAATGCCCTCCATTTTGAGCAGGGCTAAGGAGCATGAACTGACACCTCTAAGAGTGCTTTCATCCCAGGGTCCCCCATTTTGCAGGTTCTCCATGAAGGAGAGGGCAGGCCTGGTCCCCCTGCTGCCGGGCTGCCACAGGAGAGGGAAAGGGAAAGAGAAAGAGGGGAGGCAGCAAGAGGAGCAGCATCCTGCCAGGAGGCCTCTGTCTCACCTTTGCCTAGGCTGCGGGCGGATTCCCCAGACATGCTGCTGCCTCTCAAGCCAGCCTTCCTTCTCTCTCTCTCTATCGCCTCCTGCCTTCTTGAGCCTCGGCTGGCCCCGCCCACTCCTATTACACAACAATGCCTTGAATCAAGACAGACACACCCAGTACAGCAGGCCATTTGCAGCCCAGGCTCCATGGGCCACAGAGAGGGAGGGGGCCACATATTATTCGTATCCTCTTCTTCATCATCATCATCATCATCATCATCATCATCATCATCATAGCCCAGGCTGCCTGGGCCAGAAAGAAGAGGGGCCCCCAGATATCATCATCATCATGTTGTTGTTGTTGTTGATGTATTGTATTTATACTCCCTTCTTTACAGAGATCTTGCAGCACCTTTGAGGCTGCTCTCAGAGCAGCTTACAAACTGTTAATTAGACAATTTATTATTATTATCATCAATTATTATTATATTTTATACCCCTTCTTTAAAAATGCTCTCAGAACGGCTTACAAATTGTTAATTAGATATATTATTTTATATATTATTATTACTATTACTATTGTATTGTATTGTATTTATACCCCCTTCTTGAGAAATGCTCTCAGAGTGGCTTACAAATTGTTAATCAGACAATTTATTATTATTATTATTATTATTGTATTTATACACTGAAACCAGAGTTCAAATCCTAGCTGGGCCATGGAAACCCACTGGGTGACCTTGGAGAGGTCACACTCTCTCAGCCTCAGAAGATGGGCATGGCAAACAACTTCTTGCCATGAAAATCCTATGATAGTTTCTTCTGTTTCAACCAATCTTGATGCCAAATAACAATGCATGCCATATTTCCTATACAGTATTTTAAAATCTGGTAAGGCACATCCCCCTCTGTCTCTTGTAAAACCCTATGGTAGTTTCACTGCCTTAGAGTCACCATAAGTGAGAAAGGACTTAAAGGCACACAAGTAAACAGCAGCCCAGACTGCATCTGCATTGAAGTATTAATGCAGTTTGAAACTGCTTCAACTGTCATGGCTCCATGCTATGGAACTCCGGGATTTGTAGTTTTGTGAGATATTTAGCCTTCTCTGTCGGATAGTTCTAGTGCCACAACAAACTACAAATCTCAGGATTCCAAATGATAGAGCCAGGACAAGTCACAGTGGTATCAAACCGGACTAATGAGTGCAGATATAGCCCAGGATTGATCAAGTTTGAATTAATCCAGATTTAAGCAGTACAGTATAGAAATATAAATGCCTTTGCTAAATGCTATTGCTAAATAGGCAAAGGCACAGGCAGTAATGCATCTCCCTCAAACACATTTAGGATATATTTAATCCCTTTGAATATATATATATATATATATATAGTCAAATCTCCACATTTGCAACTTAGACTTTTTGTGGATTTGATTATTTGTTGAATAGATCAATACGTTCTCTCTAGGAAACTCTGGAACCTCCAGCCCAACTCTGCTGGAAGTTTCGCAGGAGGACCTACAAATTACTAGAGAAAACACTTCTCTAGGCATTTGTAGGTCCTCCAGTGTGATTCTAGGGTCAACATCTGGCAGATTTTGAACATAGAATTGCTCTGGAGTGTGAGATACAGATTTTTCTAAGTACCAAAGTACCAAATCAAATGAATCAGAACAAAACAAGTGAAGCAGCAATTTCCAATTTATTAATTACAATCTTGCAAGAAGGGGTGTCTCAGGCAAGTAGGCTTTACACCGTCAGAGGTTTCACACAGTATTTATAAGACATTTTCTGTTACAATATTTCTGTCTCATTTTTTTATTGGTCAGTTCTAGACATGTGATCAATTTTAAGACGACCTTTCCAAGTATGTAAAAACTCCACCCATAACATATCTCATCATACGTTTCATGACCATTTAAATTAGCCATTATAGATTCATAGGTGTGTTCTAATATTCATCACCCCCCATTACACATGGTCAGTTAGACATTTTTGTGAACTTTAAGTCACCCTTTTATAAAAAAAGTATTCTTGTCAATTAGTGAGAATAAAACTCCCGTATCTCTTGATTTATTTCTCCCTTGTCACATTGTCCTAGATTTACAGGTGCAGACAAAAGTTTTTTCCTTTGAAGCTTCTTTGTCTAATTTAACTTATATTTGTAATGCAAGTCTATTTCATTATATATATATATATCAACAGAACACTTAGCCATTTTGATAATCTTAATAGAGACAAAAAAATACTATTTAAAATAACTAAGTCCAGCATATTTTATAAGCGTATCTTATTTATTATCAACAACATAACCCCCCTTTATTCTTGTAATATAATATATTTAATAAATAACAGTGTTATAAAAAGCTTATCTAAAAACTTTCTTTTACTAACCTATATATTTTTATAAAATTCCCTTTCAGTTAAAGGCCTCAGCTGACCTTTACTCAATCCTATTAGAATAGATATATTGATTATAATAGTATACATGTATATATGTGGTTCCATATTATATATATGTAATTTAATTATAGCATACATTTATAGAGTCTAACACCATTTCTATTCTATTCATGTGTTTCTAATTCTTTTATTAAATCTAATGTTTGATTCAAATCCATTTCTCTATGGAGGACCTTGATATTCCTAGAAAGGTGTTTTCTTAGGTTATTTTTTCCATTAGTGGTTTTTCTACTTTCACAATGATCCTATGTCCCAACCCCGTTGACTGTGGAGGACCCATTGTATCAGTTTGTATGTCAGATTCGGCATCCTCCAACAAATCCACTGTTTTATTTGGAAAACTTTGATCAGGGAGGGCAAGCAGCTTCCTTTTGGAAGAGTGGGACTGAAAGCCTTCAGTTTGCTGAAGGAGTTTATCACACGAAGGAGATTGGGAGTTTATCCCGTGAATATCCCAGAAAAATCGTGTAACTATGTGAAATGCTTTCACTTGATGTTGCACAAAACTGCCACTAAAGTGGTCACAAAGAAGCATTAACGCACATCTTTTTACTTTCAGGATTTCAGCGACAATGCATTTTCGATAGCACTATTTGCGAATTGCGTGTGATATTCACACAATTACTTGCCATTTTCACTTTGTTTGTGGGATGCTTTAAAAGTGCTTCATTCTCTCTTTAATGCCTAAATTAGTCCCAGTGTGATAAACTCAAAAGTTTACAAGCAATATGTGCAAGAAGCTAAAGCAAGACAGCTCTTAAAGATGCATGTAACACAATGTGTGGGATGCCCTTGAAGGTTTCTTTCCAACCACAATGAAAAGAGTTTAAAATAAGAGAAGAAAGAAAAGAATCATCCAGACCAACAACTATACCCTGACTGGACTAAAGTTGATGATTTGTGTATTTATTTCTCAAACAGAATAGAAGCATAATCAAAATCAGTGTGGCTCTTGTATTTAAAAAATAAAATCATGAGCAGCAAACATGCTGGAGAAAACTGAAATGAAAAGTCCATGATCATGACTTATTTCTTTATGGTTTAAAATATCCACCTTTTAAAATGGGATAAGAAACCTGTCAACCTGTTTATAAACTACTACTCTCAATACCATCTTTTTAAAATCATCTTTTCCCTGATGAAGAAGCCAGTGGAAAGAACTTCAAAAGCTTGCATGATGTGTTTTGCACATTTTGGTTGGCTAGTGAAGGTACCCCGCTCTTTTGGAGATTTTGGATTTTGCTTTACTCTCCTTAGAGTTTCAGCATCAACCAGACTGGCTAAAGCAGATGATGGGAACTGCAGTCACAGAGAGATAGCCCTGTTTAAGAAAGTTTTTTCACAAAGTGACTTACCAGTAATAAAAAAATATTTTTAAAAATGCCAACAATCTAAAGGTATAATAAAAAGAGTGGATTTATAAAATTGAGTGAAGTTTACAAAATTGGTGTGAATGAATTCTTGTCCAGGTGACTGACCAAAGTAAACACCCATGTTTTCTACCTAGTTGCCCTTCTTTGGTTGCAGGAGCTTCTTCTCCCTCTTTCATCATTACCTAATCTTCAGCAGTAATAGTGACTTAGCATTTTGAGGCACACCCTTCTCCTTTTGACCTTTCCAGCTTCCTTAGTTTTAAGAAGTTCATACTGTGGTTTTCAGCACTTTAAGAAACATGCTTTTCTCGTTCTAATTTGTGCAACAGGTTAAGAACGAAAGATTTCCAGGTACATCTACAGTGCAGAAATAATGCAGGGTTGCTCCACCTCAAGTGCTGTAGTGCAGTTAAATGGTGTCCAACTGCTCATTTACACAGTGTAGATGCACACTAAGATGCCTGTACTAACAGACTGTGACATCTATAACAATGGTGCCAAATTGGCTTTTGAGGTGTATCTTCATTCATCCCCTTTAAGCTGTATAGAAATGTAAATGCTATTGCTAAATGGGCAAAGGGGCAGGCAGTAAAGTTTTCCCCTCAAACACATTTAAGATATTTAATCCCTTTGAATATATATAGTTGGATCTCCAATCTGAGGCTTTGACTTTTGTGGATTTGATTATTTCTCAAGTTGATCAATAGTTCTCTCTAGGAATCTCTACACCCTCCAATGCAAGTCTGCTGGAAGTTGACCATAAAGTTGCACAGGAGGACCTACAGATTATTAGAGAAAACACTTATCTAGGCATTTGTTGGTGCTTCAGTGTGATTCTGTGATTAACTTCTGGCAGATGTTGGCCACAGAATTACGCAGAAGGACCTAGATATTCCTAGAGAGGCATTCTCTTGGTTATTTTTTTTTCAATTTCTTGTTTTTCTCCTTTCACAGGGATCCTGTGTCCCAACCCCAGTGACTATGGCGGATCCACTATATCAACTTGTATGTCAAATTCAGCATTTTATTTGGAAAACTTTTATCAGGGAGGGCAAGCTGCTGCCTTTTAGAGAGTGTAACTGAAAGCCCTCAGTTTGATGAAGGAGTTTATCACACAAAGGAGATAAGGAGTTTATCCCATGAATATCCTGGAAAAATCACATAATTACACAAAACAATTTCACATGACGTCGCACAAAACCCGCCATTAAAGTGGTCACAAAGCAGCATTAACATGCATCTTTTTACTTTCGGAATTTCAGCGACAATGCATTTCTGATATCACTTTATTTGTGGAATTGTGTGTGATATTCACACAATTATTTATTTATTTACAGTATTTATACCCCGCCCTTCAGCCCTAAAGGCTCTCAGAGCAGCTTACAATTATTATTATTTTTAATAAGACGGTTTTTGGTTGCAAAATATCCAGCTTTTAGAAGGGGATAAGAAACCTGTTAACCCTTTTATGAACTACTACTCTCATTAACATCTTTTAAAAATAATCTTTTGCCTGATCAAGAAGCAAATGGAACTTGGAAAACATGCATGATGTGTTTTAAGCATTTTGGTTGGTCAGTGAAGATACCACTTTTTTGGAGATTTGGGATTTTGCTTTACTCTCATTAGAGTTTCACCATTAACCAGACTGGCTAAAGCAGATGGTGGGAACTGCAGTCACAGTGGGACAGTGATGTTTAAAAAAGTTTTTTTCACAAAGTGACACACAAGTAATAAAAAAAAATTAAGAATGTCTGCAATCTAAACGTACAACAAAAAGATTAGATTTATAAAATTCAGTGAATTTACAAAATCAACATGAATGAATTCATACCCTGGTGACTGACAGAAGTAAACACCCATATTTTTTTCCTAGTTGCCCTTCTTTGGTTGCAGAAGCTTCTCCCTCTTTCATCATTAGCTAATCTTCAACAGTAATAGTGACTTAGCATTTTGAGGCACACCCTTCTCCTTTTGACCTTTCCTGCTTCCTTAGTTTTAAGGAGTTCATACTGTGGTTTTCAGCACTTTAAGAAACATGCTTTTCTCCTTCTAATTTGTGCAACAGGTTAGGAACAACAGATTTCCAGGTGCATCTACAGTGCAGAAATAATGCAATGTTGTGCCACTTTAAGTTCTGTAGTGCAGTTAAATGGTGTCAGACTGCTTTATTTACATGGTGTAGATGCACACTAAGATGCCTGTACTAACAGACTGTGACATCTATAACAATGGTGCCACGTTGGCTTTTGAGGTGTATCTTCATTCATCCCCTTGTCAGGCCTGCGTACAGCAACTAATCCCATGGGTACTTGCTTTTTTAAAAAATGGAACTTATTTCAGAATGCTAGGGCTCAAGTACTGGAAAGTCTCAAGTAATTACAAAGAGAACTTTTTTTCTGATCAAGTAAAGAAAGGTATTTTAATAAGGAAAAACCTGTATGCCGAAAATATCATACACAGAGCAGGCTTAGATTCAGAATCAGGAGGAGTGAAGATCAGAGGAGGAACATTAATAGCTTAAAATAAGCAGATGTCAAAATACAATTAGCAGAAACCAACAAAGACCTGGAGCAATTATTGAAGAAGATCAAAGATCAAAGTGCTAGAAGGTAGGGTTAATGATGAAGGTTACAAAAACAAAAAATAATAGTTATTATTTACAGAACCATTATAGGAATAATAATAATAAATAAAATTTTTATTTTTATACCGCCCTTCCAAAGATCAGGGCGGTTAACAACATAATATCAATAAAAACACAACATATACAACAAAGTTAAAACAAATGCACAGAAACAGAATAAAAAACAGAATAAAACCCCCGTTAGCCAGTCCTCTTTGCCACAGAAGAGGAAGGGAGGCCCACTGGACTTTAGTCGGGGAATGCAAGCTGAAATAGAAAGGTTTTTAGGTCCTTTCTAAATTGGGCCAGGGAGGTGGCCAAGCGGAGCTCTGTGGGCAGCGTGTTCCAAAGGACCAGGGCGGTGATGGAAAATGTCTTCCTCGCAGTGGAGGTCAACCTAGCCCCTGGCACCCTAAGTAGTTGCTGCCCAGATGTTCTGAGGGTGCGGGACGGAATGTACGGGGAGAGGCGGTCCTTCAGGTATCCTGGGCCCAAGCCACTTAGGGCTTTATAGGTCATCACCAACACCTTATATTGTGCCCGGAAGCGAATAGGCAGCCAATGCAGATCTTTGAGCACCGGTGTAATATGGCTGGCCCTGGATGTTCCAGTGACCAGCCTGGCTGCCATATTCTGTACCATTTGTAGCTTCCGGGTTTGGTATAAGGGTTGCCCCATGTAGAGTGCGTTGCAGAAATTCAATCTCGAGGTTACCAGAGCATGTACTACCGTTTCAAGGTCCCTCTGGGCCAGGTATGGGCGCAGCTGGCGAATAAGCCGAAGCTGATAACAGGTGTTCTTGACCGTCGCATTCACCTGAGCAGTCAGGTGAAGCGGCGAGTCAAGAAGCACCCCCAGACTGCGCACAGAGTCCTTCACAGGGAGCGTGACCCCGTTCAGGACAGGTGGAACTACCGCCATTCCTGGACCAGGGGAACCTATCACAAGTACCTCCGTTTTCTCTGGATTCAGTTTGAGTCGGTTTTCCCTCATCCAGCCCATTACTGACTCCAGGCACGCCACGAGAGGAGAGACGCCATCCTCAGTCACTGCATCAGTCGGAGACATAGAGAAGACTATTTGGGTGTCATCAGCGTACTGATAACCCGCGCCCCATGTCTCCGGATGATCTCTCCTAGCAGTTTCATGTAAATGTTAAATAGCATGGGAGACAGAATGGCTCCTTGAGGGACCCCAGTTTTAAGGGCCCTCTCATCGGAGCACACGTCTCCCAGCTGCACCATCTGGGACCTCCCGGAGAGGTAGGACCGGAACCACTGGAGCGCAGTGCCCCCGATTCCCACCTCTGCCAGGCGCCCCAGAAGGATACCATGGTCTATGGTATCGAAAGCCGCTGAGATGTCCAAGACCACCAACAGGGACACGCTTCCCCTGTCAATGCCCAGACGGAGATCATCGACCAAGGCGACCATGGCCGTCTCAACCCCGTAACCCGCCCGGAAGCCAGTTTGAAATGGGTGCAGATAATCCGTTTCATCCAAGACCTGCCTGAAGCTGGATTGCAACTGCCCTCTCGATCACCTTTCCCAAAAATGGCAGCAGCGAGACTGGCCGATAATTGTTATGTACCAGGGGGTCGAGGGAGGGCTTTTTTAATAAAGGTTTTACTATGGCCAATTTTAGTTCAGATGGAAATTGCCCTTCCCTCAGAGATGTATTAATAATCCGGCGTAACAATAAAGTTACCGCCGGTCCCCCCTGGGCCGCTAGCCATGAGGGACAGGGATCGAGAGAGCAAGTTGTCTTCCGAACACTTCCGAGGATCTTGTCCACATCATCGGTACTTACCAACTCAAACTGATACAGTTTAAAGGAGTCCACGGATGCTCTGGACGCCTCTACCCTAGGTTCTGCTTGATTGTCGGTGTTAAGACCTTCGCTTATCCGAGAGGTTTTATCTGAGAAGAAGTTATTAAATTGGTCGCAGCAGGACTTAGAAGGTTCAAGGATCTGGTTCGGGGCAGGAGGGAGCTGAGTTAGCTCCCTGACCACCCTGAACAACTCTGCTGGACGCGACTCCGCGGACGCGACACGAGCACCATAGAACAAGTTCTTAGCTGCTCGTATCGCCTCTCCGTAGTCCTCTAACAGTTGGTCTAGGAGAGCCTTGTCGTCTAAGCGAAGGTGTTTCCGCCAACGGCACTCTAGCTGTTGCAGTTCCCGCTTCCTTGCCCGGAGATCTTCCGTATACCAGGGCTAAAAGAATTCATTGCCGATAATGAGAAAATTGAAATAGTAAAGAGTTCCTATACCTTAGATCAAACACTGATCAGAACAAAGACTGCAGTCAGAAATCAGAAGAAGAAATCAGAAGAAGACTAGGGCCTGATCCAAACTGGTGCTTTGTGCCAGCTTAGACATGTTGTAGGGTTGCCTGGGGGTGGAATGACCGCAGGCCCACAACCCTACTACATGGCGGTGGCATAACAATGGCAGTGTACATGGTGCACATGGGCACCACCATTGTGACATAAGTGCTGCGCAGTGTCTGCATGGCGCCATGCGTCGCTTGTAACGTCACGAGTGCGCCAATAGTGCACTCGCAATGACACTGCAGCATCGCACAAAGAACTCGGAAATTTGCTGGCGCACCATTTGGGGGCTGCGTCGTCCTTGAGGAGCAAAAATGGGCGCCAGCAGACTGCCATTTCTTGGCGGCCTGTCCCGCGCGCATGATTGGGAATGGCAGCGATGAAAGAATTGCCCAAGATCCTAAGGTGTATGGGCTCCCATGAGCTTGCAGGACCTGAACAGAGCAGGACTGGGAGGACAGGGTCCTGGAGCTGTCTCATCCACAGGATCACCATCAGTTGAGATAAATTTGAGGGTAGTTAACAAGAACAAGAAAAGATGATGCACAGCCACCCTGGATTATTATTATTCTATTTATTTATTTATATGCTGTTTTCCCCCCCCCCCCCCCCCCGAAATTAGAAAATAGAACTTTCAGATCAAATAGTGCCCATGATGATACCATCTTAGAGCAAGTGCTTTATGGGGAAAAAACACTAGGGTGGGGGAAAGATAATAGCTGCACTACATCATTTAACTGTTTAGATGCCCTCTGACTGAGAAAATCTTATGTTTGGTCATCTCTTGGAGCCATTTTTCTTTACTTGCACTTTGTTGTTGTTGTTAACCACCCCCGAGTCGATCTCGACAGTGACCCTGTGGATGAGACATCTCCAAGATTCTCTTACCACCACTATTCTCCTAAGTTCTTGCAGATTCATATCTTTGTCCTCCTGTGCCCTGAATCCATCCATCTAACGCTACCATCGCTACCATTGCTAGCACTACCAGCAGCAACCAAATCAATAAATGGTGGAGAGTTTCCCCTCTTAACAACCAGATACTTGATGCAGTGCCACCCTACTGCTAGACACCAAGTATTGGCAATTGCAGTGGGTCCAGGGGTCAATTTTCTGTTGTTGCAGCACTCTTGGTGGCAGAGGGTGGGCATGGTCTGTCAAAATAGTCAAGAAAAATGGAAATGATTGCAATTATACTTTCTGGTTTTTAAAAATTCTAGGAGGTGGTTGGAACTAAACAGTGCAAAGAGGGCACGGCAACATATTTAAAAGGTGAATTGTTGCTTTGTAAAGCTTCCAGGGGATGCTATTAACCTCCTTCCTCCTTTTATCAGAAAAGTGGTAATCTGGGAGTACGGAGGGACCAAGGGCCACAAATACCATTTTTGAAGGCCATATACTGGCCCAGGCTACAGCTAAGGCTTGTCCTGAGAAAGCTGAATAACATTTTATTTGAGTACTTATTTTTACCTTCACATGAGTTCATGACCTCAAGTTGTACTTGAGAGATAACAGGCACTTCAGAGTTTTATCACTTGCTTATCATACTTAAACATTATCTCCAATGTACTGCATGATGTTCTTCAGTCTCTTTATTACCAATCTATTACTTTGTTGTTGTTATTGTGTGCCCTCAAGTCCTTTCTGACGTATGGTGGCCCTAAGGCAAATCTATCATGGGGTTTTATTACGGTACTTATTTGAGCAAATAACAGTTCAATCACTTTTAAGCTTAGGCACAATGGTACATGAAAAGGAATGAAACTAAAGGAACCTTATGCACAAGTCAAAAGTCAGTTTGAAAGGGACCCACCTATGTGGACAGAGACTTTGCTTTAAAAAAAATAAAATGTAGAGCTTTTCTGTGTATCTTGTTTTGAAATAAAGAGAATATTAATCAAGTGTATCACATAAAATAAGTGGGTTATATAATATATGCCCGCCTTCTCTCAACTAGATAAGTATTTTATCTTGTGTGTGCCTTCAAGTCATTTTCAACGTATGACAACTCTAAGGCAAACATCACTATCACAAGATTTTCTTGGCAAGATTTCTCAAGAGAGAGTTTGCTGTTGCCTCCTCTGAGACATGTTGTGCAGATTCGTATACCCATACACATATTCCCCCCCCAAAGAGCCATGACACCCAATATACTCTTGCAGACAAAGGTGATAAGTACACAAGGCAAACTCTCAGATATCCTGTTTCAGAATAACACAAACAGTCTAGTGACATGTCATAGCCACAACAATAAACACACTGACCAGCTTTTAAAATAATGGAAAGCATGTGGGTTTTTTTTATGTTGTTGTCTGAATTCATGGGTTATCTCTAGTTCTCCCTGCAGCTGCACACAGGAGGTCACATAAGGAGCAAGAGGGAAACAAACTAGAAATGAGGAAAACAAACTGGTCATGCAGTCATTTTTCAGAGAAGTAGCTTTGTTAGTCTCTTGCAACATACAGAAGAGGAAGGGGGGGGGGAGAGAAATGTGACAGCACCCTTAAGACTAGCTGGTTTTTAATTTGGCATGGGCTTTTGTGAACATAAATCCTCTTCGGATGTAGTTGTTGTCAACTGTTGTCAAGTTGACTCTGACTTATGGCAACCCTATAAATGAGAGACCTGCAAGTCACACTGTTATCAACAGTCCTGCTCAGGTCTTGCAGACTCCAGACTGTGGCTTCTTTGATTGAATCAATCCATCTGGAATGCAATCTTTCTCTTTTCCTACAGCCTTCCATCTTTGCCAAGCCTTATTGTCTTTTCTAGTGAGCCATGTCTTCTCATAATATGGCCAAAGTATGACAGTCTCAGCATCATCTTGGCTTCTAGGGAGAGTTCAGCCTTGATTTGCTCTAGCACCCATTTATTTGTCTTTTTAGCAGTCCCCAGTATCTTCTCCAGAACCACATTTATTTATTTTTTCCCACATATGTTTAACACATCAATAAAAGAAAAAAGCAACATCAACTACAATAACAAAACAATAACAGGAAAAATATCACAAAATCCCAAACAAACAGAGGATATACAGTATACTTAAAAAGAAAACACATAAACAGTAAAAAATGACTTCCTGCCTCTATCCTTTGGCTGTTATTAATAATTTAATGGTATACAATTACTTTTACTTAAGGAAGCAAACATTTAAATACATTTCCTCTATTTTATTTGACTTATATTCTTAATTAACGTAACATTACTTTACAGATGATTGGGTTCATGATAATGACTCCATATCAAGATCCCAATTTTCACAGATAGGTTTGTTTGTTTAGTATTATTCTAAAGCTTGTATTGCAATGGGTCCACAGTTTGAGTTTAAATAGTCAATCATATCTGTCCAGTCTTTTATGAATTCCTTAATTGATCTGTTCCTGATCAATGATGATATGGCCAAAATACAAAAGCTTCAATTTGATCATCTTGACATCAAGGCAGTTAAAGTGGTCTCACATTGTATTATTTATGCAATATGTTTTGGACCAAAGACTTTTACCATGTATGGAGTGGAAAATGCCAAATGTCCAATCTGGATTCAAGAAAGGAAGAGGCACTGGGGGAGTGCATCTACCCTGTGGAAATAATGTACTTGGCACCATTTTAACTGCTGTGGTTCCCTCCTACAGAATCCTGAGATTTGTAGTTTTGTGAGGCTAAAGAGCTCATAAAGCTACAGATACCAGGATTCCTTAGGATGGAGCTACAGCACTTAAAGTGCTGTAAACCTGTGCATTATTTATAAGGCAGTGTGGTGTAGTGGTTTGAGTGTTGGACCTTGACTCTGGAGACCAGGGTTTGAATCCCAGCTTGGCCATGAAACCCATTGGGTGATGCTGGTCAAGTCACTCTCTCAGCCTCCAAGGATGGCAATGGCAAGCCTCCTCTGAACAAATCTTGCCAAGAAAACCCAATTTAAGGGTTGCCATAAGTCAGAAACAACTTGAAGGCACACAACAACCAAAGAGGCACCCATGACTTGGAAGATCAGAGTTTAAGTCCCTGCTGGGCCAGGAAAACTCATTAGGTGACCTTGGGCGAGTCACACACTCTCAACCCCAGAAAACCTAATTACAGTGGGACCTTGTTATCCGCTGGAGTTTGGTTCCAGGATCCCCCTTGGATAACAAAATCTGTGGATGCTCAAGTCCCATTAAATATAACAGCAGAGGAAAATTGTATCCCTTATATAAAATGGAAAATCAAGGTTTGCTATTTGGAATTTGTACTTTTTAAAAATATTTTCAAGCTCTGGATGCTTGAATCCATGAGTGAAAAATCCGTGGATAAGGAGGGCCAACTGTATAGGTTCACCATAAGCCCAGGGTGACCAGAGGTCCTCCTTTTCCAGGACATGTCTTCCAGTTCAGCCTTCTCTCCAGGAGGAATTCCAAAATATCATCCATTTGGAGCATGATTAAGAAGTTGGGATGTATATTCCTACAAGTGTGTCCGGCTTTTATTTGGCCATGCCCTACATTTCCCCCCAAAGTCCTACATTTTGCAGTGCCATGATGCCCTCCTTGGTGGTGAGGACATCTCCAGTCATCCTGCATGAGTCAGAAACAACTTGGGAGACACACAAAGGCCTCCTTTCTGGGCAAGAAGAGTGAACATCAACAAAAAAAGGTTATTCCCAGATTTAACAAGCTGAAACCCACCATCCAGGGCCAGCATGGTATAGTGTTTGAGTGCTGAACTCTGGAGATCAGGATTCAAATCCTTGCTTGTCCATGGAAACCCATTGGGTGATCTTGGCCAAGTGCTTCTCCAAACTGTCCCCTGTAAGAGATTTTAGACTTCAGCTCCCAGGAGCCTCAGCCATGTTGGCCAAGAGTCTGGGATTCTGGGAGCTGAAGTCCAAAACCCCTTAAAAAGCACAGTTTGGGGACTACTGTATTACAGGATCTTTAGCAATGCTTTTTTTTTTTTGCACCAGTGTATATGCACCTGAGGAAGTAGACCAGTGGTCCAAACTGTTCCCTTTAAGAGCTTTTGGACTTCATCTCCCAGAAGCCTCAGCCATGTTGGCCAATGGTCTGGGATTCTGGGAGCTGAAGTCCGAAATTACTTAAAGGGCACAGTTTGGGGAACCACTGGTTCTTATTCTAATGATGGTATTGCTTTGGCTCCCCAGTTAGTCAGTCATGGCTGTTTAGGATAGGTTCGCCTTAGGGCAGCCATACATTGGTTCATCAACATCAACACTACTAACAAGCCACCTTTAGAAAGGGGTACTTAAAATGGCCCCTCCCTCCTCAACAGCCTTGAGCAAAGCGTCCTAAAATGGCGGGCGGGGGAGAGAGAGAGAGAGAGAGAGAGAGAGAGAGAGGAGGAGGAGGAAAGGGGGCGGAGTCGCACAGTAGCCAATGGCGGGAGGGCCTGGGCCGGCGTTGCTAGGAGACGGGCATCACCAACAGCCCTGGGCCGGAGGAGCATCTTCCAAGATGGAGGCCGGGAAGGGGCCCGCGCGTCGCCCAGCAACCCCGCAGCATAAAGCCGAGCTGGAAGTGAGGTGCAAAGAAGGGGGGCTCAGGCCGGGAGAGGACGTGCAAGGCAACGGAGGAGGAAGTAGTAGGGGAGCATGTCTGTGTGGAAAGGCCTGCTGTTCACTGCCCTACCGACTCATGGTGTCACTCGAACTGTCCCCTTTAAGAGATTTTGGACTTCACCTCCCAGAAGCCTCAGCCATGTTGGCAAATAGCATGGGATTCTGGGAGCTGGAGTCCAAAATTCCCCTAAAGAACACAGTTTGGGGACCACTGCATTATTACAGGATCCTTAGCAATGTTCTTTTCTTTTTTTGCACTATATGCATCTGAGGAAGTAGACCAGTGGACTCATGTCCATCTAACTTTGAGTAAGCCACACTCACAGGGCAGCTAGGAAAGAAAGAAAAGGATATTTAGAAAATATCCTAAAATGCAAAGATATACACCTGAGCAAGGAAGTTAGAATCCTAGAGTGATTCCCAAACTCTGTTTAGGACTTAAGAAATCAGTAATAAAACTTTTATTTATACCCCGCTTTTCTGTAATAAAACAATCAAAGCAACTTCAGCTCCCAGAATCCCCACCCATTGGCTACGATGGCTGAGGCTTCTGGGAGCTGAAGTCCAAAACATCTGGAAGACTTGACCTTGAGAATCTCTAATCCAAGTCATTCTATTCCCTACAATTAAAGAAAGGACTCTCTTCCCTCTTTTCCACTTAACTTTGATTAAGCCAGGTTCACAGAGCAGCTATGAAAGAATGAGAAAAGATCCTGAAATGGAAAGAGATACACAGCTGAGCATGAAAGTTAGAATCACCCAAGCCATTGTATTCCCTCTTGCCACATATGGATGCAAGAGCTGGACAGTTAAGGAAAGATATGAAGAAAATCAACGTATTTGTCAGAACAGTAAACTCAAGAGTTTTTGTGCAAGCAATGAGTCTTGTATGATGAACCAGACCAGAACTTTAGTGAAGTCACAAAACCAGGTATCCACTATTCAGCGTTTAAGCTGGAACTGCCCCCAAAAGCCCAAACAGTACATTAAAAACCCAACCAACAACTCCACCCCTCTACTTTATAGTTCCCCTCCTGTTATTCCCATGAACTAATTCCCCCACTAACTAACCCACCTTTTCTAACCAGGCCAAGCCATACCAAGCTATCCCTAACTCCCCTTCACGTTCCAAGCCACTGCAAAACAGTTCTCCAGGCACTACAGCAAAGCAGCCAAACAAAACTACAACAGCATTCTAAGCACACTAACCCCAACCCATCATCCCCATACAAAACACAGTATATTTATTGACAGAACCAACCAATTAAGCTTGGTTCTGACAGTATTCAAGATCTGGTGCTGGAGAAGAGCACTGAGGATACCATGGACAGCCAAGAAGTCAAACAAATGGGTCCTAGAACAGATCAAACCAGAAATCTTTCTGGAAGCCAAGATGATTAGACTAAGGCTGTCGTACTTTGGCCACACATCATGGGAAGGCTAGGAAAGGTAGAGGGAAGCTTACTGTTGAACATAAAGAAAACAAAGATAGTAACCACGGAGAATTTACACAGATTAAACTTAGACAATGAGGAAATAGAAATAGCAAAAGAGTTCTCATACCTAGGGTCAAACATTCATTGGAGAGTGGACTGCAGTCAAGAAATCATAAAAAGACTAAGAATTGGGAGAGCAGCTCTGAAAGGATTAGGAAAGGTCCTAAAATGCAAAGATGCATAACTCAGCACAAAAGTTAGAATCATACAAGCCGTTGTATTCCCTATTAACATGTATAAATGTGAGAGCTGGACAGTTAAGAATGAAGATAGGAAGAAAATTAATTCATTTGATACGTGGTGCCTGAAAAGAGTGCTGAGGATCCCGTGGACAGCCAAAAAGACAAACAAATGGGTCCTAGAACAGATCAAGACAGAACTCTACCTGGAAGCCAGGATGATAACATTGAGGTTGTTGTACTTTGGCCTCATTATTGATCAAGAACAGATCAGTAGAGGAATTCAGTAAAGACTAGGCAAATCTGATTGACTATTTAAACTCATACTAGGGAACCATAGCAATACAAGCCTTAGAGTAAGAATAATCAAACTTATGAGTGTGAAATTTGGAATCTTAGTAAGGACTAACTGCTAGAACATGGCCACATAGCCTGAAAAACCCACAAAAAACTATGGATGCCGGCCATGAAAGCCTTTGGCTTTACATTACTAAGGACTCATTATCAAGACCCAATAACCTGTAAAATAATGTGAAGTTAATTAAGAATATAACTTGAATAAAATGGAGGAAATGGATTTAAATTTAAAAGGGATACGAGATCTGGGCAATTATAGCAGGCTATTAGCCACACCCCAGCAGGGCAAAAGGCGTTCCTTACAGCCAAGTGGATACCTCACTGGTGAAGACTCGAGCTGGACAATTAAGAAAATGGGTGAGAAGAAATTCTTCCTATCTTCCATTCAAGATGTGATGCTGGAGAAGAGTGCTGAGGATATTGTGGACATCCAAAAAGATGAATAAATGAGTCCCAGAACAGATCAAGCCTGAACTTTCCCAGGAAGTCAAGATGATAAAGTTGAGGGTCTTGTACTTCGTACACATCATGAGAAGGCAGGAATCATTGGAAAAGACAATAATATGGTCTCTTGCAACTATAGGATTCTATGTCTGTGAAAAGAAGACTACATTCCACATGGATAGACTCAGTCTGAGAAAGTCACAGCCCAGAATTTACAGGAGCTAAGCAAGGCAGTGGGGGAGAGGGGATCTTGGAGATGTCACATCCACAAAGCCGCCATGAGTCAGGATCAGCTCTAGCTTGAACTCGGTGAGATCTGGGGTCCATCTACACTGTGTAAGTAAAGCAGTTTGGCACCCCTTGAAGTGCCATGACTCCATTCTACAGAATCCTGGGATCTGTAGTTTTGTCAGTCACCAGCTTTCTTTGGCAGAGAAGAAGAAATACTTTGTAAAACCACAAATCCCAGGATTCCATAGGATGGAGCTTTGTTGTTAGCTGCCCTTGAGTCATCCCTCAAGTGAGAGATGTGCCTCAAATTGTGCTTTTGATGCACCCTTTGCAGCATCCACACTGCAGAAATAATCCAGCTTGACACCATTTTAACTGCCATAGCTCTATGGTATGGAATCCTTTGACCTGTAGTGTGTTGTGTGGCACCAGGGCTCTCTGACAGGGAAGGCCAAATGTCTCACAAATCTACAGTTCCCAGAATTCCATAGCATTGAGCCATAGCAGTTAAAGAGGTATCAAACTGGATTATTTCTGTAGTCTTCAGAGCCCAACAGTCAGGAAAAGCCAAGTACTGTATTCTCTGCCTGGAATATGCAACCTAACAGTGCCCCTGGGCTTCCCCAAAATTTTTATCCTGGTGAGTTGTGCTTTTGCTTTAATCAGTTTAAAATGGCTATGGTGCATACGAAAGAAAATGTGGATATTACATACAGTACAACTGCCCTTCCTAAGGGACCTTTTCTTTATTAATACAGTTGTAGAAGAATTGCAAGATTTGGAAAAAGACAGACAGACATCAGCAAAAAGGCGTGTGGCTGTCTTGTGTAATTTATGGTAACAGATTCACAAGACTATGGAAGGGGAGGATACACACTGCAAATGGTTGTTGAGCACCAGAGGTGTATGTATCAGGAAGGTGTTATGTGTGGTGGCTTTTAATGTGCCTGAATGTACACAAATAATGTGTGTACTCCTTGTACACCATATAAATGATGCATATGGCTCAGTGCTGATAACTACTGTATTAAGAAGGAAATTTGGGGACCTTCCCTCCACCTGTTACACCATTTTGTCATTTTTGGACATATTGCACCAGAATTATAGTATTGAAAAAATGGTTAAAGTCTACAAATAAACTCTATTTATCTGTCATTCATTTGTTTAATATGAACTAAGCATAAACTTTGTCTTCTTTATCAAAAAGACATAGGTTTTGTGTGTCATCACAGAGCACAGAGAGCCTTGACTTTGTTCAGTGGAAATGTCATTTAAACTAGCCAGTTCTCTATACTGGGAAAAAAGAGCTGTATTTCTTTTGAAATGTGATATAATTCTGATGTTCTTCTTTTTCTGCCTAAGATGGGTTCAGGGATTCACCAACAAGAACGTGGGCTTTGTCAACAATAGGACTGTCTGTTACCCTTGTGGAAATTACATCATTTTCATTAACGTTATAACACGGGACCGGTCCTTCTTGAAGTGTCACACTGGAGGCATTGGAGCCTTTGCAGTGAATCCAAATCAGCATGTAGTTGCATTTTCAGATCGGCAGTTGAATCCTGTCATCTATATTTACAATTTCCCAGGACTAAAGAAAGTGGCCAAATTGGAAGGTAGGTTTGAGGATATTCCCTTGTTTAATAAACATCATGCTGAAATAAAAAAAAATTGTTTCAGGAGATTTGATGAAAATATGAGAATGGTAGCATGGCAATAAAATATATTGCGATGAACCAATATGATCCACCATCATACTCCTGTGTGGTTGTATTCCTTAGAAACCTTATAGATCTCACTCATTGCATAAATTAATCCTTTCAAGGGCATTTAAACTATTAAATAGTCATGCCAGACAAATCTAATCTCTTTTTTTATAAAATTACCAGCTTGGCAGATGAAGGGAATGCTGTGGATATAGTACATCTTGATTTCAGTAAGGCCTTTGACAAAGTTCCCCATGACATTCTTGCAAACAACCTCCATTGCACCTGCTTTCTCTTCACACAAAGATTGTAAAACAGGGCTTTTCTCCAAATGCCATCTTTAATCAATGTCCTTTCTCAGTAGTAGCATGCTCTCTGGAATACCTTGCCAAGCTAGCTCTAACCTCACATACCTGGAGTTAAAGGAGACGTTTAATTTCAGGAGTGACAGAGGTGGGAGAGGAGGAGTAAAGGCAGTTGCTTTCACACTTAATGAGGAGTAAATTACTAGTAAACCCAGAGTAATCTTTAATAGTTATATGGGACTTAATTCTGTATAAACATACATCCCAACCTTTAAATTCTTCTGCGATGTTCCTTTTACAAGTTTATACATTTAGTATATTTTTAATTAACTGTAAGACTTTTATTGATGATAACTTGGTATTTTGTAATCTGCCCTGAAGTCATGTGGTGGTGGCATATACATTAAAAAATAAACCACAGTCATGTTCTTGATCTACTTAAACCTGTCTTGAAATTGAATTCCTAGGATATACTGTCACTGGCATTATACTGTCATAAAACTCATGGGCTGAGTTTTATATCATGGGTGAAGGATGGGGCAGTTCTTTATATTCAAGAAGCCAGAATGGTCTGGAATATTTCCTAATGTTAATGGGCTCACTTAGATTCACTGTGATAGTGCCCAAAGTTAGTGTTGGAAGCCTTTGGGATAAGTTGTTCACTCAGAGCAAATTGCATTTGGTGAGCACACCTGCTTTCTGCAATTCGCTTGCCTGTTCAGCACGTATCTTCAAATAGTAGGACTCTCAGCTGGTTGAAATAAAAAGCTCTTCACAGTTATTCAGCAGCTAAAGAGGGATGGAACTAGGCAGGCCTCATAAATTATCATTTATTAGTATTTACTTGCCCTGAAAAAAAGGAAGACGGCAAATATTCCCTTCAAAAGTGATGATAAAATAAACAAATAGACTGTAAATTAAAAATATTGAATGGACTATAAGCACAATCCTAGCTGTACCTGTTCAAAAATAAGTCCCAGAAATAAGTACAATGGGACATACTGTTAGGTAAATGTAATAGAAGCAGCAAATATGCCTTGGATAAAAGGCAGTGTACAGTGGTGTTATTCACCTGGTGGATGAGTGACCAAAACACAGGGCAATCTTTCTTCCAGACTTCAGTCTCTCGTGGACCTCATAAACACCTGTGAGGGGTTAGAAAATCCTCCAACCCCCCCTTTCTATATATGTATATGTAATTTTTTCTAGCATAGAATAAAGGAAAGAGAAGAAAGCTATACTGTAATCATTTGCTGAATATTAGATTTAGCTCAATATATTTAGTTGTCTGTCATAGGAACAAAAAGTAGAAGTATAGCAGCATTCTTTATACTTCTGTAGGTGCATCTGCACTGTAGAAAAATGCAATTTGACACTACTTTAAGTGCTGTAGCTCTGGCCTATAAAATATTTGTATTTTTACAAGGTGTTTAGCCTTGGCCAAAGAGTTCTGGTGCCTCACAAAACTACAAATCCCATGATTCTGTAGGATTGAGACATGGCAGTGATGCCAAAATGTATTATTTCTACAGATGCATCCTATGTTTGTTTGTTGCTGGGCTTCAGACTGCATGCTGCTCCACACCTATGCCTTTTCCAGCTAAAAAAAGTACACAGATTTGTCCATACAGAGTCTCTATAATATACTGCTTTTAGGATCACATTGGGAAGAGGAGCCATATATGATAGTGAATGGAACAAAACATAGTTTAAAGGAATAAAACTTTCTAGCTTGAATGCCTGAAGAGAAATAAAATTCATGTTTCATTATATTTTAGGACAAGCCAAGCTGGACTATTCCTTGCTTGCATTCAGTTATGCAAGTCCTTATCTGGCTAGTTATTCCTCACTTCCAGATTTTTCCCTTTCAATATGGTAAGTGTTGGGCACATTATTCCTTCATGTTGCATACAAATGGGTCCCTAGTTATTCATAGCTAATTTGACACCTTAGATAAAATAATGTCTCTTTTACTTTGTTGTGTATATAAAAACACAGACACTCATTAACACATAAAAAGATACAGACACTTATTTTCTATATAGATGCTTGTGTTTGCAAAATTGCAAACAATTCTAAGCCAGAATTCTACACAATTTCCTTTTTGAACACGGGCCCAATCATTCCTGCTTGGCATGTTCTGCCACTGAAAATAGCTAAACTAACCAAGAATATAGCAGGATAAAACACTGCAGCTTTCCATCTGAATCACAACTCCTAATTTATGACTCTTTTAAGAAACAAGATGCAAGGAAGTTGGCTTCCAGATGCAGGGTTGAGAGGGGAGCAAGAAGCCAAGACTTGTTCAGATGTAACATAAAGCATGCACCTCATCTTGAAAGGTTCCTGGTTAGTTTAGCTGTTTCCATTTGCAGGCACCAAGTGGGAGTGGTTGGGTTGTGTACATCAGTTTGTAGCCTTCTGGTCACTAACAGGAATATAATCAAATCTTTGTGGAGGATATCTTTTAAGTCACCAGTAAAGATGTTTAATAATGCTGGTTTAGGGCTCAGAATAAAAGACGAAAGAAAAAATCAGGCCGTGCTTGATCACACCAAAGGCCTTATTTAGTCCAGCATTCACATTGTGGTCAGTCAGGAGTCTACGTACAGCACATTAGTGCAACAGTACTGTCCTGCTTGTGTGTGCAAATCACTATTATAGAGGCATACTACCTTTGGTATTGAAGGTGTTTAGTTTTTTTGTATTTCATGCAAATACATGAAATACTATGCCCTTCCTACAAGTGCCAGCTTTCTGATTACTCTTTTCCTAAAAACTGCAGGTTATATTCACTAACAAACATTTCTGGCTGGTGTTCTTTTATACTTTTTTTATATCCAGTACAAAATTAGAGATAAGAATTGGAAGTTCCCCATAGTCATATTGTTAGATTAGTGTTGTCAGCCATAGGTCTAAAATTCTGAAATGAGAGCAGTAAAGAGTGTATCTCAGATTGCTTCCTTGCTGTTTTTAAGAAAGGCATTTACTGTAAGTTCCAGCAGGCTGAAGTTCTAGAAAGGTGATTTTGGGATTGAGTTGACCCCCCCTTTTAGCTGCTGTAATTGTTTTTAGTTAATATTTGCTTGCAGGTTTTTTAAGTGATCACTTTTCTTTGTTTTGCTTATAGGTTATATTATATGTGGTTTATTTTATGGTTTTAATTATTATAAGACATCCCATGAATTTTTGAAAAAGCAGAATCTAAATGGGCTAAAATCATGCCAAGAAAACCCCATGATAGCCTTAGGGTCTTAGGGTTGCCATAAGTTGGAAATGACTTGAAGGCACACAACAACAGATTATATATAGTATATATATACTTGTTTTCTTTCATTTGGCTTAGGGACTGGCACAAAAAGGTTGTCTTGTGCAGTCAGTCACAACCAGGAGTAGAAGTGATTGCAATGAGTTTTAATCCCATGAGCTGGCACCAGTTGTGTTTGTATAGTGGAACTTCTGTTACCATTTGGACCGTTGAAAGGAATAATGAAGAGCACATTCTGAAATCAAAGTAAGTTTATGTGCTGTGCTTCACACATTTACAAAAAATCCTTTAAAAACATGTAGGAACACTAATGATTCCCTGGCTTTAAAAGTAAAGTTTCCTCTTCATAATCAGTATTCTCCAAAAGTTCTTCCAAGACATTTTTCTCTTTGCTGCAGACCAGTCAAGCTTCCTGCTGAAGATGGCTGTCTAACAGATGAGCAAAGCACCTTCTTCTCGCGTCCCAGTGTCAGTGACCCTTATTTTGGCCCTGTACTCCCCAATTCAGCCATCGCTGGCCTGGTAGGAGATGAAGCAGAAACATTTAGGGTGAGCACTGGATATAATTACTTGAAGCCAGGATGTTTTGTCCCAAGAGCGATGCTATGGACTTTGGGTGTAGTAAGGCCTCTGGCTCTCGGGAACACAGCCAGAACAAAAGACTTGTCCACAAATTTCTAAAGTTTCAAAAGCTTTACTGGTTATAACACAAAAACATGAAACTTATCTCCTTTTTTTTTTCAATAGTCCTTCCTAAATACCTTGCTCTCTTCTTGGTGGATTCTATCTTTCTTCTTCTGAGGACTACCTTTCTTCCTTTGTGGACTTATCTTTTTGTCAAAGGGAAATACTCTCTCCAGGTCTGACTTGGCTGAAATCTTACTACACACTGAAACTTAGCTAGAGAGAGACAGTAAGAGACCCTGGGATTTCCCACAATCCTTGTCTTTCTTAAAGCTGTATATCTCTATTTCCCTTTCTAAACTAATACATAAAAAAGCTAATATAATCTCAACTAAATATATGTCTCAAGAACATTAAAGATGCTCTGGAGGCATGGCACAGGATCTGTACTGCAGTGAAACTTACACAGGAGGACATAATAGCTTATTAACAGAGAGACATTAACAGAGTACTGTAAATACAGTCCCCCTCTGTTCTCACAGTTTTCATACCTGCATCCCTCAATTATGTACGAGGGATGAATGGAGGGGGAAATAATGGGGCGCGAGCCCAAGGTGTGCGCGCTTCCGTGGTTGCATGCCTATATTCAAGCCAATGAAAACTCAGTTTTTGCAAAGGGGGGGGGGGGGAAATCTGGAATGGATCCCTGTGAAAAGAAAGGGTTTACTGTCCAGCAAAATGTGGCTAGTGCAGTCAGTGTCAGCCGGCATTAAAAGATAATGCAGAGGTTCTCGGGTATTTGGGAATCATGTTTTTTGAAAAGCATGATTTGAAGAGGGTCCCCCCCCCAAATTGCCAAGTGTCTTCTCAAGAGAGCAGAAAAGTTAAAGGAAATTCATGAGTGGCTCGTATAGTTTACAGCTCATTCGCATCTTCAGCAGAAGAATAATCTGATGTTCCACTGTACTGTACTATCCTCTTCAACCATAAAGGGGAATCCAGTTGAGAAATGCATCCACTATACAATAAGTATACTGTAACTGTTATCCAACTGAGAACTTCTGCAATGTATGTGGTAAGGATAACATGGGTTCTTTTTGAAATTGTAGCAATTTCTTAGCACTGATGCAACAAGCTGACCTGCAATCCTGCCCCCCCCCCCAAAAAAGGGGGGGGGTTAATGCTGGTTGAAACATCTTCATTTCACTGGTGGAGCAGTGATTAAATGATTCACTGATGGCTCAGGGTTAAATGCCTGTACTGAAGCCACTGACTCATAAACCATAAGGTTGCGAGTTCAGTACCAGCCAGGGGCTCAAGCTCGACTCAGGCTTGCATCCTTCCAATGTCGCTAAAATGAGTACCCAGATTGTTGGGGGCAATTAGGTTACACTTTGTAAACCACTTAGGAAGTGTTTAAGTGCATTGATAAACAGTATAGAAATGTAATTGCTATTGCTATTTCTCAGAATGTATCTTGAATATGTTGATTTACTAGGGCCGAGCTGAGAAAGTTATTGGACCTCCAAACAATATGTTTTGCAAAGGCAAAATTATTCTAAATAATAGAAATAGAAAAGTTATCTTTTAAATGTCTTGAAACATATACAAACTGCTTAACATTGATACAGTGGCTATTCCAATTGTCCATAATGTACATTTGCTGTAAAGAGAATTTTACAGGAGAAACATATTCTGAGGGTTCAAACAGACAAGCAGCTTGGAGATGCCTCTGCCTGCTGCAGCCACAAACAAGCCCTGATTGGCAAGTGACCACAGCGACTGGATGCTGTGGTCCTGAGTCCAGCTGTTTCCCTGGAATGGATTGCCAGCAAAGAGCGTTTTTTCCTGCTCCTTTTGCAGATAGATTTGGGCCGCCTTAGGCGCAGTTTCTGGCCAATCTAGGAGCATGCGTCATGTGCACACCGTGACCCGAATTCAGTGCTTTTTGCCCATCTGTTTTGGGCCTTAGCTGCACAAGCTTCAGTTCTTTCTC
The DNA here is from genome assembly GCF_019175285.1 of Sceloporus undulatus. NCBI lineage: Eukaryota > Metazoa > Chordata > Lepidosauria > Squamata > Phrynosomatidae > Sceloporus > Sceloporus undulatus. Next base: position 208,331,964 of record NC_056524.1, read on the forward strand.
TGTGTTCCAAAAGCTGATTTGCTCTGAAAAAACAACAAAAGAACAAAACCAAAATTACTGTATTTTCTGGCGTATAAGACTACTTTTTAATCCATGAAAATCTGAAAATTTGGGGGTCGTCTTATACGCCGGGTGTCATCTTATAAGGCAGGTGCTGAAACTTCTGAGCTGGACCGGAGAATCTGCGGTCGCCGCATATGGTGGGGGGAACTCAAAAACGGCCACGGCCACATCCCCGCTGTATGCAGCGATCATACGAAAGCAGCTACCACTCTGATAGTCTTGGACAGGGGTAGGCAACCTGCGGCCCACAGGCCAGAAGCGGCCCGACGAGGCCTTGGGACGGCCCCCAGCCCGTCTCCTTGCCGCCGATTGCCGCCTGGGGCCTTTGGGGGGCAAGCCTCAGAAAGCCTATAGAAGCCTCAGAAACATGCATTTATTTAACATTTTAAAAAAAATCTGCCGACTTTTCACGTGTCCTCCATTTTTAAAAAAGTGTCTTCCATTTGAAAAATTTTGTCCTACATTGTCCTGGTTTATTTATATATTTATTTTATTTTTAAAAAAATAATTATTATTTTGGCTTCGGCCCCCCAGTTGTCTGAGGGACAGCAACCCCGCCCCGGCTCAAAAAAGGTTGCCTACCCCTGGTCTTGGAGACAGGGAGGGCTGGGCAGGCAGGGGAGCTGACCAATCCAAGCAGGCTTTGTATACAACAAGATTTCCTGCTAAGTACCTGCATGTCATAAGCATTTGAATTAAAATTACCATATTGAAATAAAATCTGATGTTTTTTTAATTTTTTTTTGGTCTGCATTGGAGAGGGGTGTCTTTACGTGGTATATCCCAAACTCTTATTTTAAGTGGAAAAGTGGTCGTCTTATACGCCCAGACGTCTTATACTCCAGAAATATGTTAATGAATTTATATTTCAACTGAACTTGCCATTTTTCCCCCAACTGAAGCCTAAAGAATGAGTGATATTCAGCCTTGTGTTCACCCTACTGTTCACTGCTGGACTCCAGCTTCTGGCTGTATGGGTTGTGAAGAGGATCTTTTGAAAATTGTGCAGACAATTCAAGCAGTTCTTGTCACCCCAAAACTTCAGATACTAAAGGTAAGAAACACTCCCATGCTAAATATTTTCCTAAACCTCTTCCCAGTCAGCGGGGATTAAGGCACTGTTTACGGGGGTGTGTGGAGCACCACCATGTGATTTTTTGCTAGTACTAGGACAGGGTCTGTAATCCCTTAACATGCTCTGTTTTACCATTGTAGTGGATATCATGTTAGCTGGAGGCTGAGGTGTCTATAAGAGTAGCAGAAAACCATATTTAGATTCTACTATATGTATTAATTCACAGCTACAGGTAGACTGATGTAATGTGAAAGCTATGTTTCTTGTCATTACATCACTCTGATTCTAGCACACTCGTCAGTAAATTGTGTTGCCCACAACTGAACCCTTCTTGCTTCTTTTCAGCAAAAAAGCGGGCAACTTTTCGTCATTGTCACATGGTTCTCTAAAGTACAAGGTATTTACTTTTTAATTAATTGCGTTTGAGAGAAAAATTTTCCACTTTGGGGATCACAATAATATTGTTCATATATATTGTATGAGGTAGAATAGAAAGTGAAAGACACAGATGATTTCCAGGTATTTTCCCTGCTTTTCCCCCAGAAATGCCACTCTTGATACAAAATTTTGATATCCAAAAAAATTAACTGTCTGGCTAAGTTTGCCTTGTACAGAGATTTTAATATTGCTTCTTGTTTCCAAAGCAAACATATCCAGGGGTGGTCATGTTTGCCATGTAGCAAGTTGAAACATCCAATCCAAAAACAGCAATCCTTTATCGGGCCAACAAAAATGCACAAAATAGATGTCACAAGCTTTCGAAGATCCACTTTGAAAACAATATGTTCACAGAGAAATAAGTTTAGATGCAGGTACATGGCAAGAACAGTAGCAAAAAGAAGAAAATTTTCCCAATGATTTTAAGGATGAAAAAAACACATACATTTTGTATAAGTATTACTTCCTCCACCACCTATGTAACGGAGGCAGCTTGTGGGAGCAAAAATTTTGATATTTTTTAAAAACCGACGTGTACCTTCACAAACACATCATGTACTGATTCCCTTGATTAAACCATTTTTGTTCCCATGGTTAACTTTTACTGTTACGTTTTTCATGGTAAGAGTGAAACTACCTTTCTGGCTTTGTTGCAGAGCAAAGAAAAAACGGATCTCTCTTTTCTCTTCTCATTCTCCCTATTCCAACAACTTGGGGGGCTATTATCTAATGGCATAAAGAAGATGGCAATGATCTCTTTTTGCTCTGGGTGCATTTACTACCCACAGCCCCATCAAAGAGTCTAGGTCCCTAGGGCTCTGAACATGAATATATTTAAAAAACATGATTGAAGTCTGCAGAAGTGATGAGACAAATAAGATACAGGATCTCTGAATTTCTCTTTAAATCAGTGTTCGTCTTCATTCACAACTGTTATGTAATTTGAACTTACTAAGTTTGATGGGCTTTATGACTAACCCTGTTCATGCAGTGATGATCCAGGTTCTTTAGCTATGGCTGACCTCATTTCAGCATATTGCACTCATTGCTGTTGTATGAGTAGTAGTGTAGTAGTAGTGTACCTTCTAGTTGTTTCCAAATTATAGTGACCCTAAGATGAACGATGGACTTTTCTTGGCAAGATTTGTTCAGAGGAGGTTTCCGTTGCCTTCCCCTGAGGCTGAGAGAGTGTGACGTGCCCAAGGTCACCCCGTGTGTTTCATGTCCAAGTGGGGAATCAAACCTTGGTTTCCAGGTCATCAATCAAGACTCAAACCACTACGCCACAGTGACTCTTGCACTCTAGAATAAATGAGCACATTAAGTCTGTGAGGGGGCATCCTGATTATTAGCTTTATCTACTTTGTAATTTTTTGTCTTTGTACAGCTTCATAGATATAAATAAACAATGAATTGTAATTCTCCCCATACTACTGTATGGTATTACTGGGTTGCCATAAGTCAGGACCTCCACCGGGACAACTGTAGGACAAATGTAGGACAAATTTTTCAGTGTAGGACACATTTTTTTTAAAATGGAGGACACGCGAAAAAAATTGATTTTTTAAAAAAAAAATGTTGATCTAAATGCCTGTTTCTTAGGCATGATCAAAATGGAGGACATTTGGGCATTATTTCTAGACAGATGTCACGAAATGGACTTCCCTTTCTGGCAAAACACCCCCAACCTCCATTCCAAAACACACACGACAGCACATTTGGGCATTTCACATGGCTTTACTTAACATGGCACAATCTCTTGCCTCAGAGGCTTTTCCATAACCAAAACCCCTTGGGTTTAACACTTAGCATGGTTTAACATGGCTATGCATGTTGCAATGTCAAGGTGGTTTCACTGTTCTTGCACCAGTGTACTTCTCAGAAGTGTGTGTCAAGGGACTTTGTTTTTCTCACTGTGCATGAGTTTGTAAAAATCACAGCACATTTACATTGACCATGCCTCAGAACCAAAACCACACAGACAAAAAGGCACTTTGGAAAGTCACACTCTCTCGGCTTCTGAAACAGTGCTGCATGCCTCTCAAGATGACCCACTCATATCATCATCATTCATCATCATCATCATCACTCATCACCACCACACTATTTACTGTCAAGTAGGGAGACTTGTTAGCATTAAAAGCACCACACACACACCAAAAAAAACCCCCACCTTGAGGCCTCCTCTGGCCACTCACTCCTTCCCCTCCTCCTTTTCCTCCCTCTCCTCCTCCATCTCCTTCTCCCCTCCTCCCTCGCGTGGGGGCTGGGGTCGACGGGGCGGCGGAGGAGGAGGGTCGCGCGTGGCTGCGCGCAGGAGGCCAAGCGCCTCCAGCTTCGCCTCTCCGCGCGGCCTGCTGGAGAAGGGGGCGGGGAGGAGGAGGCAGTGAGTGGCGGGGCGCGCGGAGAGGCAAAGGCGGACGGAGCCAGCGCCTCTTGCGCATGGGCGCGCCACCCTCCCTTCGCGCGGGCGCGCCACCCTTCCCCCCGCCTCCTCCGCTCCCTTTTCTCCTCCCCGCGCGCCCGCGCGCAAGAGGCACTGGCTCCGTTCGCCTTTGCTTCTATGCTGTGGGCGGGCGGGGAGGAGGAGAAGAGGGGGAGCGGAGGCGCGGGGAAGGTGGCCACGCCCGCGTGGGGAGGGCAGGGAGGGTGGCGCGCCCGCGCGCAAAGAGGCACTGGCTCCGTCCGCCTTTGCCTCTATGCTGCGGGCGGGCGGGGAGGAGGAGGCGGGGGGAAGGTGGCGCGCCCGCATGGGGAGGCGCCTCCTCCGCCCCAGGCAGGCCTCGCTGTCCTCCTCTTCCTCCCTGCCTCCCCGGGCGGAGGAGGGGAGGGGCAGCGAGGCCTTGCAGGCCGCAGCGACTTGGCTGCAACCGGGGGGGGGGGGGGTCCCGGTTTTTGGGCTGCACCCGTGCCGGGAGGGGCCCGGGGTGGCCCCAAAACGGGAAGAGGATACATACACGTGGTGCAAGCCGGCCGGTTATGGCAACTAGGTTGCCTTTCAGTTTTTGGCATTTCATGACCTGATCTATGAAATTCAGGTGATAGTGTTTTTGGATAACATATTTTGTAAAAAGTGTGTGTGGGGGGAAAGACATGAAAGTACCCATCAGCACCTTTAGGGCTAACTGGGAAAAAGAAATGTGTAGCATAAACTTTCAGGAACTGTAGTTCAATTCATCATATGCTACTGGATAAAAATACTAGATTTACCTGTACTGTATGTGTTTTTATGCTGAAACAGACTACCACTGCTATCTTTTTGAATAATATATGTCAATACTTTTAATAGCCTTTGCGAAGAGGGAAGCTCAAAATGTGGTCCTCCTCGCCATGGCACTTCATAAGGATGGACTCTATGCAGCTGGAAATGTAAGACACCTGCACAGTAAAGTCTTGTAGCCTTCTGACAAGTTCCTATATTCAGTTTATTAACTGTCCATTTAAGAGAAATACATCTGCAGTCAAATATATGGTATATATAGAGATAGTAAAGTATGAATGAAGGTACTGTATGTATGTGAGGATAGGTTGTTTGTTTGTGTTGTATTGTATCATTTGTACCATACAGTATGAATGTATTGTATTGTATTGAAAGTGTGTTAGTATGTTTGTGTAGTAAAGGTGTTAATATTTTGTATTTGTATTTGTATAAGAATATTTTTTTTTTAAAAAAAGAGAAATACATCTCAACTCCCAGTACTTCAGAGAAGATGTTTTTAGGAACCAAATGTTTAATGGAGGAGAAAGATACTAAACTTTAGAGATAGCTTTGTAAAATATTAAGCAATGGGATGAGAGGATTGTTTTTCACATTGTGGTAGCAAGAGCAACATAATGATGCAAGTGCAAATACCAGAAGATCACCCTACTTCAGGCACGTTACAGACGGGCCCATGAGGCGCCATCATTGCGCCGTCATTACGTGCGAGGGGCGGCGCTTCCTGACGCGCCTTGCCCCTCGTGCGTAATGACTACGTCAAAATGGCGGTGCCGCATACAGATGGGCACCGCCATTTTGATGTAGCGGACACTCTGTGTCTGCACGTCGTGCGGCGGAAGTGATGTTGCGAGTGCGCGACTAGAGCCTCGCGGCATCTCTTCCAGGGCCCAGGAAGGAGTGCGATTTTCACACTCCTTCTTTGCTGCGTCCAGGAACCACGCGGTTTGGATGCTGCGGTTCCCGGATGCAGCAACCAGCAGTGGCACGAGACTGCCCCTTCTGGGCCATCTGTAACACGCCTCACTCTCCTGAGTCTGAGTCACATGTTTCTAAAGTCGCTGTACACAGTGGGCCATTGATACCTGCTTAGATTTGGTTCCCACGTGTTTACCAAAATCCATGGATGTTCAAGTCCCGTTAAATACAGTGGATAGTAAAATGGTTACCTTTATATAAAATGATAAAATCGTAGTTTGCTTTTTGGAATTTATGTGTGTGTGTGTGTGATTCAAGCTCCGTATGCTTGAATCTGTGGTTATGGAGAGCTGATTATAAATTCATGTCATTCAAACTGTTAGACACAACCAAAGACCAAGAATGCAAATAAATATGAACAAATATTTTGCTTTTTTAAGAATCAGCATTCTTTGGCAGGGTGACCCAAAGACAGTAAAAGATTATTTCTGTAGTTTGATTGAAATAATGCATACACAAAAGTGTAATTTGGTTCATTTTCCACAAAATATTTGAATTGGACTTGTATTTGAATTGTATTCTCACTTATTAAGTGTCTACATTTTTCAAACTCAAGTTTGAAAAGATAACATAGGGCTTGCCCACTGGCTCTGCTAAATAAATAATAAAATAAACAATAGGAATGGGGGAAAAGGAGGAAAGCAACCTAGTTTAGGTTATAATGTGTGAAGACAAATAATCTCAGCAGTATCATCTGATCTGGAAGGAGAATCTGCCGTGAAATAGCTGTTCATCTCTTTGTTTGGCAAATCGGTGAGGAAGGGCAATATTTATATAATATATGGAGTGCAACCTGGCTTTAATACTTTTGGCTACAGTTCTACTTTTCACATGTTCTAGGATTAATTGGGAACAAATGTTGACCTAGAACAAACACAAATACACCCATTCTCCTCTTTCTGAGACCTGTTCTCATCACTCACTCTCATTCCACTGTATTTTTCTTCTGCTATTTTCCTCCCCACCCACACTGCTCCCCTCAGAACTTTGATGACAACAAATGCATTTTTGAAAGCTTGTTTGTTAAATGGAGTGGGGTATTGGACAATTTTTTTTGGCAGAGTTTCCAACAGACTGTGAAGTTGAAGGCTTTCATTGCCGGCATCCATAGTTTTTTGTGGGTTTTTCGGGCTATGTGGCCATGTTCTAGAAGAGTTTCTTCCTGACGTTTCGCCAGCATCTGTGGCTGGCATCTTCAGAGACTGCTTGCCTGGAAAGGAGTTGGGTATATATATTGTGTAACCTGGAAAGGCAGGAGTGATTTGCATATGTATTGTTCTGTTGAAAACTCCCAGGGTCAGGGGTTTCCCAGCAGACAATAAGCACTAATCAAGCAGACACTAATCCTCTTCTGCAGACCCTCCCACCCTGAGGCCTGCCATTAGCAACAGAATAATACACATGCAAAGCACTTCTGCCTTTCCAGGTCACACAATATATATACCAACTCCTTTCCAGGCAAGCATTGTCTGAAGATGCCAGCCAAGGATGCTGGCGAAACATCAGGAAGAAACTCTTCTAGGACATGGCCACATAGCCCAAAAAACTATTTCCAACTAACCGTTAATGTCTTTCTCCCCACCCATGTTAATACCCTAGGGGTGTTCCTATCTTTGGGAGAATGGAGCAGCACTCATGTATTTCAACACTCCTCCTGTCAAGCAGAAGGGTACAATGCATGCTTAGACCTGACAGCAGAGGAAGTTGGGTCTAGGAATAATACCAATGCAGTTGGCTCTATCTTTGCTGATTTCTGGAATTTGCAGTGACTGCATCCCACAGCCCCAGTTTGCATCAGCTGCCACTGACACCACTCCCTTTCTGCACTTGTCTCTCTGCCACTGACACCAGTGGCATTTTATTTTGAGGGCTAATTGCTAGAGAGATGGATGTCTTGGTGGGAGATATAATTTTTATTCATTAATTTTAATTTAATTTTAACTTATTTTAATTTTATTTATTAATACATTTTGTTTATTAATTAAATTAAATAGTATTCTGCCTTTATATAGCCCCTAAACAAGATTACAAATAGTATAAAATACATAGAGCTTTTTCTAGTCTTCAGAGCACTTCACAGGCATTTTCTTGCTCACTACTGCTTATAACAACATTGCTATTCTCACCATTATTGTGGAAAGGGGACTTGATGTAGAAAAGGGGACTGAGAGTCAGAGAGGGAGGCTCACTGAAGGACACCCTGTAAATTCATTCTAGAGATCACATTCATATCAAGAGAATTCTCTGCATTTATTTGTTTAAATAGGCTTTCATATGTAATATTTTGATAGAAATAGGAATCATATGACACAAAGTTTGAGGTACATTCTTTTAATTTTCTGCAAAGCTTTTTTTTTTTTAATTTCAATGACAAATCAAGATGGCATGACTAAAATGGCCAAGCAGAGAAGTCTTAGAATTTCCATTATGCAATTCTGGAGTAGCGCCAAGTGCAAACAGAGAAGCTGGTTGCAGATATGTGTGATCCAAGCACCAAACTATCTGAGACATTGAAACTGTGATTGAACATTTCCCATTTTTAATTTTTTTTAAATATCAAAAGACGGGAGATCTACTTGTGATGTATGCCCTGCCATTTAACTTGATCACAAGCAATTTCTAAAATTCTTTAAAAGTCATTTTGGTATAATGGATTGCTATAGATGCTGTCACAATAATTATCCTGTTTTTTGGTTTGCTTAGGATGGTTTTGTGCGGTGTTATAAAATAAAAGGCACAACATTTGAGATGGAAGACTGTCTGGATATGGAGGAGCCTATTACAAATCTTACCTTCTCCCCTGATTACATTTACCTATTAGTAGAAACAGAAAAGGTATGTTGTGCAAGGCAGTATTGCTAAACTAATTTCCTCGATTTTCGATTTATTAGAATTGTTTCATGTATCACATAATGAAGTGCATGGAGGAAATAGCAGAGATGAGATTGTGCTTGGTGGTTAACTTTATTCTAACCATGGGTGTGTGTGTGTGTGTGTGTGTATTAAAAATTCTAACTTGAATTGTGATAAGAAATCAGTGTATTAATCACATCTAATCCAAAATATCTAACATTAATTGTGGGCATATGTTCCAGTAAAATTAGAGCATAATAGGACTTTTGTTCTTCACACTAGCACTTCTGGTCTTGTTTTCTTCTAGTACTCTCACTGAAGAGGTGTCTGTCTTATTCAGGTTCACACTATATAGTACTGTAGTAGAGGTTCAGTCTCCTTTATCTGAAATTCAAAATATTTCAAAAACCAAAGCATTTTTTCTTCAGTGGCTGAGATAGTGACACCTTTGCTTTCTGTTGGTTCCCTGTACACAAACTTTGTTTCATGTACAAAGCTATTTAAAATATTGTATAAAATTACCTTCAGGCTGTGTGTTTAAGGTGCATATGAAACATAAATGAATTTTGTGTTTAGACTTGGGTCTCATCTCCACGATATCTCATTATGTATGCATATGCAAACGCAAGTATTCCAAAATACCCCCCCCCCCAAAAAAAAACCCCAACTAAAATCAGAATAGTCCTGGTCCCAGGCATTTCAAATAAGGGAGACTCAACCTGCATTGACCTAATTAATGCAAGCTCCTTGACCTCCTTGCAGCTATTACAAAATGTTTTTGACAAGACTTGGTTAAAAATGCATTGGGATAAAATAAGGAGTAACAAAGCTAACAAATATAGCCAAAGAAACAAAGTGTTAAGAATAAAATAGGAAAGCAGTGGTAAAAGCTACAACAGATTTTTAAATAAATAATTTGTTTTTATTAATATTAGGACACACAAACATCTTGACCCCCCCATAAAACATTTAACAAGCAAAACAGAACAAAATAAGCAAAACAAGCAAACATATAAACAAACATCCTGATGTATATATAGACCTTATCCACCACCGCACACATGTCTTAAAAATGACAAAGAAATACAACATAAAAGCTAACATTTGACTTACCACTTCTCTCTGACTGCCTTTTAAACTAGCAAAATAATCTCTCCACTTTGGTCTTCTTTTAATTTTCATTTATCTATTTCTATTTATGTATTTCTGATATTATTAATAAAAATCCTAACCATTTCTTTCCTAACCATTTTTTCCTAACCACAATTCAAAATTAAAAGCAATATAACCTATATATCAAATCCAGCACAACAGATATCTTCTTTTGGGGGATGAATATGTTCTATAAAGGGATCCCATGTTTTTGTAAATAGTTCCACTGAATTATTTCTCACCAATTTACAAAGTTTATCTAAGAAAGCTAATTCCATGACCTTTTCTATCCAATCTAAATGTGTTGGTATTTTATCACTTGTCCACTTTCTTGCAAAAACCAATCTTGCAGCTGTAATGAAATAGGTTAACAAATTTTTGTGTTCTTTTATTTATTTTTTTATCTTCCAAATTCATCATATTCAACAAATACAATTCAGTTTCCATATTTATCTTAATTTTCAAGATTCTTTCTATCCACTTATTAATTTTGAACCAATGTTTTCTAATCCTTTTACATTTCCACCACAGATGAAAATATGTCTCTATCTCTTTCTTATACTTCCAACATCTATCAGATATTCCCCTGAACATCTTTGGCATTTGGGGGATAGGGTTATATGCCATTTATATATTATTTTTATAGAAATTTTCCTTAAGTTTCTATGAACATGTAAATTTTGTCCTTTGATCTATATATCTTTGCAAATTATGACCTGTATCTGATGCCCAGCCTGTAAAACATACAGAGTTTTACTTGGGCTTTCTCAGTGTTAAATCTTCATAGGAATTTGTACATTTTACTATGCTATTGGTTATCTTCTGGATCTAATAGTATTTCAAACTCTGATTTTTCTCCCACATATTCAAATTGCTTTAAATCTTCTTTTGTTCTTTCTCTCAGCTGATAATAACATAGCTACTGCTTTTAAAACCTTCATTCTATAATAGTTGCAGATCTTTAATCTTCCATTCCCACAGTTTTTTTCCTAATATCTACCTATATGTTATCCATTAAAAACTACAATAGTTTTTAAATGCCTAGAAACAAAAATAGCAGGTCTTTGCCTGGTGCTGGAAAGTTTGCACAATGGGCATAAGACCAATTGAACTTCTTTGAGGCATTTCCATAACTGGATTGGCATATCCTCTAGTATTATTAGCTGGTTTAATTTATCTAGTGATAGCACCCATAAAAGGACATCTAAGTCCAGATTCTTTATATATTCTGCATTACCTTTTGTAGGGAAATAGCACAACTATATCTTATCATAAATGATGGATATTAACCATGGTTCTAAAGTAGTAGTTAAATTTAAATGCAATTCTAGAGAAATAAATTAGAGCATAACTGACAGGGTTTTTTTTAATTCCTACTAATTCATCCCAGCGAACTGAGTGCTTGTTGATCACTTTGAGATCAAATGGGATACTTAAAAATTGACAGAGGCATATGTCATTATTTTAAATTAAAAAAGGCAAATGATATGACCATGTATCAAATACTTTATCCTTCCTATAACAAATTACTTTCATTTAACAGGGATCACTCTGTGTTTTTAATCCTAATGATAATGAAGATGTTGGCCTGTTATTGGATGCAAGTCTAAATCAGTTTATAGGATCTGATTTTATTGTTCCAGGAACAAAGTACTGTGTGGTAAGGAATTCCTATTTTCCTTAAATCTGAGAGACTACCTTCTCCCATATGAGCCTCCCAGAAATCTAAGTATGGAGATTTTCACATGGGCAAAAGTGATGGGAGCATAGCGGGATGTTCCCGTCACTATCACACAATTACACAAAGATCATCAGACAATGTTACAATAATAGCGTCAGTATCCCATAAATAAAGAGGAATTCTCCAATCACTTTCCAGTGAATAAAAAGTGATGATAGAATTCCTCTTTTTTCATGGGATATTGACACAATTAGCAAGACTTCACACAGTGTCATCTTATAATCTTTACTCACTTGCATGATAGTGACAGGAGTATCTCTCTATGCTCCTGTCAGTTTTGCCCATGTGAAAATCTCTTATGTCAGGAGAGGCCCTATTATGCATACCGCCACCCTGTTAAACTAAGCAGGTGAGTACACATGACAGGCTTTCTCTGTAACAGAATACCAACTGTGAAATTCCCTCCTATGGGAGGTCAGGTTGGCTCCATTGCCTCTGAGTTTCTGGCAGCCAGTGAAGACTGGTATTTTGCTTGGATCTTTAAATTAGGGGTGTCTTCTTTTGCTGTTTTTTTAAAACACTGTCTGATTTTATAGCTGTTTTTAAAAAGAACTCTGGAGTGTTTAATTGCTATTTAATTATTTAATAGTTTAAAAGTGTTTTTACATGTTGTATATATCTCAAGGCCTTCAGTCCTGTAGCAGTTAAGTTTACATAACATGCCCCTGCTACCTTAGTTACTACTCCTCTGGTTTCCTATTTACAGAATGTCCCCTTCTTTTTTTATTGTAGTCTGTCGCAGAGTCAGGAGAGGTGCATATTTGGCAGCTGGATGATGGTGCTTTTGTCAGCAAACTGTCTCTACATGTTTTGGTATGCACAAATGGAAACTGAATTGGTAATTCATGAATTGTTTCTGTGTGTGTGTGTGTGTGTGTGTGTGTGTGTAAGTGGACCCTTCCCTTACGCGGGGGGTCCGTTCCAGACTCTCCCTCCACATAAGGGGAAAAGCATGTAAACTCGTGCCTCATTGAAAACAATGGGCCGTGAGCCCACAACACCTCAGTGTGCAGGCCACAAGCAAGTGCACCAGTGTTTTTTCCCCCATGCGGCTTCTGCATAAACTGGGAGCCATGTGCAGTGCAGGTGCACTGCGTGTGTGTGTGTGTATGCAAATTGATTGCTACTGTATAGAATGAGAAGCATAATATTTTATATGTATAGATTCACAGTTTGCTGTTTTACTTGAGACATTTTTGAGATTATCTAAACCTTGCACATTTAGGGGTGTGTTTTCAGGAAACCCAGCCGTGGAAAAGCTCTTCTTTAGAAAATAAAGATACTTGTTAGCATCCTAAAACCCCATGGGATTTATCTTTGGGAAATGAAATGCTATTTGTTCTTTTCCTAGGTCACTGTAATGGCCTGTAGCCTGTCCTCTCATTGTGTTGCAGTGGGAACGGGAAAGGGTCATGTCTATTTCATAGATGTTACTGAAGTTGAAACTCCTAGAGTGATTCACCGAGTTCTCCTATCTGAGATTCCTGTGAAATTTCTCCAGTAAGTAGGTCTTAGCAAATACATATATAAAAAAAAGAATACGATCCTAGGCACAAGCAGGAGCCCATTAAATATGTGATACTTGAGGATGGTGTATGTTAGAATTTCAGGACCTTTGACACCTCCAAGATATCAATAAGGTGATCAGGAGCTTTAGGCCTTCTTGGAGCACTGCCCTTCCCAGGCTCCACCTCTTCATGGTGAGCAGAAGACTGTAAAGAGATAGTTCTTGGGTTTGCATCTCGCACTTTCACTCAAGTCCCACACGATTCATTACCTGCTGTGAGAAACAGATATTGATGTGAATGAGGGGGCCCTGAGTTCCTCCGGAGAATATAACTCAGGGAATACTCTTTCTCAGGGATATCCTGGCTAATAGCCTTTATCTCATGCTCAATATAAGGCCCTCGGCCTGGATGCACCACTTTCCTAGTGTGCATGAATAGTTTTCCAAATAAAGCATTTTCCCAGTGGAGCTGGTGGCTTCCATGTCAATGGAGCAGTAAATCCATTCCAGGCTTTAGTCTGAAAGAAACTATCCAAGAGGCTGAACCTCTTATGAGAAAAGGGTACAGCTTCTTGGCTTCCTCTTTTAAAGTTCAAACCAAATCCCACATGGTTCAGTCACCCACAGATATGGAAGCCACCAGCTATCACTGCTTGTTCCTCTTCCTGTTATTCTCTTTGAATCCAGCTTTCTGTTCACCACTGTGCACAGCTAAATGTAGACAAAACTCTTGATCTGTTTCAAACTGGAACTCTTTTTAGCTTTTATGATGCAGCAGGTATTTCATTTTAAGGTATAAGTAGAAGTAAAAGCTATACTCATTCCATTGATAAAATCCAGGTATATGTTAACAGGAGGGGTGGGCAATACTGCCTTTGCAGTTCCCAGTCTCTGCAGGAGCCTCAGACCAGTTTTTTTTCCTTGCAAGAAGAGGGGGTGAATTGCCTCTCCTTGATGCTCCAAGGAATGCCAGCTCAGCATTTAAATAGATTGCACACTCCCTTGCTCTATTTACCATTGTTTAACAAGTTGTTTTTTAAAATCAAGAGAGTGAACTTCAGACTACTACTTTTTGTTCAGGATTACTATTCTATTTGGTTGGTTGTTTTCTCTCCCTCTCTTTTCATTTTGGTTGCTCCAGAGAGTCCCTGGACAGAAAATAAGCTCCAAAACTCACAGGTGCTAACTCCTGGTTTAGAGTTGTTTTACTTCCTCTGTCCCTGTAATCGCCAAATCTCGGCAGATAGGAAGGGGCAGTTAAATATCCCCACCCCACATACTGATTGAAATGTTTCGGGAAACTGGACATGGGTATGAGCTTATGCTTGCATGTGCAGTCCCCAAGCCAAGATCAGATGCCACCTTAAGGTCTGAAAAGGTTATGCTCTCCTGGTTTAGATGATCAGCTGTAGACTAAGGCAAAACTTAAGTATTTGCTCCATCTTGCACTAACCCCAAGGTTAAATAAACTGTGTTCAAAATTTGCATAGTTCCTTTTGCACAATTGGAATGACTGTAGTCATTAAGGATTATTACCAGTTGCCATGTTTCACGTTATAAGCTATCTATGTTGATGTATCTCTTTTGTTTTTTTCTTTTCAAGCTATGAACAAAGTGGTCAGTTTCTCATAGCATCGAATACAAATGGACAGATCTTTATTTTAAATGCTTTTCCTTCAAAATTATTTGAAATCCTTGGGTGTATAGGTAAGAAAATTCAGTTGGTATTTATTTCCTGAATGTGTCAGCTGTGAATATTAGTAGATGTGATTTATTGTGTGAATTTAAAGCAAACAGTTCTTTCTAGGAACCAAATGATGTTATTAAAGAATGGTATTTTGTTTCATAAGTCCAAGAGAAAGTATCATCTTGCCTGCATGCCACCATTTAAACTTGATTTCTAGAGTGTGAATTTTTGCAAACATGTTGAATTTTTGCTAACATTTATTACTTTGAAAATTAAGAAATAAGTCAATGTGTGTTTATGTTTGTATAGTTTCTACAGGTGTAGTAGAAGTTCTGGAACACTAGCAGAAATGCATGAATTGCTGTTTGTAAATCATTTGTGTTACTCAAATTTGAGCACTTTTTAGTTAACAACTAATGTCCTAATACTGAGCATATTTATTCAGATCTTTTGAAAACACTTTTACAGCACAAATGAGTAGTAATAGATGTCCACTACCAAAAACTAAAAGCTGTGCCATGATCCAAATTTGCACCCAACAACTGCATTTAGGGGCTTATCACATTAAAAAAGAAAGACAAAAGGCAGTGAGATAGAAGCAGCTTTATGCTTACCTTACCACATGCATTGTAGTACTTCTGTACTCTCTCCAGAGGGAGCCAGTCATAAATACTGTACATGGCTTTTGCCAAATGGATTTTTCCAGCAGGATTAAAGCCATGTGTTTACAATTATCTCCCTTGGCAGTAGAACGGAAGTGCTTCGTGGGCATGTGAGAAAATAAGCATAAAGCCATATCCATTTCTCTGTCTCTCGTCTTTCTTTTGTAATATGATAAACCCGTAAATGCATTTGTTGGAATGCAAATTTGGATTGTGGCTCAGCATTGGGAAATATAGATTGAAACCTTCACTCTCCCCATTCTGTTTTTCCAATCCAAATGTAAGATGTGACTTGTCTTAAACTAACAGTCAAAACACTTAGGTCTTACAACAATGTATTGATATTTAAAATGGTCCTTAATGGGGAGAAGGATGGTTTATTCCCCCATTTGCTTTGTTATTGTTTACAGTGATGTTATAACACACTTCAAAATTGTTGGGTATGAAGAGGGGTTGATTCTGAAATAATTTCAGTGGTGGTTATTTATTTATCACCTTTCTTCTGGAGTGGGAACCAAGGCAGTGATATACATAACTGGGTTAAAGCTTGAAGCTATAAGCTGTCATCTAGTTGTGTACACCTGCTGGATTCTGTTGCTTTCACAAGTGAAATCAGATCCCATCCTGCTGCTCACCAGGCACTTCATAAACTAGCTTTAGAGAGTTGGGAGATATCCTAGAGCAGGTTTTTCAGTGCCCCAGAAGCACTGAGGAACAGGGCAAGAATGTCTGGATCCCAATAGCAAAAGCAACAATTCTGTTCACAGAGCCATAGAATAAGAGTTGGAAGGGGCTTCATGGGCCATCAAATCCAACTGCCCGTTCAGTACAAAATCTCCAGCTAAGTATCCCAGAAAGCAGCTGTCCAGCTTCCTTCCAAAGAAAGATACCTCAACACCTCTCTAGGCAATTGGTTTCATTGCTGAGCTGCTCTTAAGAAGTTATTTCTCATGTTCACTTGAAATTATTCTTCCACAACCTCAAACCATTAGACCCAGTCCTACCCTTTGGGGTAGCAGAGAACAGGCCTGCCCCCTCATATCTGTGACAGCCTTTGAGGTATTTTAAGGCCTCAATCATGTCAAACCTCAGTCTTCTCTTCACCAGGCTGATGATGCCTAGCTTCGTCAATCTTTCCTCATATGTTTTGTTTTCCATACATCTTATTATCCCTATTGCTTTTCCCTGAACTTGCTCTAGCTTATCTATATTCTTCTTAAAGTGAGTCACCTAGAACCTAAAACAATACTCCAAATGAGGCCTGACCAGTACAGAATATATTGGGACTATTACTTACCCTTTCCCAGTCCTTTGGCATCTCATCTGTCCAAGATTTCTTTAAAATGATGGCAAATGGTTCAGAGATACATCAGCAAGTTTTTTCAGTACTTTGGGATGCAATTCATCTAGTCCTGCAGATTTGAATTCATTCAGGTTAACTAGGTGATCTCTAACTAACCCCCTGTCAATCTTGATTTGCAAGCCTGATCACATGGTCTTCATTGCTTGTTGGAAGCACATGCTTCTCTTTTTGGTTAAAAAACTGAAACAGTATAGGTATTGAGTTTATCACTAGTATGAGCTGTAGTATTTTTCCATCCTACTGAACAGAGGGCCCACTGTCTGCTCGATCATGCCTTTGCCTCTAATGTGCTTTCTTGTCTAACCAGTCTCCCTCATTCTGAGTTTAGCTTTGTATAATATCCTGCAAGCTTGGGCTACATGTCTGTACTCTTCCTGGTGATTTGTCCTTCTTTCAATTCTAATATTTATCCCATTTTCTTTTTACTCCTTTTTGAGTTAGCTATCAACCATTTGCTTTTGAGATGTTTCCTATTTTTGTTTTCCATGGATGCTTGTGATGTGCTTTGTACAACTCCTTCTCAAGAACTGTCACTCTTTTCCTTTTGCATATATAGCCATGGGATTCACCACCCAGTAATACCTGAACTTGTGAAATTTCAGCTTCCTGAAATCCTAGGTCTGTGTTAGACTACACTCTTCTTAGCCCTGTCCCACAATACAAATTCTTAAGTATCATTGTTAATAATGTATCACTGTTGATAATGATAATTTTTTACTTGTTCTAAGGAAGGAGTAAGTATCATTTTACTTTGAGGGCTATGTGTGTTGGTAGGTGGGGTAGTCAGCATCTTCATATCGTAGGTTAGATGAGCCAGCATGGACAAGGCCGAATAGTGGGTGAAGGCAACACCATGCTGTTGATTTCTTCTTTCTTTTCTCTTTCAACACTCACTTTTTCTCACATGCAAATAATACAAAACTCATGAGGAGGACATACAACAGCAAGTTTAGCCCAGCATTTTTCACATCATTAAGCATGTCTGTAATAATCAGGAGCTGGGGTGTGTGCAACATATGTGAAGAAGAAACCACTGGGATACATACCCAAACATTATCTCCCTATCACAGTCTACCCCCATCCATTGCCAATAGCCTATTACAAGAGAAGGCAACAAATTGTCTAGGGCAGAGTCACATATATACCTTGTTCAAGCTAAATAAATTTGTGTATTATGGTACCTGAGTGAGCAGTGGCTTGGGAACCCATGTATGGTATCATGAATTCAAAGATACAAATGTGACCTGCTAACTAAAATAATAAATTTATGTATGTAGTGTAGTTAATATGTTATACATAGTAGAGGAATAGGCTTTTAAGTGCTTTGCTTGGCTGAACTTGACTCTTTTCATTATAGAAATGAGCAGTGAGATTATGACCTAACTCAGTCTATGACATAGACAAGGATACAACTGAAGTGATTGTGCTGCTTGTCCACCAGAGATCAAAAGGCAAGGATAGAGATATTAATCTTCAGGCAAATATCACTACTGGTAAAATTAAATCTTGTATAAAGTTAAGTTGTTATGCCAGTGCGAGCATTTATTTCAACAATGTATACTAATAGCAAAATTATCATAAACTGATTTATTGGGAATTGCAATGTCACCATCCACACAGTAGAGGGAGAAGTATCAGCACTCAGGGAAATTATAAATTCGAGTTCTAGACTAAAGGCACCCGATTCCACTGATCTTTGAAGCTAAGCATGGTTATACTTGGGGGAGACAGCCAACAAATACCAGGTTCTGTAGGCTATATTCAGAGGCAGGAACTAGCACAATCATCTCTAGTATTCCTGTCTAAGAACCCAGAAATCATTGGTTACCATAGAAATAGCAAGTACATTTCTCTTCTTCTTCGTGGTCTCTGCGAATCACACAAATGGGTTATTCTCGCCCTGCGCAGCAATCCTCGGAAACTCTAGAATCCTAGGCAGAAAGTAATGTACTTTCTGCAACTTTTGGCGGTAGTCCGCCCACCCATATAAGGCCCCTGGTGGCCTGCCTTCTTCAGTTCCTTCATTCGTGCTGCGCTAAGCAGCTCGAGGAACTTCACTTGTCTTCTCTTGGAATCTGGCATTTGACCTTCAGGACTTTCACTTGACCATTTTTTCGGACTTTCCTTGGACGGACGACTTCTGATTACGGCTGACTTCGAGACTGGTAACGGACTCCTCTTACTATGGCCTCTTCAAGAGCACCAAGTGCGGGTTAAAATCCCCAGGGCTTAGGGAGGCACACATCCAGGGCAGTTTGTGCCCACTGCAAGCCATGTCCACCCAAGCCTCAAGAACGGGGACCGGAACCATTGCCGCTCTACGAGAGGTCTCAGCCGCTTGGCGCTCTGGAGCTTCTGGGAAGCGGATACCCCCAAGCCCCCAAGAAAAGAGGGGAAAAACACTCCTCACCGGGACAAGAAGCGGGCTCGCTTGTCCTCGCTGCCCGCTAAGAGCCGCCGAAGGGGCCCCAAGCACGGTCTCAGTGCCTCCGCCTGAGTCGAGGCAGTACCGCGACATCGCCTGTTCTTGAGCCGGTGAAGACCCCGATCCTTCTATACCGGCTCCCTCCCGGACGGTGCCGCCGAGCCAGAGTCCTTCTCACCAGTCACCTCTCGGTACCGCAGACAGCCTACGATTGTGCATGTGGACTCTGAATTGGAGGAGAGCTCAGGACTCCTACCTCCATTCCCCTCAGAGCCAAGGTCAAGACTCCCCTGCAAGGACGGCCGCACTCTGCCTCACGGGACCAGGCCACGCTAGGTACCAGCCGACGAGGCTCTAGCTGCACACCATGGTGCTCCACAACCATGAGCGGACCTCTTCCAGCGTTCCCGGATTTCGTCCACGACCAGCATACGGGACAGTACCTCATCCCGGTTGACCCGTCCTGCCTGCGTCGGGACCTCCATGCTCACTCTCGAGCCCGTCTTCCGGTGGTGACACCTCCGCCGGGAGACCGGGACAACCTCGGGACATCCCACCTCTCCTCAGACAGCGGAGCCCATCCCCCTCGAGGTCCGGCTCAGGCTCTCCTCATTCCGTGTCCCCCGTCTCGGACGAGGACGCCCCGTTGTGCCTCAAGGCCCTTCCGTCCCCTCACCCATGGATGACGTTCAGGCCTTTGCAGACAGAATCAACGGATGGCTGACGCCCTCAAGCTGGAGGTTGCCCATCCCGAAGATGACGCTCGACCCAGTGGAAAGGAGACCCACGGCTCTGCTCGGCTCCACAGCCGGTTACCTCCCGCCCTAGAGAAGATTGCCAGTGTTCTTGGGACACCCAGCACCATCTCGTCAACTTCGCGCAGGATCGAGAACCTGTACCGGGTCACTCGTCCGCGCCGTCCTGGCTGTCAAACCCCAAGCTGAATTCAGCTATCGTGGAAGGGGCCCAGTCTACCTCCCCCAAAGCCTTGTCCTCGCCCATTGACAAGGACATAAAAGTTAGACGACCTGGCTAAGAAATTTTATGCCTCGGCGGCCCTTGACCTCAAGATCGCAACTATGCGGCTTGCATGGGGGCCACGTCCAGTTCTGGTGGAGAAGATGGACCCCACCATTGCTGACTGCCATGACAGGAGGCGTATGATGGCGGCTCTCAGAACAAGATCCACCTGATGCGTGGACAGCAAATCATCTCTGCCAGACACTCACGGATGTGCGTCTAAGATCCTCTCTGGCTCCATAGCTCTCCGCCGCTATGCATGGCTCCGGTCCCCGACCTCACCCCTCAGGCCAAGGCGGCTATTGAAGACATGCCCTTCGACAACTCGGGCCTCTTCATAGAGACACAGACGAGAAGCGCAGCTTCAGGTACCGATGAAGACTGCGGCGGAACACGGTATGTCCTCCGTACCATCCAAATCCCCTCGTCAGAGTATTCCTGGTCAGCGCCCCTGGCACTCAGGAGGCCAGTACCGTTTCCAGCCCCAGGACCGTCCTTATCACCAGGACAGTAACCCTCAGGGCCGGTCATCCAGTCCCTGCTCCCCACCAGACAGGCGCCAATCTCCCAACCCAGATACCAGCAAGGGTAAGGAAGAAGGATGGCAGGGGCAAGAAGAGGTTCTGAGTGTTCCCGCGCACCGTCACCCAACAGGCTGAGCCCTTTCTTCACACAACTGGGCCGCCATTACTACGGACTCTTGGGCACTAACATCGTCCGCAGGGCTGCCCTAGAGTTCCTCTAGCTCCCACCAACCGGAGCTCATTTCAACCGTCCCCTTGGACACCCTTCTCGACAAGTGCGCACTCTTCTAGACAAAGGCGCCATTGAACCCGTCTCTCCTCTGAGTTCAAGCGGTGCTTCTTTTCCAGGTACTCACCGTACCGAAGAAAGACTCTGGCCATAGACCCATATGGATCTTCGAGCCCTCAATGACTTTATTGTCTACAAAAAATTCAGGATGGTAACCCTTGCTTATCTTACCACTCCTACAGGAAGGCACTGGTTCGTGACGCTAGACCTGAAAGATGCCTACTTTCACATAGCGATCCGGGAGGACCACCGCAGGTTCCTCGCCTTCGCTGTCGGATACCAGGCATACCAGTACACAGGTCCTTCCCTTTGGCCTTTCCACAGCTCCAAGAGTCTTCACCAAGTGCATGGCACCCATGGTGGCATACCTGCGTCAAAAGGGAATCACAGTCTTCCCATACTGGACGATTGGCTCTCGCAGCATCCTCAAAGGACACGCTTCTCAAGCAGCTAGATTTTTGCCCTATCCCTGCTGCAAGCACTGGGACTACAGGTCAACTTTGACAAGTCCAACTTGACTCCTACCAAGCGAATAGACTTTATAGGAGCAACGCTGGACTCTCTACAGATGACGGCATACGTTCCACAGAAGGTTCCAGGCCCTCTGTGCATCAATGCAGCCCGCCTGCGCCGAAGACGTCTTCAGGCCCGTGCAGTGCAAATGCCATGGGGATATTAGCTTCCACCACTTTCGTCACACCGTGGGCAGACTGCATCTGAGGCCCATTCAATCTTGGTTCCTCTCCGTGTTCGACTCCGGCCGAGACACGCTTACCAAGCTTCTCACCATCCCGAGGACGTACAGAGGTCTTTACGAGGTGGCTCCAACCGACAACGTCTGTGTGGGGATGCCCATTCCTACCCCTCAGCCGGACATCTCTCTGACTACGGACGCCTCCCTACAGGATGGGGCGCCACACGCTGGACCTTACAATAAAGGACAAATGGTCACCGGTGGAAGCTGCTCTCCACATCAACGTCTTGGAAATGCTTGCCGTGGAGAAAGCACTCAGAGCCTTTCAGTCGGTCCTCACGGACAAGGTGGTGCTTCTTCTCACCAACAACACCACGTCATGTACACCTCAAAAACAAGGAGGTACAAAGTCGAGGACTCTGTTGTTAGCCACCACCCGCATTTGGGAATGGTGCATAGCACACAAAACTGCTACAAGCATCCACCTGCCCGGCGACCAGAACAACCAGACCAACCAGCAGGTCACCTTCCACATGCCACGAGTGGAGACTACATCCAGAGGGGTCTCCCTACTCTTCAATCGTTGGGGAACCCCCCTCCTCGACTCTTTGCCTCCCGACTGACGCCCACACCGTAAGAATTTTGCTCACGGTACAGAGACCCAAGATCGGAAGGGGACGCCTTCCAGATCAAATGGACTCAAGGCCTCCTATATGCCTTTCCTCCGTTCCCCTCATACTCGGGTCCTCTCGAAGATGTTGGCCGACCACACGGATGCAATCCTATAACTCCGTGGTGGCCCAGACAGCCTTGGTTTGCTCTGCTCTTACAACGAGCGCAGGACCATCTCCGCCTAGAGCACCGGCCCGACTGCTCTCGCTCCACGGCAGACAAGTTCACATCCCGAGAGCAGTCCTCCCATTGGTAGCATGGAGGATTCCATCCTGAGGACACTTCCATCCGGTGTACAGATTCATCAGGGCAGCTCAGAGACTGTCCACACGGAGTCCTATGCCTACAAATGGGATAGGTTCCTAACCTTTCTACAACAAGGAGGTCTACCATCCCGTGTCTCCATCCCTGTGGTCGGATTTTCTATGACCTTGGCAGACACAGCCTTTCTTTGAGTTCTATCATGCTACCTGCGGCTATCTCATCTCACTACCTCTTCCAGGACAAGCCTCCCTGTTTGGTGATCCTCTTATAAGGAGGTTCCTTAAGGGATTCAACAATTTGCATCCACCGATTCTAGACCCTACGCCACAGTGGAGTCAGAACCGTCCTGGCACATCTGGTGTCCAAGCCCTTTGAGCCCTTAGCTACACGGACCTGAGACTCCTCACTTGGAAGACGGCCTTCCTGTAGCTCACGTCAGCCCGTCGAGCTGGTGAACTGGGTGTTCTGAGGATGGACCAGCCTTTCCTCTGTTCCTAAGGACAAGGGTGTGCTCCGTACAGACATTACTTTCTTGCCAAAGGTAGTGTCTGCTTTTCACGTCACCAGGACATTGTTTTGCCGACTCTGGCTCCAATCCGACCACAGACTCTGAGCGTCAGCTCCATGCCCTGGATGTCCGCAGGGCGCTGCGCCGTCTATCGGACAGGAACTCGCTTCCAGCGTTCGGAGAGACTGTTTGTGTGTCTACTCCGAAGCCAAGAAGGGGCTGCCGGTGTCACCGCAGAGGTTCTCCAAGTGGGTGGTCAGTATCATCCACCTCTGCTACGAACTGGCTAGAAAGCCTACCAGGTCGGGTTAGAGCCCATGCAACAGGGCGGTAGCTGCATCCTCAGCCTCTTGACGGGGATTCCCCTTGAGGATGTGTGTAAGGCAGCTGTCTGGTCCCAGCCTTTGACATTCATTAGACATACAGGCTGGATGCAAGGGCCAGGCATGATGCAGCCTTTGGGAGGGCAGTGTTACTCTCTGCTATGCAATACACCTGTTGCACCTGTTAATAAATAACACAGTGTTTGGTTTACATACTTATTGAATATGTGATTATTGGTTATCGACACTCCCTCCTCCACTGACTATAGCTCGCTAGTCTAAACCCTTTGTGTGATTCGCAGAGACCACGAAGAAGAACAGGTTGCTCACCTGTAACTGTGTTTCTTCGAGTGTGTCATCTGCGAATTCACACAACACCACCCATCCATCCCCTCAGTGTTTGCTCATTTGACAACGCTTGTTGCCGCGCTGATTAGCGGCTCATTCGGAACTGAAGAAGAGCGGGCCACCAGGGCCTTATATATGGGTGGGCGGAGCTACTGTACAAAAAGTTGCGAAAGATACATTACTTTCTGCCTAGAGATTCTAGAAGTTTCCGAGGATTGCTGCGCAGGCGCAGAAATAACCCATTTGTGTGAATTCGCAGATGACCACTCGAAGAAACACAGTTACAGGTGAGCAACCTGTTCTTCTCAGTGCATGTAAGCATTCTGTATGGTTTACAATGTGTAAGCTAATTGCCTCGGCAAGCTGATATCATTTTAGAGACATATGCAAGGATGCAAGGCTGAAGTGGACCCTGGAGCTCTGTCTGGAATCAAACTCACAACCTTGTGGCTGTGCGTGGCTGCAGTACTGGCATTTAACCACTGTGCCGCTCATGGCTCCCCCTTGCCATAAGTCAACAGGTGGCTTGAAGACTCATATACACACACAAAGTGATGCTCAAACTTCTATAGCAAAGACTTTTACCATGTATGGAGCAAGAAATTCCTGACATCCATGCTGGATTCAGGCGGGTTCAGGAAAGGAAGAAGCACTAGGGTAAAGCACGTATTACAAACATGCATTGGAGAATGGAGCCCAAAAAAGACTTTCAGAAGAAAACCATCCTGTTCTTTATAGATTATAGCAAAGCCGTTGGTTGTGTAGATCATGAAAAACTATGGCTTGCTGTTAAACAAATGGGTGTGCCACAACATTTGACTGTCCTGATTAGCTAGGCCATCTGGACAGAATATGGAGAAATGGAATGGTTTCCAGTTGGCAAAGGGGTTAGGCAAGGCTGCATTTTATCACTCTGTCTGTTTAACATGTATGCTGAATGTATCATATGTAAAGCAGGATAAGACTTGAAGGAAGGAGGTATGAAAACGGGAGGAAGGAACATCAACTATTTAAAATATGCAGATGATATCATATTAACATTGATGCTGAACATTAAGAAAAGAAACAATATATTTTCAGAGTAGACAATGAAGACAGTGAACTAGTTTTTCTATATCTGGGTTCAATCATTAATCAGAATGGAGACTGCAGTCAAGAAATCAGAAGAAAACTAGGACTTGGAAGGGGAGCTATTAAGGAACTAGACGAGGTCTTGAAGTGTAAAGATATATTGTTGTTGTGTGCCTTCATGTTGTTTCTGACCTATGGCAACCCTCAGGCAAACCTATCATGAGCTTTTCTTCACAGGATTTGTTCAAAGGGAGTTGGTCATGACCTTTCTCTGAGCTGAGAGAATGTGACCTGCTCATGGTCACTTGCTGAGTTTCCATGGCTAAGTAGGGAATTGAACACTGGCCTCCAGAGTCATAGTCCAGCACTCAAACCACCACACATTTCTTGTTTCTGTGTATGGTTGTGAAAGCTGGATAGTGAAGAAAGCTGATAAGAAAAAAATCAGCTCATTTGAAATGTGGTGCCGGGGAAGAATTCTACAGCTATTGTGAACTGCTAAAAAGACAAATAAATGGATCCTAGAGCAAATCGAGCTTCTTGAAACTTGAACTCTCCCTAGGTCCAGACTGTCTGAAAGATCATCTCCCTATATGAACCTGCCAGAGTATTAAGGCTTTCTCTCAGTCCTGTCACCATTACAAGCTTGCCTGTGACATAGGCAAGAACTTTCTTACTACTCTCTCATCCTCTGGAATTCCCTTTGGTGGGAAGGTAAAGACTTTTCTTTTTAAGCAGGCTTTTAATGAATAATTGTTTTGAGGGAGCTTGCCCAAACCTCAGATAAATGAGAGTCTGCATGTTACATGCATAGGGTCAGCTCTGAGGACACACAGTGAGTACAGACATTCTGGTTGGAATTCAGTATTTGGTGGAAGCCTGAATCTGGCTTAAACTTGAAGTTCACTTGTGTTCACAACTAATTCCTTCAGAAATAAAAACAAAAAATAACCTGCAACCATGGAAGTAACTTCTCTCTCTCCTTCCACTGTGATTCTTTTTCAATCTGCAGAGAATGACGAGTGTGTCACAGAAAGAGGGATGTTAAAAGAGAACATAATTCGGAAACGTGTATATGAATTAGAGTTCCCTCTATATTCTCTGGTCAAGAGGAAGGATGGTACAGTGTTAGGCTATACTACCCTAGCACCTTTCATCTGTAAATATCATCTGAGTGCAAAGGTATGATCTTATTGGCAAGAAAACTGTTGATCAAGCTAAATCAAATCTTAACTATTTGTGAATTATGGCCTGGATCGGGACCACCTCAAGTTCAAAGGTAATCAAGTTGAGACAAAGTCATTGGATAGAAGAAAACTGATTCAATGATTAATGGATACAGAAGGTGTTTACAGTAGTGAAAAGCATATACAATCCCTTCAACTGATAGAAGCCTACTGTCTTTGCAGCTAAAAGCACACAGAAGGCGTGTCCCCCTCTGTTGCCTAGATAGGCACTGAACTTATCCTCCCTCTAGGGTGAAGGCTAAAGAATCTGTCTCTGTCCCAATCTAATATACCTATGGCCACACTGAAGATGCAGGATGGGGCAGGATGAGGGTTATCATCAATGCCCTGGAGAGGGAACAAGGTTTCTAGCCCTTTCTGCTACCAAGATTGAGAGATGCTGGGAGTATTTATATTTGAATGCTCCCATTTGTTTACACAAAGGATTATGCTACATGGAATGCCACCAGAAATATATGCTGTCATTTCTATACCCACTGCAGCCATGTATTTCTCTCATAGAGCTTCTATATACCCATATATTTTTCTTCTAGTATTTTGAGAAGAAGGTGATTTTTATAAGGAATGACATAGAAGAAAGGGACTCAGTCCTGTCCCCTTGGTCCCATTTCAGATGTTGTCTGGCTATGATTTAACATACATAGCCCAAATCCTTAGACTGCAATAGAATGGTACATTTCACCTTTCATATAATTTGACTCTTAGTTTGCTTCTTTTACCGGAAATCAGTTTTAGTTTGTTTTTCAATTGTTAACAGGTTAGGCGCCTTCACTAGCCAACATTCTATAGGCACCATAGACCAGTTCTAAAATTATGATAGCTAGCTTTCTCAAATGCACTTTGCAAATAATCTGGAATAACTGGATTGATTTCTCAGACATCCAAACTATTTTTGTCCCAGATTGAAATTCGACTCTTAGACCCTAGATACAGCAATGACATTGATGCTTGCCAGGGCCTGACAGCCTCAGTACGTGCCACAGGCATTCACGCGGCATATGAAGTACTTCCACTCTCTCCGTTACAGGAGAGTTCTGTTTAAAAAGCTAAAGGCAGTAGCAGAAATGTCTGTGCATTCATACATGGGGAAAAGGAAAGGAGAAAAAGAACCATGGGAACCATGAGAACTTTTATCAGGCAAGAAAGACAGTGGAATCCTGGGCAATAGCTACTACCTGTTACATTTTAGCAGCTATATAAAAGGCAGAAATGGAATTTGAAGACAGGATTGAAACGGGGTGAAGGAGGTTTGTTTAGATGAAGAAAGTAGATGCTTTTCTGTAGATGAGAGGAGACTCTTAGCACAGCATAATAAATGGGGATGCAAGAGAAAACTGAGAGGGCTGCAAGCAGCAGTTTGCATAAAGTTTAATAAGGGTTTTTTCTGGACTCAATTGAATGTCCAGTTCTTACCTAGTTACCTTTAATTATTTGGCATGATCAGCTTTAAATAATACAACCATCTGTTATGTGGTATTATCTGTTTGATTTATAGATAACCTGGAAAGATCAGCCAATCATTCTTTCGGAGAAGAAGATGCCAAGCAAACAATTTGGACGTGCTTTTCTACATTTGTCACCTCATGGCAAATGGTTAGCTTCATTTGCAGAAAGCGGGCTAGTTTTTATCCATGATGCTTCAAGTATGGTAATTGCTGGAATGTAGTTCTCATGAAAATTTTGCTCATCAGAGTTATAAATGCATTTCATGCTGTACATTAAATAAATGAATACAGGATGCTCTGTTTTTATTTTGGAAGTATGTATTGTGTTATTTGTTGTAGAGTTTCAAGGTGTGTAGAAGGAATAAATACAGATCAACATTTGAGTCATAGAAGGAAAACAAATGGGGTTTAATGTTTCTTCTATCTGAGTATGACTTGTAACTAAAGATTTGTGAAAGGGCATGGGAGATGATTTAAAGTCAAAACAGGATATGTACAGTAGAAATAGAAAGGATCTCAGGGTCAGACACAAGTCTTGAAAGATAGATTGCCGCTACTGTCCAACTCAGCCTGGCCCAAGGGGACCTCCAGATGTCACATGTCACCCCGAAGCATCTAAAGAAGTCATGCTCTGAGCCTGCATTGTCTCGCTCATAGGATAGACTTATCTACTGAGGAAAACAGGAATAGAAATAAAATGCATAGAGAATCTGAGGAGTGTCTGGAGAAGGGACACCCAAGCAAAAATAATAAAGCTAATCTGATCCAAAGATACCAAAATACAGGCCTTACTGCTGCAGGATACTGTGAGCAAAAGAACAAACGCTGTACAGAAGTCAAGATTTGCAGCAAAATGCAAGACAATAGGCTATTTTCTCCATCAGTTTTTATATCAAAAGCTCTTTTACGAGTCCCACTGATCAGTCACTGGCCATCTAGCTATAACTTTTTACTTTTTATAATAGGAATATTTCCATGAGAACACCAATGGACTTAGTTAATGAGACTTCTGGTTTGAGCTTGAAGATATGAGTCATAATCAGATAGCTTGTCTAATGTATGCATTCACTCTCAGAAGTGGAAGCTGCTTAAAAACAATAAATTTTATCACAAGATGGATCCGCAGTACACTGTTACATTGCTTTGCTATCACTGTCACCACTTAGTTGTAAGAAATCCTGGGGGCTGTAACTGAGAATGTTAACTGAGGTTGATGTTCTCGTCTAGAGACCTGTTGTGTATTCTTCTGAACGACAGTCCCCAAGGTACTCTTGTTTAAATCTCATTCCTCTTCTCAGGCTGGTACAGAAGGATAGAAAATAGTGTATAAGTATATACCACTAAGTTTGCAGAGATACCAAAGTACTGAAAGGAGATAAGGCACTGTAGCCTACTGTCGGAGGTCCTTAGGAGCCCTGGTGGCGCAGTGGTTAAATGCCTGTACTGCAGCCACTCACTCAAAACCATAAGGTTGTGAGTTCAAGACCAGCAAGAAGGGCTCAAGCTTGACTCAGGCTTACATCCTTCCGAGGTCGCTAAAATGAGTTCCCAGATTGTTGGGGCAAATTAGCTTACAGTTGTAAACCACTTGGACACTGCCTAGGCAGTATGAAGCGGTATATAAATGAAGCTTATTAAGCTTGTTTGTTTAGTCAACACCTTTAGTTTTGTCCTGAGTTAGATTTGTGAAATCCTTTCCTATTAACTTTTAACTATGGATAAAACACATGCATGTGTACCAAGTTGGTCAATGAAAATTAGGTTCTTCCTTGAGTAGATCTTTTATACCCACTTAAACTTTAATCTGATTTAATTTTCATTTTAACTTAAGTGTTGTCAAAACTTTCAAGGCAAATGCATCCAACCTGTAATCTAATTAAAAAAAAAAAAACAATTTAGTGAAACTGTTTCTCTGTTTCCAGGACCCAAATATGAAAAGTACAGTATTCCATATGCCCTTTCAGAGCTCTGTCCATCAAAAGTGATAAGCTCATATCCATATGATGCTCTAATTCATGGCCATTATCTGTAATATAAGGAGCTTTGTTTCCTTGAACATTAATATAGCCTGCACATAGCTGTCTTGTAGTGTGGGCATTGTTGTGCCTTCAAGTCATTACAGTGACCCAAAAGTGAACCTATCACAGGGTTGGGTTTTTGTTTTTTAAAAATATTTGTTCAGAGGGGTTTTGCCATGCCTTCCTCTGAGGTGGAGAGAATGTGACTTACCCAAGGTGAGCTGTCCAACACTCAAGCCACTATACCACATTGGTTCTCACTAATGTGTTAATAGACACAGCTAAATGAGATACGTTTAGCTGTACTTTTAGTTGTAAACCTTCTAAAGCTCTATGATCAGACAGGCTACAGATTGCATAACTAAAAATATCAGGGTATTGCAGACCTAATGCTCCCAATCTTCATCAAAGTTGAGAGCCTGTGCAGATTGTGGAGTTACACATGCCTTCTCTATCTTTTCCTTTCTTCAGAATCGGCTCCCTGATTAAAAAAAAACAAGTGTTTTTTCCCCTCTCTTCCTCTTTTTATCCTAAGGATGTATTGACTCATGAGTACTGCCATTCCTATCATGGACGAGGAATCAGATCATTTGCATTCTCATTGGATGGCCAGTATATGCTTGCTTGTGGCTCACAGGATGGAGCGCTTGTTTGTCTAAAATGGAAGTAAGTATGAATTTTTAAAAAATTATTTGGATATGACATAAAACAGATTTTCAGCAGATTATTATTGTACTGTTATGGTACTGTTCTAAAGCAATGTAATTTCAAACACCACTGTCTCATTACTGTTTATGCAAATTAGTATTTTGTTGTTGTTGTTGTTGTTTGCCTTCAAGTTATTTCCCAAAGTCACCCAGTGGGTTTTCATGGATTTGAACGCTGGTCTTCAGAGTCATAGTCCAACATGCAAATCACTATGCCATGCTGGTTTCTTTACATCACAAGTTGTTGTACAGTACGCCTGCTCCATATGCGGGCATGCCATACACAGCTTCTGGTTTACGCAGAAGCTGCGCTGCAATCAATTGAATGGCGTGTGTGCCTGTGGCACCTGCGCACCACGCCGCCATGAGCACAAGCCCTATTCTATTGAATGGGTCTTGAGCTTACGCGGGGGGAAGGGGTCTGGAACAGATCCCCATGTAAGACAAGGCTCCACTGTACAACTTAGGGCGGCCTGAAGGCAAATCTATAATTCAGTGTCCTTGGCAGGATTTGTTCAAATGAGGTTTGTCATTGCCTTTCCATGAGGCTGCGAACATGGGACTTGCCCAAGGTCATTCAGTGGGTTTCCACAGCTGGGCAGGATTTGAATCCTGGTCTCCAGAATCACAGTCCTACACTCAAATCACTACACCATGCTGGAACCCTCCAAATGAGTAATAATGACCACAAAATACATAGAACACTGGATGCTACCAGAAAATTCCTAGGGTATGCAAAATCTGTCTATGTTATGCCAACTTCCATAGATGTTAATAGTTCTGCAGGAAAGGAATAAAAAGCAGACTGCCCAGAAATGGATAATAAAGTTTCTGGGAAATATGGCAGTTAGCATGACATGGTACTCTCCAGAATGTTACATTTTCCATCATTCTCCAGCTAGCTTGTCACAGCCATGCTGCCTGGTGATGGTTGGAGTAGAAGCCCAGCAACTGAAGATTGCCAGGTTAGGTACTAGAAAGCTATTCTATGTTATTAATCTTCATAATCACTTGTTTTCCAAAACTAAATAAGCACAGCTAATTTGATGGAAGGTAACTGTAATCCTGCAATTTGCCTCTGAGTTCATGAGGAAATGATATAGGCTTGAGCTGTGAAAAATATGAAATTGAACCCACGGCTGCTTGCAGCCGGCATCTTGCCGAGCACAGTTCTATTCAGAAGCGAGGGGCTGACTCTCACAAGAGCACCTCCTCCTGCACATGCACAGCATGAATTATTACAGAAACAGCAGTTTCCAAGCATGCAGGCACAGGAGAAACGGCTGCTTTACCAGTCATGATTTCACAGGGCCCCATAAGGGAGGGAATTCAAAAGAAAAGGGCTTCCTGTGTGTAGGTTCTACTTCTCAGTCAGCACAAGATGAAATGTTTGATGGAGAAGAGGAATGGTCCCAGATGTCTAATTAGCTTCCTCAGTCAGAGGTAACAAATAAAAATCAGTTTATGCAATTTCTAAAAAGAATGTATAATGATATGTATGCCAAAATGGATAAGACAGGATGTAGAAATGGAGGATGAGGAGGTGGAACCTCAGGAAATGGATACTCGAGCCACATTTAAATGAATGGGGCTTGTGCACATGGCATGTGCACCATTACCCCTTATGGGGTGTGCTGCCCCTTTTCCCAGCGCAGCTTTCAGCGTATGGCACGGGTGCACTGTACACCTGTCTTTGCTGTTATAATCCACAGTCATCTGTTGTTTTACCTCGTTTGGTATTTGTACTTGATATCTTAACTTTCTTGCTATGTTCCTTTGATGTGGTATTAAAAGTGTTTGTAGTATCTTGCAATGATGTCGGCCCCAAGGCACCAGCTTCATTGATGATATTAATATTCCCAATATTTTCGCTAGCTTCATTAGCTGTAAATTGTCAGGCTAGACCTGCTCTCATCCAGGAGACATATTCAAAGTCATCATGTACAAATCAGAACAGACAACATGACAGTAAGAATGTATATAATGGAACAAGGAGGTCTTCATTCCAAAGCATTGGTGCAGGAATCAAACATGCTGTTCAGATGGGTAGAGAAACATCTGAGCTCACTGACAGCAGTGTATTCGAAGAAAGCATGCAATATAAAGGTAGACTACATGAGCCGAAACAAATTGCATCCAGGCGAATGGGAACTGCATCCGGAAGTGTTTCTAAAACTTCAGCAAAAGTAGTGTCTGTTCACAGTGGACCTGTTTGCAACAGTAAAGAATGCAAATTGCAACAGTACTACTCCATAGATTCAAGCAATACAGCAGAAGCAAAAGATGCATTATGCTTTCCCACCCATTGTAATAATTCAGAGAGTCAACAAGAAGCAACAGTGGTATTGGTAGTGCCTTATTGGCCATGATGACCGTGGTTCCCTCAGCTTCTTCAGATGTCAGTAGATCAACCATACAAACTACCACACAGGGAAGACCTTTTAACTCAAGGGCCAATTGTACATCCAAACCCAGGCTGGCTGAGTTTGACAGTTTGGAGCTTGAGCGCCAGAATCTAATATGAAAGGGATATTCCACAGCGGTGGTGAAAACTATCATGTCATTGAGGAGAGAATCAACAAAATCAATATATGTGAGGACATGAAAAATATTTGGTAAATGGTGTCTGGAAAGAAATATACAGTTCATGGAAGTGAACATTAAGCATGTCTTACAATTCTTACAAGACAGTTTAGAAAAGGGTCTCAGGCCAAATACTGTACATTAAAAAGGCAGGTATCAGCATTTTCAACAGTTCTAGAGTTTGGTGGTGTAGCTTTATCTGGACAGCAACATTTAAAATGTTAAGAGGAGCTACTTTAATATCATTCCCAACTAGATATAGGTTTCCATCATGGGACTTGAATACTCAACAGATTAACAAAACCTCCCTTCAAAATAATGTCAGAGGTCATGTTAAGAATGTTGCCTTACAAAGTTGCTTTCCTGGTAGCCATACCTTCAGCAAGAAGAATTTCAGAATTGCAAGCTTTGTCCGTAAACACTAATTATTGTAGAATAGAAAAGGATAGAATAGTATTAAAGTTAGATCCAACATTTATGCCAAAATGCCCGAACAGTTATATGATACCAGAAGTTTTGTATCTACCTACCTTTTGTCCTAATCTGAGACATCTGGAAGACATGAGGTGGCATATATTGGATGTGAGAAAGGCCATAAAGGCATATATAAAGAAAACAAAATCTATTAAGAAAATAGAGTCATTATTTGTTTCCTGTAATCCAAGAAATATTGGTCAGGAAGCATCAAAAACAATTGTAGGAAGATGGATAAAATCTTTCTCTGTTATGACTGGGGAAAGAATTCAAGACCAGGACCAGTTTGGCCACATTCAACAAGATCTATGTCCACTACATCAGCATATTCAGTGCCAAGATCTCAATCAGAAATATGTGAGCCTGCAGGATGGAAAGAGCCAACAATTTTTATTCGCCATTACAAAGTTAATAAATACCATTCTGCAAAAGCAGCATTTGGCAGAACTGTTATACAGTCTGTCTTGTCAAAATATTAATTCCACCCATGGGCTTGGGTATATCCTGTAAGTAGTGGATTGTGCCTCCGGCCATCTCATGAATGACAGATTGGGTTTACCATGAAGATTCATTCAGAGATGGCTGGAAGACCAATCCACACCGCCCTAAATAAATAAATATATATATAAGATAGGAAATTAAGGTCATCAAGACTTTATAAATAAACTGACTGCGGAGTGCAGGAGTTCAACAGATGACAACTGAAAAAGAATATTGACTCCTGCAGACCCAGTTAGCGCAAGGAAACCCATTAGTAGTGGACTGGTTCTCCAACCATCTCTGAATGAATATTCATGATAAATCCCATCTGTCAATCCCACCATTTGCCTCTCAGTATATATATATATATATATATATATATATATAGACTTGATCTGTGAAAAAAAATTAACCAGTCTATTAAAGAGAGCAGTACAATCTTACCAACTTGCTACATTGTCAGTTTTCCCCCTTTTTCCCTAAGGAAGCTTGGAGAACGCAAAATAAAGGATGCAGTTGACTTTGGCACTTATCTTCTTAGCATGGTTAACAGCTCTATTTTCCGTGAAAACCTAGCTCTACGGAACATGACAGAGTGGACAGCAGCAACAAAATCCCAAGTCTATGAGAGTGCTTCTTCTCAGGTCATACATTTCTTAAATATATTGAGATGTGCCACACTATTTTAGGTGGCAAAGAGCTGAAAAATAAGTCTAGATTAGTAATTTCTTGTTAAGAATATACATTTTTGAACTTGCCACATTTATTAGATGGTTTTTCCACTCATTTCTAGATTGAAATTCATGACCAGGTCATGGTATTGGCAGTACTGGTCTGCACTGTGTATTTGGAGAACTGGATGAGTGACTGACTGCATATTATGAACTTGTCTCTGGAACCATTTTGAAATTACTAATAAATGTTCTAGATAAAGTGATATGACAAAAGGAATTTTTATTTTATTTGCCTGTTTGTTTGTATGCTGCCTTTCTCCCAACTTGGACCCAAAGCAACTCACAAAAGCTTAAAAGCAATAGCAATAATATTAATATAACAAAAATGTAAAATCCTTTTAAAATACTAAATTAAAAACATTAAACGACAGAACTTAGAAAATAAAGTTCATAACCAAATCAATAAGAATAGAAGTTGCAATTATTTGCTAAAGAAAAATCACAAGTAAAAGATCAAGAAGAACGTTCAATACAGCCTGAAAGGAAGTAAACCAAATTAATAATAAATCATACCTTTTTAATTTGACAAAGTTATTTTTAATAAATATATTTAGTGTATAACAATAATATATATGCAATACAGGAATTATAGTAAAAATACATTTGTATGAAAGATGCATGTATATGCATATACAAGTACATATCTTATTTGTTGAATACTTCACTACCAAGAAAAATAATTATACAGTATTTATGGGTTTGTTTGATTTTTTGTAATTTTAATGAATAGAATAAAAATTATTTATAAAAAATGCTGAGTTAAAAATATAAAACAATTAAAATCATAACAAGCAACACCCCAGTAAAAAGCCTCCTGGGCACAATTATGTCTTAAGCGCCTGCTTGAAAAGAAATGTGTTTGCCTGATGGCAAAAGCAGAACAGAGAGGTGGCCTGTCTAGCTTCCAGCAGAAGGTAGTTCCAAATGATGGGAGCAGCCACTAAGAAGGTTTTCTCTTGTGTCCTCACCAAATGTGCCTGTAATGGTGGCAGGACCAAGAGAAAGCCTTCCCTGAAGGTCTTAGGGTTTTGGCTGGTTCATATAGGGAATTCTTCCATCTGAATGAGTTGAGTAGGAATGTGAGACAGCATAAACATAAAGGCAACTTAAAATAAATACTAAATACTAAGACAAACCTGAATGGCAGATAATTGAATTTTAAGTAAGACAAATGGATTTCATGTGTTTTCTGAATTATTTATATGTATATATTTTAGATGAGGCTCCATAGGACATCAGGTATTGAAATGACAGAGGAAGATGAATACTTTCTTTTGACTCAAGCAAAACCTGATGAAATTGCATGGATAGATCAGAAAGCTCAGAAGGTACTTGTACTGCTACTGTAAAGCCTTAATGCCAACTGGATTATTTGATTTGATTTGAAATTGTCCTGTGAAAACACATACTTTTAAAAGCCATCTCATGATCAAATCTTCAGAGAAACTGATCAGAAATGGAAAAAAAAAAGACAGGCTGCATTGGTGACATGCCACTCTTCTAATTTCTGGTTCCTCTCTTTTGGGCTCTGCCCTGTTTGAGGCAAGGCAGAGACCACAAGCAGTGTCTAAGCAGTGCAAAGCTTAAGTCAACAAATTCCAAGCTTATAACACATGACTTACGCACTTATCACAGGAGACACTTACTGCAATGAAATCGTGGGCTAAACACTTCAGAAGCGCAGAGGTGGGATCGCCAGTCACGCTTCTCAAACGTCACTGAAATGCATCCTGCTCTTCTCCCATTGACTAATCATTAATGGAGAAGCCATTTTTGTAATAACAAGATCCCATAATTACAGAAATGGCTGCTCCACGAACGATTTGTCGACAGGAAAAGAGCAGGACACGCTTCAGTGACATTTGAGAAGCACGACTGGAGATCCCACATCTGTGCTTCTGAAGCGTTTGGCCCACAATTCCATTTCGGTAAGTGCCCCGTGTGATAAGGTCTTAAGACAAGGACAAATTGAGTTTTAAGCTGGCAGGAACAAATCAGAGAGCAAATAAATCAGGGAAGAGCAATCCAAAGCCACAATCAAAGGCAATAAAAGCTCAAGCACAGAGGTAGACTGAATGAACAGGGGTCAAGGAAGGTGCTGGTGAATATACAGGATTTTCAGGGGTACTCTGCTTCTTAGTGTTGCCTAATCTCAGAGGCTGTGGATTTTCCTCAGAATGTCTGCAGGCAGGACCACAATAGGCCCAATAGGATGATTGATAGAGAGTGTGTGTAGCAATTAGAGATCCTGATTAAGGAACAAAGACACCAGTGGTTTGGACAAATAAGCTAAAGGCTTTATTATATGAACTCCATTCTAAGATATGAAGGTTACTCAGCGTGTGCTGATCTAATATAGCTACAATCTAGGGAAGAGTTGAGAGACAAATGGAGGGGAGAGAAGATGTGGAAAAACATCCTTAATGATATCAGTTTACATTGCAGAGGGGTCAGAATAGATATACAAGAAGGGCATAGACTTTGGAGCACTCAAATTCTATTACTGTTGTCTTCTCTGAGACATTGTTGACTCTTCAGTGCTAAGCGTTGTTGCACTTCTAAAAGAAATTAGCTTTCTTGTCCAACAAATGATGATTTTCTGGATTGGGAATGAATGAATTTTCATAAACTAACTAGAAAGGGAAAGGAGATTACTCAAGTTCACTGGTAATTTTCAATCCAACAAACCTTATTTTCGTGGACCAGGAATGTGATAGCCAAACCAAGTTTTCTCCCTGTAAATTAATGTGCTCTTTATAAATTGCATCCTGGAAACAGAAAGGATTTCTTGTGAGTTGAGACTGGAACATTTAGATTGCAATTCAAACCTCTTCACGCTTATCTGAGAGTTGTCTACAATGAGTACAATAGGACTTATTTTTGAGTAGACGTAGTGAAGATTGTGTTGTTAGTAACAAGTAAATCTTCAGGGACCTAGCTTTCTACATTTTAGAAATGCTATTCTAGTCAATCTCACCATTAAAAAAGAGAAAATAGTCAAGAGATTATTGTGGGTTTTTTAAAACAAGGATTTTCACATTATAATACTTATTAAGTTTATCTATGTTTTACTTCATATATCTAAAGTTATAGTTTTCTACTCCTCTGTTTATTTTCACCATCTGTCTACCTATTGTATTGCAGGCTATTAAAGATGAATCCAGCAAGTTTGCTGAAAATAGAAAGAAAGTGAAACTTGGAATTAAAGCACTCCGAAAAAAGGTGTGTGTTTGAGTTATTGATTCACCAGAATACTTCTAAAAGCACTGCTGTGGTACTGCACTTCAGCTTATCCAAAGTATAGGAACATTAACACAACACTGCCCATTTCAGAGTGGCATTTAGACATAATTGTCCAATAAGCATTCTCTCTGGCCCTTTCCATACTTGTATGGAAGCCTCTAAAAATCATGATGGGAAACATTATGATGGACACTGACATGTAGGGGGAGATTGTATAGGAAAGACCTACACAAAGCAACACCATGTTGAAACAGACAGGCATGAAGAAGAGGCCTTTGGCCACTCTGCCTGCAATCGAGTCCCAGTCAGCCCCAGACTGTGGTGACCAGACCGTCTGCTCTTAAAGTGGACCGCCATGGCAGTCCAAAATGGGCCGCTGGCAAGGACCAGCTTTTTGCCACTCTTTTTACTGGCAGCCTTGGGCCATCAGAGCAGTTTCTGGCCACGTCAGGGACATGCGTTGTCTGCACGCAATACCCCCAAGGTGGCCAGAAGCCACACTTATTGGCCCATCTGTTTTGAGCCAGAAATTGTATAGCTGCATATAAAGGATATTTAATAGAACAGTGATTGATATGTAGTTTAAAAATCTGAAAACCTGCATCTTTATTCACTTAGCAGTACACAGGAGCAATCCACAATCACATGGTTTAACTGTTCATGCCAACCAGAGGCTGGTGTCATGTGGCCACAAAGAGTTTTCTACCACTGACTGCTTTCTCTCAATTCAGTTTTTGAACTCTTGCCTTGTCATCACCAGGAGATACTCAATTCTCTCCCTTCACATTTTTAAATCTTTTGCTCTGCTTTACTTCTCTGAACTAATATTCCTTGCTGTACTTTATTTCATTATTTCAACCTTTCCCACTGCACATTGCCTTGAAACCATGAAGACACTCAGAGGCTATGTTTGTCTCATTTAATATATGACCTTGGAGGCAAATACTGTCTTAGTAGACTGAAAAATGCATTTTTTCATGCTATGACTATTTCCATAAACCAAGACCACAACAGAGATGGGCCTATTCAACAAGGTGATAGAAGGATTTAAGGCATGAAGGAGGGCAGCTTGGAGCAATCCATCAACATTCATAAAATACTTCAAATGTCAATCTGCACGTATCTGCATTTAGCAACATAAAGCTTCAACACACAGTTGACCCTCTGTTTTCATGGGGATCCATCCCCTCCCCCGTGAAAATGGAGGCTCGTGCATATTCAATCCCTATAGGCTTGAATGGGGTATGTGCCCTTGTGTACGTCTCATTGAAAATAGCGGCGGTCACTCCTCCGCAGATTTTCGAGGTTGCGGATCCTAGATCCGTGAATTAGGAGGGGCAACTGTATTTTAATATGGTAGCTAATGTATTTGTTTTAATTGGGTTTTTATCATCAGGTTTTTAGCTGTATTTTGTTTTAACCTTGTAGTAAAACACGTTGGATCCCACATCAAGAGAAAGATGGGATATAAATTAAATAAGTAATCAATCAAAAGTAAAGGGCAATCACAGCTATTCTATCCCATGTGATTGTATATTGTTCCTGTGTATTGAGCAAAGAAGCAAGTATTGGTATTTACTGTGAAGGGTCATTCTTTGGAGGGGCAGAGGAGTAATTCATCCACACCTGGGAGTTATAGTTGCAAAAGTTAGAACATATTGCAAGATTTTTTAAAATTGGGGGAGATTTTTTTTCTTACTTTCCTGCTACTGATTATTCCTATCATTTTTCTCTTCTGTACTCTTCAACTATGGGTGTACCCCCTAGTTTCTTCACCAGTTCCTGCTTGATTCCTTTTAGTAGTATTAACATAGTTAATTGGGTAACATTGTAAACTACTTGTGACCTGTAGTCTCAAACTGCTTATGCTCAAGACAGTATTCTTGGTTGGAATCATCTCTGTAAGACAGAAATTAAGTTGTGTGCCCTCACGTACATCCACCTTACTGGGCTTTCCATTATGGTAGTGCTCCATCCTGATATTTCACCTTTGCTTAATGTTGTTTTGAACTTTCTTGTGGGACAGGCTATAGTTCTACCCACCATTCTCAAAAAATTCTGCTCTCCACTGAAAATTTTCTTATGGTCCTTGATATTTAGAGAACTCTTCACTTTTTATATGGATTGGATTGCTATGTTCTGTCAGGTTCTTGGTCTGCTGTACTGATACTCTGAGTAGCATACCGTACTGTATTATCAAGCTCAATATTTCTTTGAAACTTCAAGCTTACTCAAGCAGAGCAGTGGCAACATCAGATGAAATAATCTGCAGTGCCTCAGACCTAGATCTCTGCAGAGCCTTCAGCTGGAGTTCTATCACACTACACTGTTACAGCAATATTATTCTATTTTAGTTGCCATGGCAACCTCATATGGAAACCTGGGATTTGCAGTTTAGAGGGGCATTTAGAATTAGTCTGAGAGCT